>NC_090271.1:225530670-225858795 GCF_040414725.1 Anabrus simplex | reverse complement strand
TAATCCTGTTAAGAGAAAGTACACCGATGATCCCGAAAGCAGTAGGAGACAGTCGACTAACCTTTACAAAGTCACTGTTGGCGGAAATGTGGACACTCAAATTTGCAAGAAGGCCTTTCTGGCAATCTTCGGTATAAGCAATGGGCGACTGTCCCAAGTAATTCAACAGAAGAAAACAAACGGTTCTCCTCAGGTAAGCTTACATGTTTTACTTTTATTATGTACCACTACATTAAGCAGTAAATTCACATTAATGGAAATTCTTCAGTGTTTTACAATACAAGCCAAGTGTTCTTATTAAATAGCACTTATTATTTACTTATTAAAGGTGGACAAAAGAGGACATCACAGCAATCACCCAAGTAAATGCAGTGACGAAGACCAGGAATTTGCTCGAGCTCACATCAACAGTTTTTCTGCTCAGTCCAGCCATTATTCTAGGAAAAGAAACCCAAATATGAAATATCTAAGTGGAGAACTAAATATATCCAAAATGTATTCTCTCTATGAAGATAAGTGCAAATATAATAACAAGGAACCCCTCAGCCTTGGCATGTATCGTAAAATATTCTACAAGTATTTTAGTACTGGTTTCGTAACACCACGTAGAAGTGATACATGTAAAGTTTGTGATAGCCTAAAAGTGCAAATTTCATCAGAAAAGAACATTAAAAAAAAAGATGGACCTTGAATCTAAGTTGACCTTCCATACCAAACAAGCTAATACTGCATATGAAAATCTGAAGAAAGACACAGAATCTTCAAAAAATAATTTGTGATGGTTATTGCTTTTGATATGCAGCAGTGTCTGTAGGAGTTGCATTTTATAAACGTTAACTTTGGACATACAACTTTTGTATTCATAATGTTTCTAATGATGATGCAACAATGTTTATGTGGTCGGAAGACATTGCAGGGAGGGGAGCGGATGACATTATTTCATGTATTAAGCATTATGTAGAATCAATCCCTGCTGAAGTATTTCACTTAATTGTCTATTCTGATTCTTGTTTTGACCAAAACAAGAACCTTAAGTTTGGTTAGTGGAATATATTCCACCAGTTTATGATGAATACTACCAAAACCTTCAATCTGTTGCAGAATCTGAGACTATTCCTGATGAACCATTTTTTGATAATAGCACCGATTACTGTTAAATAACACCTTTAATCATAAATTTCCTGGGTAAGTTACAGTTATACTATTTTGGAAATGCAATAGACAAAATATAACATGTCAAAAGAGGGTAAATGGAAGATGTAATGATTACTTTTGAGATATATATATATATATATAAAAAATTCATTATCTGTGATAGGTGTGTAAAGGATTGAAGAAGTTTAATGTAAAGTTTCTCTTTGTTTATTGATAATGTTTACGGTAATAAAACATGAAAAATTATAATGTCTGCTTTGACCTTATGTTTACAAAAATGAATGAAGATGATGCCTTATATTTTTTTCAGCCTCATTCACAAACCTCAAATTTTCTCCATTTTATAAAAGTGTGGGTTATCCCGTTTTTCCGAGCGTGTCTTCAATTCAAAGAGAAGTTAGAAAAGGACAGTGGGAAGAACTGGGAGGATCTGAGAACAAAAATAACTAAAAGTGCACAAGAACTATGCCCTCTGAAGAGAGAAATTAAGCATATGTGGTGGAATGAAGAATATGAAGTGACCATAAATGAAAGACTGATAGCCTGGAGAAGGTGGCATTCCTCTAAAATCAATCGGAATTTTGACTTTCAAGACAGTGCGGAAACAAACTTCTAACACTATAAGAAATGTAAAGAGAAAGTATAAAAGAAGTTGACTCATTCAAATTGTAGATTCATTACACATAATACAAGGAATTTTTAAAAGAGGAAGTGGAAACAACTACCCAGTCTCGATTTTCAAGATGAAAATGGAAAAATTGGACTAAACAACAAAGACAATTGCAAAATTTTGGCATGTTATTTTGAAAAACTACTGAACTGCAAAGAACCTGAAGCAAGATTAGAATTCACTCAACCACAAAGAGAAAAAAACCTTCGGAACCACCAGGAGAAAGAAATACATGACAATCCAGATTGTGAAAACAAGAAGGCTGCAGGGGTAAATTTGATTGTTGCAGAATTGTGGAAAACAGCAGGCAGTCAAGCAAGAAAGGAACTGACAAACATAACACAAGAAATTTGGTGAAGGGAAAAAAACCCTGATGAATGGAAGAATGCACTGATACAACCATGGCATAAGAACAGTGAGAAAACAGATGTGAACGATTACAGAGGAGTCTCCCTAGTAACAGTCATATAAAATACTGACAAAAGCTCTTCATAATAGAACTGAACCGATAACAAACAAATCTGAGAATACCAAGGTGGGTTCAGAAAAGGCAGATCACATGCAGAACAGATTTTAAACCTTAAAATTATAATATGAGACGGGGTTACAAAGAATAAAAACTATGGCATAGTTTTTGTGGACTTCAAAAAAAAATACCAATTCAGTACACAGAATTTAGCTACTAAACATTTTAGAGGAATTTGGAGATGACAAAATCAATCAGCATAATTAGAAAGAAACTCACTGAAACAAAGTCCAGGGTGAAATTGATGGGAGATCTGTCTCAGATGAATGTGTAATTAAAACCGGTGTCAGACAAGGAGATGGACTTTCTCCAATTCTTTTCAATAGCGTCCTGGAAAAGGTCATAAGAATATGAGAACAGATTTTTAAAAAAAGAAGGGGGGGGGGGGAGGAGGAGGAGGAGGGATTCCAACATGAGGTAAAACAAGGTTCAAAGCACAAAGGGCTAGGTGTACAGTGTATGGCCTTCGTTGATGACACAGCAATCCTCTCTTAAGTACAGATATTGCCTTAGAACAAATCAATCTTCTGAAAGAAATAGCAGGTAACCTGGACACCAGATATCTATTAAGAAGATGGAACTCATGACCAATAATCGAGATTCACCCACAGCACTAACAAAAGAGTACATAAAAAATAAAAAGTTAAATTTAAATACCTAGGTGAAATAATTCAAATTAATAAAGTGAAATATCGTGAAAGCGAATCAATAACATATACAATGCAGAAAAGGAGAATTGTCTTTTTTTGGGTCTTGCTTTCAGACTGCCAGAAACCCGACTAGTGAAGCAGTTATTCAGTTACTTCTGGGAAAACACTTGGTTCACAGAGATCATGAATTTATCAATGAGTTAACTTGCGAACCTTTCTACGTAGAGGATCTCTGTTGTCACCTACCGCTACCAACTACACCAACATACACGCAGTTCATAGAGAAATTAAGAGCAAAGAAGAGAGACATACGGAGCGAATTTTATTTGAAGGACGCAATGATTTACAAAGACTGGCAAGGAGGAGGATATGAGCTCAGACACTTGATTACACGCTTTGCAATACACGGATTTCATTATAAGCTGTGTGAAACAAAGAATGCCATCAACCAGACACGGACTGCGTACGTGAATGTTGTGGTAAGAGCTGTGAACGTTATTATGCCATGATGTGTACTTGTCGGCGCGAATCTATGACAGCCTTCTGCAAAGATGACTAATGTTGTGTATTAATGTAAATATCTTTTGGCCATTGGCTGCAATAAAATATATTATTATTATTATTATTATTATTATTATTATTATTATTATTAATGCTCCAAACTGAAGGCAGAAAAGAGAAGAGGATTAAGGAATAAACAATTATGATTCAAACTCATAACATCTGAACGAAGGAAGTACACCATCAGTGACAACCAAAGGGCAGCCAGGTTCGACAAGATGAAGTTTTGGGAGTGGAAGAAGAAGTTGAAAAGCTGACTAATACTATTAGACTTTAATGTATATGATTGCTTAAAGTACCCCAATGGGGGTGTAAACTATGTAAAAAAAAATAGACTAAGGAGGCAAGAACAAGAAAACTGACCTAGCATACCAACTGACTAAAAATATTAAATCTACAATAAGAAGGATCTCTCAAGCAAAACTAAAATAAAACACTACAACACAATCAGAATAGAGGAATTCACGTTCTGTATGAAACCAGTGAAAAAAGAAAAAGGAAAGGAAAATATTGAGGAAAGCTTGGTGACCATTGAAAATTGAGGAAGGAGAGTTAAGACATAGGAGGAATAAAGATCTATACCAGGATGAAGAAAATTAATGCATGTCAGACATGATCAGAAAGAGGAGAATTACATTTTTTGGTCACACAATGAGGACGTATAACAGCAGATTGACAAAACAAGTGTTCAACCCTATTTACAAGAGCAAGAATAGCAACCAGTGGGTCAAAGGAGTAAAAAAAGATATGAAAGACTGAAATAACAAGGTATACTGCCTGGCAAAAAAAATTCAAGCACCAAGAAGAAAGGGTCAGATGTCAATGTAACTTCGTACACGTACCCACCAATGGTGGGCATGTAAATTATTAGAGTTGCAATTAACTACAACAAGTAGAACGGCCATCGGTGTGTATTAGCGTTGTTCGTGTTTAGTGCTGTTACCAGGCCTGGTAGGGTATATAAGGAATGTGAACACAGACGTTGAGTGATCACTGTGAACAAGAAGCTGTGTACTCGTTTGAGAGCTTGAAAGAGGCCTCAATGTGGCTGTCCATTTGGCCGGCTGGTCAAATTGTTAAATATCCAGACTTGTGGGGCATTCGGATGTGACAGCGACCCAAAGTTGGACAGCATAGGAACGTGAGGGCAAGCATACTCGTCATCAAGGTTCCAGTGTAACGTTTAATACATTAACAAAATATAATTCAAAATCAGACTCTACACTAAATACCTCAGTATTACTAAATTACGTCTCTGGACGGCATATCTAAAATGTATTCCAAGATGGATTGGACTTGGAGTTTTCTTCCGCTCATTTTAAAATATGGGTCTATTTTGGGCATATTGTCATCGAGTTCGTGGTGAAACATTCCTTCCCTGTAGCCCGCATGTGCTTGGTGTGAACTCTTGACGACATCTGTCAGTGAACCAGATTACTAGTTGTGTGTACAGACTCCATCACTAGAGAGCACAGCTATTCACCAGACACTAACGCCAGCACGGTGAGCTTCGGAAAGAGACTGTCTGTCGTACAGACTGATCGAGTGTAGATGCAGGAAGCCATGTCTCCGCTCTCATCTTGTAAGATGAAGCACAATCCGACAGGAGTCTGATAGAAACGAGTTCAACATCCCACTTAGGGATTATCCTTGTACTTACGAATTTTTAAAAATATTTTATAATGTAAGACTAGTTAGTTATTTGGGTTTTGGTAATTACAAGTGCATGGGTCAGGATCGATAAGTTACAATGAAAATTTATCTTCACTCTTGTAAGCATTACCTTAATTATTTTGCGGGATCATGTAAATTATTTTATCATACGTTAATTAATATTTGGTGGTGTTATATAATGCGACCGTGCGTTTTGTGTTCTACTTCTATTCCCCGGATGGGCGCCATGTTAATGATATTTAAAAGACTTGCCATTGTTTGACCGGTAACCTTGCAATTCTGTTTGCTTAACGAAAACATTTTTTCTTGCCCCCTGATTATTATTTCGACACATCTATGGTGTTTTCTGGTATTGTTTCCTCTGGTGCATGTGTTTATTCTATTTATTTTTCTTGTGCCTTGTAGATTTAATTTTCCCTGGCCTGGCTCTTGTTGATTTTCATTTTGCCATTCCGTTATAATTTATTATATTAATTGCGTTTATTTTGATTCCGTAATTACCTTGTGTTGACCTATGAGCTGCGTAATCACAATTTCTGTCACTATTCTTAAGTTGAAATTTTATTATTATTATTATTACTATTTATTTGGTGTTTCATAAATGTTTATTTCACATGGATATTTTATCCCCATAGTACTTAAAATTTATATAGGTTGATTATTACTATTATATGTCGATTCAAATATGGTAAAATTTTATTTCTCCTTATTATGTTAAAAACTTTCATTTACTTAAGATTTCATATTAGCAACAAAGTATTAAGGTTCATATATGTAAGTCATTTTTGAAGTGCCTACATATTATTAATTATTAATACTGGGACAGGCTAGATATTTTAAGGCTTGTTTATTTAACCTATCCGCTTACCTTATAAACATCAGTTCTGGATCTTTAAATTACCATTTAAATGCTGGTATTTATAAGGTCCATGCAAGACTGCGCTTAAATAATAATCACTGCAACTACTGTCAAACATTGTCAAACTTTCATAGAAATACTAAAAAATAATCATTTCAATGGAATGTGCTACATTACAGTGAAAAATATGAACTATGCACTATAAACTCACCTAGTAATACTTACGGTGTGTCAGAACATTTATGTTCGTAATATATACATCTGCTTCTTCACTCGTAATACTAACTTCATTAAGCACAGATAACGTATCCGCATCACTAGATTCACAGGTAGATATATATATTATATAATTTACTTAAGATATATTATAATATATCTTCTTCACAATTACTATTCAGTAAAATACCCACGACTTCTCGCTCAGTAATAGCCTCGCCCGGGCTCATCTTTACTCACTGAACACCCGTGATATCAGCTCAATGCTATCTTCAATTCATGCGGTTAATTCCCTAAAACATGACTCAAATACAGCTGAAGAGACTTCCTTCAGATATAAAGAATGATTGTAATGCCATCTGTTGAGTTTTTAACGTACTACCTTCCCTTTACCATTGATAAAGCAGGACGGTGCATTACCCCGTCGACTCGACTGTTAGGTAAGCCGGGCACAGGCTTGCACATCCCGTCGATTCGACGGTTGGGTAAGCCGGTGGGTTAAGAAGATGGTTTAACTGAAATAATCCAAGTAGGATATGTAACTTACAAATCCTTTATTTCGTGGGATGTATGCTTTCCTTAGTGTAGTGTTACATACGTTTATTATCCTTATCTTATTTTCTCATTGTTGTATTATCTTGCCTCCATTTGTCCAATTACGAAACTGTGTCATTGTTCTTATCTTGCGTATCCTTCGTTTGTTCTTGTGTGACGTCACTGATTTGTTATTGTTTTGATCCTGGCGTGAGATCATGCTTGATTCTCAGAGTGTGTGTGTGTGTGTGTGTGTGTGTGTGTGTGTGTGTGTGTGGACGCCTTGGGTTACCGAACCCGCTTTGATTGCTATTTTACTGGGATTTAATTTAGTTGATTTACTAATCCATTGGGGGACAGAGTCCGTAATACGGAAATCCGCAAGCAGGCTCAAGCTGTAAGACTGCAGGACAAAATAACAGTGCAGCGACTGAGATGGTATGGACATATGCGATGCATGGGTGATAACAGATTACCAAAAAAATCTAAAACTTGAAGACAAAAGACCAAGAGGGCGACCAAGACTCAGGTACAAGGACATGGTGAAGATTGACATTCAACAGAGAGGAAATACTTTGGAAAGCATTGAAGGAGAGAAGTTCAGGGACCGCAACTGGTGGAGAAGCCTCGTTTGCGGACCCATCGCTTAAGATGGAACGACGTGCCATATGGATATGTATGTGTGTACTAATCCATTGGATTTTATTTGGGATATATGTTTGATTTAGCTGTGTTTGATTTTTTAAAAATTTTGGGGTGGTTATGTGTTAATATATTTGTGTCGGAACGGTCCTTACGTTTTAATTTCATGCAACGATGATGAAACTATGCCTCAGACAATATCTCCGTTGTGTGATACCTCCACTAGTGGAACGAGGTTCTTGTATATATTTAAAGCTTTAATGATCTTGAAGGTAATAAATTTCTCATGTTATGAAGCGACACTATATTCCCTCCAAAATAATTAGAAAAAAGATTTATTTTAAATAATCCCAGCCCCAATGCAGTTTCAATCCAACAAATATGCAGGGCTCAATGGGTTAATGCCTGCTTCCCTATGTTGCTAAGAGAAAATGATGTTTTACATATTATGCAATATGCTGAAAATTTGTCCTGAGGCATGGGTTTCAACCATGTTCTGAAAGTATCGTCAAGCAGCCACCTGTCATTATACAAAGTTTTCCTTGGCTTTGATGAAGACACTGTTAGCTGGGAAAAGAAGATAAGGATATTGTAAAAATCTTTAAATAGTCCTATACTCTGCACGGCTTTCTTCTAAATTGACAGTTTGCAAAAATGTGAGCATTTGTCTTACCTATGCTGCCAGCACTCTACTGCTTTGATAACAGCTGATGCAATATAACTGCAGCACACAACACTCATACAATGTAACACCGTACTACGAAAATTACATGTGAATCACAAATGAAAACAAATTCACAAAACCTTCAAAGATAGTGTATGCACTTCGTAACAATATCAGACACTAAAACTAGAATAGGTACATTACTATTAAGAATAAAAGAAATAAAATATTCGCGGCTAATGACTGGCATAAGGAGGAGGTTATGGTGCCAATTTTCGCCGAGTCACATTCTTGCCACTTCTTTCTCACGAACTATACTTGGTTATGGTACACAGATGAACTATACACTAACCAACGCACGGATGTAAATAAAATTACATCTACACTGAACACTATTAAACCTATACCACACAACAGAGTTAGGCAGCTTAACCACGTGGTGATGTAGACGATACAGTTGGCAGCCAGGTTACGAGGCTGCACTCAACCAATATATATAAAAGAGTTTTGTCTGTGCATTGCTCAGAATTTAAAAAGGATGGTATTTCTGTACGAGTCGTGTCCACAGTAACAAGGAAATGACCTTTGTAATTTTCCGTAATTTCTGTCTCTCTGTCTGTATGTATGTATGTACACGCATCACGAGAAATGGCAGGAAAGAATTTAATAAAAATCGGTATGCAAAGTCGGGGAATAAGTCACCATAATCTAGGCCATAAATAATTTATTCACACTGAGTGAAATGCTAGTTTAGGGGAAAGCCTACAATTTCTAAGATATTTATGTTATTAGTGGTTGTATCGATAAATACTACATATGTAAAGTTACAGTATATAGTATTAAAATTCCGATCATTTATGTATTTCACATTGTTACCCTACCAGCTATGATCACAGAGATACAGGAATTTCGATTTTTGTTACTAAGTTCTATCAGCGGCGAGTCACGAGAAAATAGGTAAACAGAATTTAATGAAAATCGGTACGTAAAGTAGGAGAATAAGGAACCACAGTCTATGCTATAAATAATTTTATAAGACGCCCTAATATCGCACAGTCGAAAGAAAACTAAATGTGAAGGGCTACAATGTAGAAAGCTCACAAAATTGATCAACAATAACATTAATTGATCACTTTGTTATGATGTGCTTTTGTATTCCGCTGCCTCTCATCTCTGATAGGATTAATGCTGTGTACAGAGTATATTTTTTAAAAATTTGCTTTATGATACACAGAAACAGATAGGTCGTATGGCGACGATGGGATAGGAAAGGGCTAGGAGTGTGAAGGAAGAGGCCTTGGCCTTAATTAAAGTACAGCCCCAGCATTTGCCTGGTGTGAAAATGGGAAACCACGGAGTACCATCTTCAGGGCTGCTGACAGTGGGGTTTGAATATACTATCTTCCGGATGCAAGCTCACAGCTGCGCGCCCTTAACCACACGGCCAACTCACCCCGTCATACTAAGTGTAACAGTCTACCTGAATATTGGCAGCAAGTAGTCGGGGGAGTTAGATAACTTTCTTCTTTAGCATGCCATTCCTCTGGTTCATAAATTTTCTGATACTAATGGTACGTCATAGCATTCGAGCTATTCAATCCCTACGCTGAGGCACCGATTTGAATGAGCAGTGTGCTTTAAAACATAACAGACAGAAGGTATTTAGGGGTTGTAGTAAGGATGTAAAGGAGAGGGCATATAAGTCTCTGGTATGGGGCCCTCACCAGGGTTACTTGATTCAAGAACTGGAAAAAATCCAAAGAAAAACGGCTCGATTTGTTCTGGGTGATTTCCGACAAAAGAGCAGCTTTACAAAAATGTTGCATTGTCAAAATGATTTACAATAATATTTCCAAACAGTGGCCTTAGTAAATTGGAAGTGAATGAGTTTATGAAGATACTAGAATTCGTACTGAGCAACAACTTGTTTTCGTTTAACGGTAAAATTTTCCAACAAAGTGGACTGGCAATGGGAGACCCTACATCTGGTATCATGGCGTACATATACATGGACATGATCGAACATACAAAGATAAAGGATAAAACAGAGGCTTAGATTTATGGTTAAGATATGTAGACGACATACCGGTATGCTTTGTTATTGATAAAGACATCATTAATAGTAATGAGATACTGGAAAGTTTAAACAGGATTGATCCCAACGTAAAATTTACAAAGGAAGACGAGTCTAATTAATCATTGAATTTTTTGGACATAACGGTCACAAGATTACGAAACACTTGAATTCCAAATATACAGGAAACCAACACAGGCTCCAATAACCATAAACAACTCGTCATTACACCCCAGTTCACAAAAGCAGGCATCCTTCTATAGTTTGGTTTATAGAGCTTTGAGAATTCCACTCTCCCCTAATAAATTAAAGACAGAAACTACAGAAAGAATCTAGCAAAATCAAATGGATTTTAGTTGAGATGGTCAATCGTCTAGTTAATAAAATAGAAGTAAGCTGTCCACAAATCTGACACCAGACAGAATTAAGAAAAACAAATATGCCACATTTATACGTAAAATAACTCGATGATTCACAAAATTACGAATACGTTCAAGAAACACGGTATGAACATAGCCTTTAGAACATCTAATACGAACCGAAGTATATTTTTTAATCGTGGTAAAATTACTCAGGGAAACCACCGTTACCCGAGATCAGGAGTTTATAGATTGACATGCTCAAATGTGGGTTTTCATGTATCGGACAAACTGGGAGAAGCTATTTTACGAGCTACATGGTGCATTTTAACGCAGAAAAACATAATAAATACTTGACAATGAGTATACACATGAGACAGGTCACCATTTTACTTCCATAGAAAAAGATTTGACGATAATTAGGAGTATGGAAAAAGGTAAGCTTTTGAACAAACTGGAAAGCCTATATATATTTTTGGATCAGAATTATATTAAAGATAAAAATCTCACTGATGTTACGGAAGTCAGAGGTCCTTTACATGAATTAACACCCAAGTTATTAAATACTGTTAAATCAGGTCAGAAAGGAATAAAACAGATGTTTAAGTTGTTAAATATGGAGGCTTCTACCCCTCCTCCAAATGTTAAGCATGCTCCTGTCACTTGTAAGAATGCCCCTCCTATACAAGAATGCCCCTCCTATACCGCCAATGACTGAAAAAGGTCCACCTACCTCCTCTCCCCTGCCAGGTCCACCACCACCTTCTATCCCTCCTCCAAACGTTAAGAAAGCTCCCGTCAGAAAAGAGCCCCTCCTATACCGGCAATGACACAGAAAGATCCGCTCATCCCCTCTCCCACTCCAGGTTCCCCACCACATCTATCACACAAATACAATACCAGGAGCTGCACTGGCAGTCAAGTTTAACAACTCCGGACCAATAGGACGTACCTAACATCATAATAATAACAAGTTCCCATTTAAATGTTGGTCAGTTAGGAAATTCAAACACATTTAAAATAATAAACTCCCTTTTTTCTTTACAGATCCCACTATCTGTATAAATTGGTCGGCGATCAAGCATGATGTTCTATACCTTGCAAATTTGCGCAATACAACTTGCTACCTACATCTGTAAACAAGTCCATCAGCATTTTCACCTGGATCCCATATTTGACTCCTGCACATATTCTGTGTCCTGTCTGTTATGTTTTAAAGCAATATGGATTATTGTGTTTTCACAATTCATCCTGTGGGCGCACTATTTTTACACACACATTCTGGATACACCATGTCACACAAGCTGTATTTCAATTTCGTTTTTCTGTAAGATTGGTGTTCACCTTGGTGCTGTTTTATAGAAAAACATTTACTACTGTTCTTACGACGAAGATTTAATGTCAGTTTCAGACACAAGGTTTTTAACTGACAATGTGATAATTTTAATTATTCATGTTATCACGTTTTTAAGAAGTGCTTTAATGTTGTTTCTTTAAATGTAATGCAAGTTGGTTTTTAGACTAATGTAATTTTAATATTGACTATTGCCTTTTAATATGTTCACAACTGTTCAAGAACATTTTAAGATTAATTAAGACTGAAGATGCTCATTAAGTGAGCAAAACATGTCCCTTAAGAGAAATTAATTGTATGAAATTGTAAACACCAATAGGTGGATTGTATCGAATAGGTGGGCAAGAAATAGCTTCTTATTATATTGCTGTGAATAAGTGGTACGTTCCGAGCAGTCAGTGGAGAGATGACGTGGAATGACATTAGTAGACGAATATGTTTGAGTGATGTCTTTTTTCTTCTTTTTGCTAGTTGCTTTACGTCGCACCGACACAGATAGGTCTTATGGCGACGATGGGACAGGAAAGGGCTAGGAGTGGGAAGGATGCGGCCGTGGCCTTAATTAAGGTACAGCCCCAGCATTTGCCTGGTGTGAAAATGGGAAACCACGGAAAACCATTTTCAGGGCTGCCGACAGTAGTGATGTCTTTAAAAGTAGGAAAGATCACAATATGAAGATAAAATAATAATAATAATAATCGTATGGCCTCAGCTACCGTGTGCAGACATTTCAATTTGACGCCATCTGGCTGTCTGCCCGTCAATTTCGACGTTCCGTTTTACTCTAGGCCCCCACTAGATGGCAGACCGAGTAAACCGAAACTCTCTTGGGCGTCTATGGCTGAGATTTAATTAATTTTGTCGGGTAAACACCAAATGTGTCACCAGCGATCTTTTACATGCCGACATCGTACGACATGGTGTCGAATGGACTTTTTTCCGCCCTTCAAAAATCCGACTACCTCTGCCGGGTTTGAACCCGCTATCTTGGGATACAAGAGGACAAATTGCGGCAAATATTCGTTTATAGGTAGGGGAGTTAGGGATTGGAATAACTTACCAAGGGAGATGTTCAATAAATTTGCATTTCTTTGCGATCATTTAAGAAAAGGCTAGGAAAACAACAGATAGGGAATCTGCCACCTGGGTGACTGCCCTAAATGTTGATCAGTAGTGACTGATTAACAAAATTACACGTGATATTACAAGCTACCAGTCATGCCTCAAAACTTCTGAACTCCTCACATGAAAGATAGGTTAGAAACTCAACATGGCGCGACCCGAACAGTGTCACGATGTATTACACATTTGCACAAGGCTTACCTACATCAGCGAAGGCTAAAATTCTATGGGCATCAAGAAAGAATGGATGAGAAACGGCTAACTAAGAAAATATTCAAGTATATCACTGGACTGAAAGCTTCGACGAAGTGGGTAGAAGAGGTAAAAAAGGATGCAATAGAAAGTGGACTTACAATGGATAAGATTCATAACAGAAAAGAATATAGAAGCCGAGTGGACAGCATCAAAACATTCCAGGAGAAACCAACAAAATGTAGATCCAAACTGGTCATATCTGAGAAAGAAAGGAAGATCAGAAGTGAAAGGATGAAGAGGTTCTGGGAGGAGGAGGAGGAGGAGGAGGAGGAGGAGGAGGAGAAGAAGAAGAATAGAAAGCCTTAAGTTCAATGCGGCGGAAACAAGAAGAAGAATCATGAGCACCTGTATTAGTATTAGGTTGAAGTGAATTTCACACTTTCCTGCCTTCAGTCAGTGTTTTTTGTCTGTTTTTACATTTTACGATGTAGTAACTATCGCACACGTCATTACACAGTACACAGTAATCCGCTGGGTTGCGGAATTTTGTCTATATGCGTGTTTTGTTGTGGAAGCCATGTATTTAAGCGATTAGAAAACTGAGAAAGCAATACAGGCTTAAATCATCAAGCTCGCCATTCCCCAACAACACAGAATATTCAATAGTACGAAGATCAAAACATTGAAAATTCTATCGATCATATAGCTATTGATACTATCTGTTACTTTGCATTCGAGATCACACTTGTTTTTTAATGTTTATTAAGTTTTCTTTACAAGTTATTCCTGGAATAAAAGACGTGCTACATTAATGTTATAAAAAACTGAAAAGTGTGCTTTTATTACACGGATAAATATGGTATGCCAATTTTATCTGGCAGAAGAACGAATTTCCGGATTATTTCTGAACTACATGGCATTTTCCAGTTTTCCATACCGGCGGATACCCTGTTTAAAACATAAGGAGCAGAATGTTAAAATATATTCCCCATTTCACACCTACGATTTAAAATATTACCGCTATTTGGAATTTTATCTTTCCTTTCGGAGGAAGGAATGAATATACAGTTGAACCTGCTTTATACGTAACTCTGTTCTACGTAATTCGTATTTGTACGTAATTTCCTTTAGGTCCCGGCAAAATATAATTTAAGAGAGTGTTAATTAAATCTTACTTATACGTAATCCGTTTATACGTAATTCGCTGTTATACGTATTAAATGTCAGTGAAATATAACTGAGTTTTGCGTAATTGTAATGAGAATGTGCTTTTTAAAAAGAAACTACTGTATTTACGAAGTTTCCTCTTTGTCGGCTTGGGCAGAAGTAGAGCGATCGGGTTTCGGTGCTGAAACAGAACACAGAGTTTCGCCGAGTGGCATTGTTGACGCTTACTTACTAGCGGCTTAACAAAGCCTAGTCCCCTTCGCTCTCCTCTACCTTCGTCGTTTTTGACACGCCGCCAGAGATTAAGATACATTATAAGCAAAGTGGGCTGTTTGGGTGCGGAAACAAAAGAAAATACAGTACATTTGTTTGAATATGAGAATTTCTTTCGTGGGAACAACGGAGAAGTGAAATGTCCACGATGCCGGTGTCTGGTGTTTACTGTTGAACAGTCGTTTTGTCATTCAGTTGCTTTTGATTAGCCATGGAGAACAGAAAAAGGAAAAGTTATACGAGAAGTGGACGCTAATCCACACAAAACAAAAACCAAAATCGCTTCAGACTTAGGGATTGCTTATACCACGCCATGTACAATCGTCAGTAAATGAAACGCTATTTTGGATGAGTTCTTAAAACTGGGTTCAAAACGACCGAAACACAGCCGTCAGCAAGAAGGATGGTACGTAGATTTGGACAAAGCATTTTTCACATGGTTCCACCAAAAGCGGGCTGCAGCTCTACCAATTAGTGGAGACATGCTGTAGGCAAAGGCGATAGATTTATCTGAAATGATGATTATCACTGCTGATTTCAGGGCTTCGTCAGGATGGTTGCAAGGATTTAAAGATCGTCATGGATTCACAGGGAGAACATTTTCCGGTGACTCAAAATCTGCGGACGACGTCACAGTGCAACACTGGAAAGATGAGGTTCTGCCGGGTATCGTAAGCGATCTTCAGCCTCCAAACATCTACAACTGTGATGAGACCGGCCTATTCTACAATCTCATTCGCAATAAAACATTAGCTGAAAAAGGTGACTCATGCCATGGAGGGAAGAAAAGTAAAATTTGTGTAACAGTACTTCTCACCACGAATGAAGATGGATCTGACAAACTTCCTCCACTTGTGATAGGAAAATCGAAGAATCCGAGGTGTTTTAAGACTGCGAAAACAAAACCTACGGAATACGAATCCAATGGAACAGTGGTTGAAAAAACTGAAAAAGAAAGAGAAGATCCTTCTTCTTAAGGATCGATGTGCAGCACATCCACCTCAAATCGTTCTGGAGAAAGCCCGAGTGGAATTTTTCCCTCCTAACTGTACCAGTGTTCTACAACCGCTTGATTTGGGCATCATTGCAAATTTCAGAGCGCATTATAGAAAAATGCTGGTTCAATATTTAATAACACTGAGTGATGCAGGAAATGAACCTCTCTCCATTAATTTGCTACAAGCCATGGATTTTATTTCGGCTGCCTGAAAGCAGGTGTCTTCCTCCACAATCAGCAACTGTTTCCCCAAAGCTGGTGCCTTACTAGAAGAGGCTGTCACTAATGATGATTATGGGGGCGAAGTTTTGTCTGGCAATGAGCTAACGCTACCGGAGGGTGGAGATTTCGATACTTTTGTGCATTTCGATGATAATCTGGCTGTATGTGGAGAACTACCGGATGAAGAGATTATTGCTGACGTATGCCAACAACGCGGCGGTGATGGACCAGCAACAAGCGACAGTGACATTGGAGGTGGAGATAACGACTTGAATCTTGACCCCTGAACTGTGTGAAGTGTTAAGTGCAATCGAAGTGTGTAGGCGTTACATCAGTGCAAAAAGTTGTAGTGAAAATGCCTTGAATTCATTACTAAGTTTGCTAAAGGAGGTTTATACTCTTAATGCTAGAAAAGTGAAACAAGCCAAACTATCTTCTTTCTTTAAGGCTGGACCAAGTTCAAAATAATATTATCTGTCTTAATGTATTTATTATTTGCAAGGATTTACACATGTCGGTCTATTCTACTGGTTTTTCAGTAAATATGTGATGTATTGCGTAAGTCCGATTTCTAAGTAATTCTGAGTTACAAGTAGTTTTTTCTCTTCCCCTTGATATACGTATAAGTCAGGTTCAACTGTATTTGCTTTTGGATCATAACCTCCATTTAACTCTCAGAGCGATTACATTTTTTTCAAACCCTCTGTTATTTAACACCTAAGAAATCATTTGAAATTTTAACTTCATAATTGAAATGTTTTCATATAAACTGCCTTAGGGGTGTATTTATTTAAGTCCACTTTTTATTTTTATCCTCATCCGGTTATTTTTATTTTTAAAGGAGATCCCAAATACAAATTTTCATGTCTAACATCTTCAGATTTTGAGATACAAGTACCCCATAACTGCCAACTTTACAAAACCAAAAATCAGGAGATAAAATCAGTCAAAACTGTTTATTCTACAAGTCTTGCAAAATACAAGAGTACCATGGTATATTAAAACACATTGTCGCAAAACCCGACTGTTGCTATACGAGGCTACAAGGCTAAAAATTACACATCTCCATTCCCTCACAGGAAGTTTGTGGGTGAGATGATCGATCTCTGATAAGCTTTCCGAAAATAGTATGAACTCGTGCTTCAAACGTGTGAATCAGTCATGCACTTAGATGTCATTACTTAGCAAATGTATACATTAATACAAAGGCATTATTTTTTTCAACCTCCAATCTCGCAGGTAATGAACCACACAAGCTGTGGGAACTGTTCGCGCATGGAAGGTGACTGCGCAAGTCCTCCCCTCTACCAGTGGTCACAGCCAACTTCCTCACAGCAGAATGAGCCGAGGTATTGGCATGGACACATAGCTGCTACTATTGACGCTCCCGCCAAATGTGATGTGCGTAGTGCGATACGTTTCCTTCAAGCAGAAGGGAATGGTGCAGCTGACATTCATCGACGAATGAGTCGAGTATACGGTCCAAACGTTATGAGTGATGGTGTTGTGCGTGAATGGTGCAGGAAGTTCAAAGAAGGCCGGACCGATGTTCACGATGAAGGGGGGCAAGGACGCAAGTCTGTAGCTACAGATGACATTGTTCACGAAACTGACCAAGAGGTTCGCAAGAACCGAAGGTTTACCGTAAGCGAGTTGTGTGAGAAATTTCCTGCAGTTTCAAGGTCATCTGTTTACAAGATCCTAACAGAACACCTGCGCTACACGAAATTGTGCGCCTGATGGGTTCCGAAGATGTTGTCTAATGACCACAAAAGTCGCCGAATGGCAACACCGTTGACGTTTCTTACCCGTTATGAGGCTGAAGGTGACGATTTGTTGAAGAAAACTGTGACTGGCGATGAGACTTGGGTTTCGTACGTCACCACCAAAACAACAATCACGTCAATGGATGCACACGCACTCACCAAACAAACCGAAGAAGTTTAAGCAAACCTTCAATGACAGGAAGATGATGGCTACAGTCTTTCGGGACCAAAAAGGTGACAGGATTTGAAAACAAATGTTTGAAGTTCACCAAAAAATTATCTAAAATTAGGAGAAATAATAGAATAATCGGGAGGCAGGGGCAAAAGTTGAAAAACGGGAGTCTCCCACCTAAATCGGAAAAGTTGGCAGGTATGGTATCCTCGTAAAAAGAATTCAACCCCCTTTTCGGTCCTTTTTACAATCCCCAACACTTAAGTGTTTTTCTGGGACTATAAATATGTGTCAACTTTATTGTTAAAAGGTTAAAAATACCAATTTTCACGCCTGTAATATGTTATGTTTCTGAGATATTTTAAGAATATTCTAACCCACATTCTAGACCTTCAAGTCAGAGGTTTCGTTTTTGTCTCCTTTCCACCAACGTTGTGGGATTGCCTATTACGGTGTAGAAAACTGTATTGTAATTTTCTTCTGCTTTAAACGGTGTTCTCACAATTTCTCATGATTAACTCTGCGAGCGCATGTGAGCTCTGATTGTTACTGCTATCTACGGCTATAATGGGAACTATTTACCCCCTTTCTCCTTGAAGCTGCTCCGGCCAATCAGCGCTTGGTGTCAGCCATCTTGATGAAGACTCTCTCTCTGGCGCGAGAGAGAGGGAAGCGAAGCGAGCAGTTGCTGCTTTGCAATCATGGCTAAAAGTCGTTGGCGTTCTGAGCTCGAGTACCTAGTGTATTACCTTTCTCGTAATGGAATTTAAGTGTTACTTGGGGTAATTTCCAAAGAAAAGCAGTGGTGTAAAATTTTTATTATTATTATTATTATCATCACACCGTAAGGATGTTACTGCTGCTCTGAAATTATTTTGGTTTTTAAAAGTAGGGTAATACGTGGGAGATCCAGTAGGGATTACTTGTGCTATGCTGGTTTATTTTAATTTAATATCCTTTATTTTTTTTGGGCTTTAAACGTGTTTTGCGTATGATTTTTGCCCTTCTGGCCTCCATTGTTTTCGTGCCATTGTTGGTCCTTCCATCGGGATTGGTTCTCCCATGGTTTAACAATTGCTTTGTTGCCGGGGTAATGAATGTTGATTTTGAGATGGAATGATGTTGGTGATGATTTTTATGTTGGGAGACTACCCTGTCTGATGTTGATTCTGTATTTTTGACACCCCGTTGCGTATTTACTGTTTCTTGGGCACCCCAGTTGCTCTCTTTCCCTTTTCCTTCTATGTTTGTAGTGGTGGGTTTCTTTCCCTTGGTAACTTATTATGAAAAGCACTTAGCATCCCATGACTGGAACTCCCACTGTATTAATGGTTCCCCGTTTGCTGACGTGAAACGGACCTCTCAAGGAATAACGGTGAACCAAGAAGGTTGTATTTTCTAATTTTTAACAAAGTATCCTTTCCAAATGGAATTCTCTGATAAATGATTTGGTGGTTGTTGCTGAGTAAACAGGTTGAGGTGATTGTAATCCTTCCTGCAGCCTATATCTTTCTTGCCGACTGGCGTTTTGTGTTTTAATTTCTTAATTTTGGTCTGTTTCCAACTCAAGGTACCATTTAATTTACTTTCATTATTTTCTTACCGACCGGCGGTTTCAAATGATTTTTCATTAATTTACCTTTGGGTGTTTCTTGAGTTTAATTGTGTATTTCCTGTGGTTTTAGTGAGGTCTGCTTCCCTTATTTTATCTAATTTAAATTAATCTCTTTGAATTTTAAAGGCCTCCTTATTTTTATCCTATGTCATCTGATTTTATTTAGTTTCTGGTACCTAATTTTTTTTCCCCTAATAATACTAACTACGAGGATGTCATTTTATTCAATTTGTTAATCTGAGTTTGATGAATTATATATTTTCCTTTTTAAAAAAAAGAAGTTTTGTCTTTATTTCCACGCAACATTTATTTGACACACTGTCGGTTGGTAGTTTGATCCACCTGTTTTTTTTCTACCACCTGGAGGTAAGTTTACCTTTTACTATGTTCCTTTTGGTGTTTTCTGGGTGTGTAGTGTTTATCACGCTTCCGTTTTGTTCCTTTCAACAGGATCTTTGTCCTGTGTTGTGTCTTTGACTGCCAATCAGTTTAGTTGGCACCGGGTAACCTAACTGGTGGGGCAGTAAGTGATAGTTTCAGAGCGTGGTTCCTAAGTTGACTACGCTCGTGCTACTGTTAATTACCTGTAGGTCGGTTGTATCCCCCTTTCTTGAAAACTGTACAGTGTGTCAAATGGTTGAGTGGTGGAAAAAAGGCAAATGGTCTTAAAGGTTACTTACTTTTGTGAAAAGAAGCGCATTTATCTTGTTTAATTTGTTGGAATTTTGTTGCATGTACCTCCACGATGTCTCGAGCGGTCCTGTTTCCCCACAAGCTCCGTAAGGCAGAGTTATCCTATGAGCTAGCTATACGTGGAGCTAGTCCAGCAGGTTCTGTTGCTGATTGTGCTAATCTTCTTTCCGAGCTTATTCAGGTGCCCATTAATCCTTCTCGTGTTCGCCCCAGCAATGTTGGTGAGTCACTTCATTTTATCACTGAGGCTTTGACCGAGATAGAAGTAATAAGGGAAGAGTTCTTGGAATTGTCTCCGACTAAAGCACAAATTGACCGTTTAAAGGCCAGAGTATATCACTACTTGGGAAGGATCCATGATTTGTTGTCGCTTAAACCTGAACCCGAGTTTATCTCTCAGTGCACCAAATTGTTGGCTATTGCCTCTAGCATTTCCGCTGAGCTGGACCTGATGACTGCCAGCAGAGATATGGATAACCTAAAAATCAGTCAAAAATGTAATCCTTCTGACCCTATTCCTCTGTGTTCCTCAAACCATGTAGTTACCCCTCCTAATAACCAAGGCTTATGTTGTGCTGCCTCTCCCGTCCTGGAAAGTTTGTTGTCTAAAATGAGCCTTACTCCCACCTACAACCCTTTAAAGGAGCTTTTCCATGGGGTGAAAAATTTCTCAGTAGATTCGATTGAGGAAAGCATTCGTTTTCTGCGGTTTCTAGTAGAAATGAAGGATTCCGGTAAAGTTTATTCTATCGATGATTTGGGTATCCTTCGTGCTCTTTTCTCCCATTGTGAAGGTATTCTGAAACGGGAAATCTCAGAGGCCATTTCATCAAAACTTAAGGTTGATGAATTTCATGAATCGGTGTTGAAAAAATTTATTCCCTCCTTGGCGTTACAGAGCTTAATTCCTCAACATTGTTTTCGGACGCAGTTCCTTCACGAAAATTTACTTTCTTATATCCTTGACCTCAGAATTTTCTGTAAAGTTTTCAAAATTACTGTTCCCGAGGAAGAAATGGTGGCAAGAATTTTAAAAGGGATCTCTCCTTCATACAGGTCCTACCTTTCCCTGAGTAAGTGCCCAACTTCTTTTGATGAACTGGAGGTTGCATGCTCCTTCGCTGAAGACGTCAAGCATGGAGATGCCTCCAGACCTGTAAGTTTACCTCCACCTGCCAAACCTGTTCCTCCTGTCCACTCTTCTATGTATAAGGATGCCAATGCCAAGAAGTGTTTTAACTGCGGTTCTAGGAATCACCTCAGGAATGCTTGTACCGTAGTTAAGCGCAACTCTAGGGGTTGTTGCTATACTTGCGGATCTGCTCAGCATCTTAAGAATAATTGCCCCTTGTCAGCTTCTAAATCTGGTCAATGACTAGAAGTTTCCCATATAAAGTGTAAAAATTCTAATTTTGGAAAGTCTCCGGGCTCTGCTAAGGTTATCTGTCCCCAAAGGTGTAATAAGATTTCTACCTGTGGTGTTTCCCAGGGTACCTTTGCTGAAGTCGAAGTAAATAACGAACCCCTGTTAGCTTTGATTGATTCTGGTAGTATTGTCAACGTGATTAATTTTGGACGGTATTCCAAGCTGAAGAGTGCTTGTAAACTGGATGAATTATTACCTGTTGGTGTGAAGTGTGTGGCTGCTAATGGGAACAAGTTGGAAATTCTGGGGGCTGTAAAGGTAAAAGTAAGAATTGGGAATTTCACCTGGAAAATCACGTGCCTTGTGGCACCCAACCTGCCTTGCAACATGATTTTAGGGACAGGGTTCTTGTCGAAAACGGGACTAGTTATGGATCTTCAAGCTAGGATGTTTTTCTTTAAATTTTCTCCTGATTCTAAATTTAATTTAAGGGATCTTTCCTCGTGTGCAATCAAGGTTTCCTGTGTAGATGAGTCAGTACAGGAAGGAGTTGTTGAAATTGATAAATTGGATGTCAGCCATTTAAGTGAGGAGGAAGCTGAACGTATTCGTGTTCTATGTAATGATTTCCCTGATGTGTTTACTAGCAAGTTAGGAGTTACTGATGTTCTCGAGTATCAGATTGAGTTATCAGATAACACTCCTGTCAGATCCCCTCCTTACCGCCTCTCACCTCCTCGTATGCTTGAGCTTAAAAAGATTATTGACCAAATGTTAGCTGACGGAGTGATCCGTCCATCTACCTCTCCCTATGCATCCCCGGTTTTCCTGGTACCTAAACCCTCTGGAGGTTTCAGGGCTGTTATCGACTACAGAGCTTTAAACCGCAAGGTCATCTTGCAATCCATCCCTTTACCCGATCTGCACACTTGTTTTGGGTGGTTCTCGGGTGCCAAGTTTTTCACCGTGTTAGATCTCAATCAGGCATATTACCAAGTCCCATTGTCTAAGTCTTCCATTCCACTGACCGCTTTCATCACTGATTGGAACCTCTATGAATTTCTGAGGCTTCCGTTTGGCATCTCTTGTGGCGCGGCTGTTCTCACGAGGCTGTTAGACATTATTCTCTCTGATATTAAGTTTAGGTTTGTCTTTAATTACCTTGATGACTTGGTTATATTCTCAAAAACCTTCGAAGAACATGTCGAACATGTTAGAGAAGTCCTGGATCGCTTGAGGAAAGCTGGACTGACTGTCAAGTTGTCAAAGGTAGCGTTTGCTAAGCCGAGTATGTCTTTCCTTGGACATGTGGTTTCCTCCGATGGTATCTCCATCGACCACTCTAGGACTCAGGCTATTAGGGACTTTCGACCCCCTAAAGATGTCAAAGGCATCGCACGGTTCGTGGGCATGGTCAATTTTTTCAGGACGTTCATTCCTAATTTTGCAGAGATAGCTGCTCCGTTAAATCACCTTATACGTAAAGACGTGAAGTTCTTCTGGGGTCGTCCTCAGCAAGAAGCCTTTGAAGCTTTGAAATCCGCTCTGATGAATGCTCCCGTTTTGGCTATTCCAAATTTTAATAAAAGGTTCATTGTGCAAACTGACGCCTCTGGCAAAGCGATTGCTGGTGTTCTTCCACAAGAGTACGAGGATGGGCGTAGGCCCGTAGCTTACGTGTCTAGGACTCTTACCAACCTAGAAAACAAGTACTCCATTTATGAGTTGGAATCTCTGGCCGTGTTGTTTGCCCTGGAAAAATTCAGACCCTTCATCGAGCATGTTAATTTTGATCTCGAGACAGACAACCAAGCTCTTTCTTGGGTATTGAACCGACCCAAGAGAACTGGTCGTATCACTAGATGGGCTTTGAGGATTTCATCTTTCAATTTCAATGTCAGGCATATCAGGGGTTCTGAGAACGTCATCGCCGACGGCCTAAGTAGGATGTTTGAAGATAATTTTGGCACCGATGTAAATCCTGATGATAAAAAAGTTGTAACTAACGTCTTTGGAGTTAATGCCATTCTTTCGGATCTTCCTGTACTATATCATGAAATTGCAGATCATCAGAAAACTGATCCAGATATGAAGGATATCATTGATAAGCTTAACAGAGGATCTGTAGTAAAGCCATACTTTCTTGTTAAGGGTGTTCTTTGTTGTAAAGGTCGAAAGAGTCGGAATTTCAAAATTGTTGTCCCTAGGGTCCTTGTCCCGGAAATTTTCAAATATTATCACTGCTCTCCCATTGGCGGACATTTGGGTACGTTCAAGACTAGGGAAAAGATTAGACAGATCTTCATTTGGAAAAAGATGGATAATGACATTAGAAACATGGTGAAATCTTGTCAGGCCTGTGCTATTAGCAAACCGAGTTTGAACAACCGTGTGGGATTTTTATCTTCTTCTCAAGCCTCTCGCCCAATGGAACGGCTCTTCATCGATTTCCTGGGTCCGCTCCCCCGTTCTACCTTAGGAAACACCCACATTTTCGTGTGCATTGATGCCTTTTCTCGATTCAGCTGGATTATCCCTACGAGATCTACTGACACTCGAACGACTATCAGTTGTTTGAACTCTATCGTTGCGTCCTTTGGTCCTCCGAAGTTTTTAGTCTCCGACAATGCCAGTACTTTCACCAGCCATTCATTCAGGAAATATTTGTTCGAGTTGTGCATCTCACATGTAACTACCACTCCATACTATCCTAACCCATCTTACGCTGAGAGAATGAACAGGAATCTAAAGTCCGCCTTGATTGCGTTTCATCATAACAATCAGTCCAAGTGGGATTCTTGCCTGCACTGGTTGGCCCATGCGTTCAACTCAGCCTTACACGAAACTCATGGTAAGACGCCTATGTCTCTGATGTTTGGTTACCCTCCGTATTCGCCCATGTCCAACCTACTTGGAATCGACGACCTTCTTCCTGACCTGTCCAAGCCCAATGATCTTCAGAAAATTTGGGATGAAGCGAGGAAAAATCTGTCTGTATCGTACGAGAAGGCTAAGAAACGGTACAACAAGGGTAGAAAATCAACAAGGTTGAAGGTTGGAGACCAAGTCTTCATTAAATGCTACCCAATTAGTAAAGCTATCAAAAAATTTACTGCTAAACTGGCTCCCAGGTACCAAGGACCTTGTACCATTTTCCAGTTCTTGTCCCCTGTATCAGTGTTAGTTAGTGATCCCATCGCTAAGAGAATTAGGCGAGTTCATCTGTCTCAAATCAAATCTGGTTAAGGTGTAGTTTCCCTTTTGTTTCCCTTTAATTTTGGTGTTTGGTACAACCTTTGGTAGGATGTGGTGTACGGTTTAAAGATACGCCTAAGAACTACCTTTTAGTGGGCTAATTAGGGTTAATTCATGGGTAGTGTGTAAAACCGTGTAATATTTTCTGATTTTTAATCTCTGTATTGATTCCCTGGCTTATGATGGTTTCCTGTGCAAGCTTTTCCTTTGATAGGTCTGGAGAAAACCGGGCGAGTTGGCCGTGCGCGTAGAGGCGCGCGGCTGTGAGCTTGCATCCGGGAGATAGTAGGTTCGAATCCCACTATCGGCAGCCCTGAAAATGGTTTTCCGTGGTTTCCCATTTTCACACCAGGCAAATGCTGGGGCTGTACCTTAATTAAGGCCACGGCCGCTTCCTTCCAACTCCTAGGCCTTTCCTATCCCATCGTCGCCATAAGACCTATCTGTGTCGGTGCGACGTAAAGCCCCTAGCAAAAAAAAAAAAAAAAAAAAAAAAAAAAAAAAAAAAAAAAAAAAAAAAAAAAAGTCTGGAGAAATTATCCTGTAAGGTCTCTTGTTGATATTTCGTAATGAAACTGACTTGGCATGTGAAGCTTAATTATCTTATGTAGACCTTGTAGCTCCGCTATATGGTGAATTTCTAGTCAATCTACCTGTGTTGATTTAAAACTTGTTGGTTAAAATCGTCCTGCCTGTGCTATCTTTCCGTGCCCTGCTAGGTTCTATTTCTTGTTCCCATCCTAGGGTAGCTTGGGTTTGTCTACAACCCTCGATTGTTCTTCAAAAAAAAAAATTAAGTAGCTGTAGCTATTGATTTTCATCGTGATTTGCGTATGCACTGTGGGGTTAGGGCTCCCTTTCGAGATGTTGTACATTATCATTATCTCTGATTTCACTGGTTCTTCTGTCTCTGGGCTGTTTGTTTCATTTCTACTGTATGATTGCTCTCTCGTGCTGATAGTAAGGTGTCATCGCAGGATTTGGCTTCCCTTGTAATATCATTTGTTAATTGGTGTAGGTTGAGAAACTCTTCTAATGTCAGTGAAGCCTTCTTTATGTTAAATCTTTGGCGGAAGTGATTAGTTGTGAAGGAGCTCTGTTGATTGGTGTTGAGAGTGGTAACCTGTTTGCCTTGTGCATGAACTTGAGTCTTCCTGGTTCTCCACTGTCTGACGGTTGGTAATAGGTGCTCCTCCCTTGCTAATTCATCTAATGTCCTGTTCCTTACTATTCCCATGTCTTTGAGAGTTGTGAGTTCCTTTTGAGATTGGCTCGTCGCTAGTTCGTTGTACCTAAAAGATCTTCGTACTCAATTTGATAACTGTTGGAAATTTCCTTTTAATTATTGTTTTCTGTAGCCCCATGATAATCTTTTAGTTCTGTGCTCCTCGGGAAGCTTTATTCGCCAGGTTCCTTGTTTCAAATTATTTGTTCTGTTTCCTGTTCTGTGCTGTTCTATGCGAGTTGTGTGCTCTTGTAGTATGTAGAGTATCCTACCTTATCTACCTGTTGTTGTAGTGTTTGGTTGTCAAGTAAGGTCCTTAACCTGAGAATTCTACTTCTTTAGCCGCGATAGGTTTGGTGTTGGGCCTGTATCTGGTGGTGTTATTTCGGTACCGAAGTGTTGTTTGATGTGTAAATTTTTGATGGTCGCATGATGACTTCTTAGCATGGTGTTGAAGATTGTGTAATCTTTTAAACCCTGATGGGCTGACTCATGTTTCAGGAAGTTACTGAGGTTTTGATGTTGTGTAGTAGTTTTTGGTAGTTATGATACTTGATAGAAGATTGTATGGCCTTGTGATTTCTCCTGTGTCCTGGTAGATTTGGGAATTGTTGGTTTTTGGTTGCACGCAACTCTTGTAGTATTGTATGAAGGTGGATTTAGGTAACTGGTTTCCTGTTGTATTTTGTTTCTGCCATTCCCTTGTTTTCATGCATAACCTGTTTCTCTGACGTCATCATGTATTCCTTTATTTTTGCTATAAGTTCATTTAATGTCGACCTACCGCTCTAGGTGTTGCTTGGTGGATTTCGATGCTTGTCGATATGGTCGTTTTAACATCTATCGTTCTGTGTTTCTTCGAATAAGTATGGGATTATTTGAGGAAACTCTGGATGTATGCTAGCGTCTTTCCGCTAAATGATCATGAGGTATGTGGGTAGCCTTCCTTCCTTCTTCCTAGTCTTATGGAAAATTTTTCTATCGTCCTGCCTCGTCTCTGCCATTTATTCTTTTATTTACCTCATCTCCTTGGGAAATGGAGATAGGTACCTGTCTGCTGTTGAGCAACAGGGTGATTGTGATGTCACTTATTTTTAGTCCGATTTGTGTCGAGGTCCTGACGGGCTACTGGTAGGTTATGTTGTGTAGGACATGGTTCCCCTTTTCCCTGCTGGTCATCCGATCTGAGGCGTATTTCACGTTCCTTTTAATTTGATTAGCTGTCCGGGTGGGAAATAACTGGAGTTTGTGGACGTTGGTTGGTCTTTGGGTTGTGCTTGTGTTTAACCTCATGAAATTTATTTTCTCAAAACCTCTCCTGTTCTGTTTTTCCCATGGTACTGCTATGGTCTTGTGAAATTTAATTCTGTCCATCCCGGTTACTCGTTGCTTGATGCTGTTGATAGTTTGGTCGTTGATGACCAACTTGAACGCGTGCCCTCCATCTATTTGAGCTCTAGAAGTCTCCGTCCGTTCTATCAATTTGCTCTTCCCGAGTAAACCTTTACCCTGTAGCCATGGATTTGTTTTCTGCTAAACTTGTCATTCTGGTGTACTTATTCTGATCGCTATACTGTTTCATATTTTCCTTCTACTGGGTTATGTATGTGATTTCTTGTGTGGCACTGTAAACCTGAGTATTACTAATTTTTGGGAAGATTTCTGTAGTATATTTGGTAAGCTAGCCTTTAGTTGGCTCCACTATGGGTGGTTCTGCGGCGTTTCTGTGGCAGTTCTGTGGAATTGCATGGTCATGTTGCCTATATCCTAAACTGTACTTTTCGAGGTACGTGGTATTTTTTTTGCAATCATGTATCTACCGTCTCGTCATCTTGTTGAAACTCCCTAAAGTGAGCAATTGGGGTTCGTTTAGTTTTCCTTTCCTAAGGTTAAGCTGTGTCTGTGCGTAGCCTAGCTACCGTGTTGTATTTAATGTGTAAGTGTGCTCCTTCGTTGAGGGTATTAATTCTCCTTAATTAATTGGTGTAAATATTAATTGACCTTATTTAAGGTGTTTCCTTTCTGATATCGGAAACCTTGATTGTGTTCCGATTGTATGCATGTGACTTATCTATTATTGTAATTTTGCACCTTGCAATATTTTTTAGGAAAATATTTTGTTTAGTAAGGTTCCTTTCCTTTTCTTTACTTATTTTTTTCCTTTTCCTTGCTCTTGGTACCTTCTCAAGCCAAAGATATACACTAGTGCCAACCTAATTAATCACGTGACCTGTATGTTTTGGATTTTATCACCTTATTTATGATTACTCTCACCAACATTGCATTTTCCTTCCCTCCCTTTGGTCCTTGTTTTTTTCTTTTGCGGGCCATTTCGCTGTAATTGAAACAATCTTGATGGTGCGTTTCTTTATTAGCAACCCGATTTAATAAAGAAAATTGGTTTAAAGGTTGGAAGGGTATTGTAAGAGGTGTTAGGTGATCTATCCTGAACTGTAGTGGACTTAAAATACTGTTTTCTAATGGTCCATTGAACTTGTAAACCAAGGTGTGTTTGGTGATTGAAGTCTGCAAGCAAAGAACATTGGTTCTGGTTATGTGAAAAATTTTAAAACTTCCAGATTCCACATGAACTCAGGAATGGTTATGGTAAAGCGTTTGCTATGAAACTGTATGTGAAAGGTAATCTAAAGCGAACTTGGTGTAAAACATGTAGGAAAATTGAATCCTTAAACTGTTTGGAGATTGTGAATTTCAAAAGAAAAACTGTGTTGTGGCGCTGTGTAAGTTTATCGTAACCTATAACTTCCGGACCTTGAACTGTGTTCAATGAACTTAATGGTTGATTGGTGGTGAGCTATGTACATTGCCCGTTTTGGAATGCTTTCATTTCTGCATGCTATGACAATCTAAAGATGGACTTGGTACCAGTGACTTTTATTTGTTGTGGACTGAAACACTTAAAATCTAGCTTAATTTCATACACTGGACTACGTCATGGAGTGATGTAAGAAGATATGTAACCCTTAAAGGGGGGAGGAGGCTGAAACCGAGGTTTCGTTTTTGTCTCCTTTCCACCAACGTTTTGGGATTGCCTATTACGGTGTAGAAAACTGTATTGTAATTTTCTTCTGCTTTAAACGGTGTTCTCACAATTTCTCATGTTTAACTCTGCGAGCGCATGTGAGCTCTGATTGTTACTGCTATCTACGGCTATAATGGGAACTATTTACCCCCTTTCTCCTTGAAGCTGCTCCGGCCAATCAGCGCTTGGTGTCAGCCATCTTGATGAAGACTCTCTCTCTGGCGCGAGAGAGAGGGAAGCGAAGCGAGCAGTTGCTGCTTTGCAATCATGGCTAAAAGTCGTTGGCGTTCTGAGCTCAAAGCAATGCTTTGGGATAGCATCATGGACGGTGGATAGTAAATCGTAAGGATGTGGGGATGTGCTCCAAACCCTCATCATATTTTCTTTATATTCTCAATTTGTAACCTCGTAGTGAGTGATTGTTTTTAATATGCTGCGAAGGAAGATCTCCAACTGGTAAGGTGCACATGGCCGAGCCATGTATAAATCATACTACTGATTGAGCAAGCAACCAACCTGTAAATCAACCTTTGTTATTTTGGTATTTTCATCGGCGGTGAACTGTTCGTGTGATTTCTTCGGAGGAAACTTTTGAATTATCAAAGTTGTGCGTTCGATTATAATGATGTGGACCTTTTCATTGTTGGGTAAAATTATAGTGCCCTTTCAAAACAAAGTATCGGGTTGAAAAGACTTTGTTAATTCAGAGTACCTAGTGTATTACCTTTCTCGTAATGGAATTTAAGTGTTACTTGGGGTAATTTCCAAAGAAAAGCAGTGGTGTAAAATTTTTATTATTATTATTATTATCATCACACCGTAAGTATGTTACTGCTGCTCTGAAATTATTTTGGTTTTTAAAAGTAGGGTAATACGTGGGAGATCCAGTAGGGATTACTTGTGCTATGCTGGTTTATTTTAATTTAATATCCTTTATTTTTTTGGGCTTTAAACGTGTTTTGCGTATGATTTTTGCCCTTCTGGCCTCCATTGTTTTCGTGCCATTGTTGGTCCTTCCATCGGGATTGGTTCTCCCATGGTTTAACAATTGCTTTGTTGCCGGGGTAATGAATGTTGATTTTGAGATGGAATGATGTTGGTGATGATTTTTATGTTGGGAGACTACCCTGTCTGATGTTGATTCTGTATTTTTGACACCCCGTTGCGTATTTACTGTTTCTTGGGCACCCCAGTTGCTCTCTTTCCCTTTTCCTTCTATGTTTGTAGTGGTGGGTTTCTTTCCCTTGGTAACTTATTATGAAAAGCACTTAGCATCCCATGACTGGAACTCCCACTGTATTAATGGTTCCCCGTTTGCTGATGTGAAACGGACCTCTCAAGGAATAACGGTGAACCAAGAAGGTTGTATTTTCTAATTTTTAACAAAGTATCCTTTCCAAATGGAATTCTCTGATAAATGATTTGGTGGTTGTTGCTGAGTAAACAGGTTGAGGTGATTGTAATCCTTCCTGCAGCCTATATCTTTCTTGCTGACTGGCGTTTTGTGTTTTAATTTCTTAATTTTGGTCTGTTTCAAACTCAAGGTACCATTTAATTTACTTTCATTATTTTCTTACCGACCGGCGGTTTCAAATGATTTTTCATTAATTTACCTTTGGGTGTTTCTTGAGTTTAATTGTGTATTTCCTGTGGTTTTAGTGAGGTCTGCTTCCCTTATTTTATCTAATTTAAATTAATCTCTTTGAATTTTGAAGGCCTCCTTATTTTTATCCTATGTCATCTGATTTTATTTAGTTTCTGGTACCTAATTTTTTTTTTTCCTAATAATACTAACTACGAGGATGTCATTTTATTCAATTTGTTAATCTGAGTTTGATGAATTATATATTTTCCTTTAAAAAAAAAAAGAAGTTTTGTCTTTATTTCCACGCAACATTTATTTGACACACTGTCGGTTGGTAGTTTGATCCACCTGTTTTTTTTTCTACCACCTGGAGGTAAGTTTACCTTTTACTATGTTCCTTTTGGTGTTTTCTGGGTGTGTAGTGTTTATCACGCTTCCGTTTTGTTCCTTTCAACAGGATCTTTGTCCTGTGTTGTGTCTTTGACTGCCAATCAGTTTAGTTGGCACCGGGTAACCTAACTGGTGGGGCAGACCTAAAGTTTAAATGTGTCCAGATGTTAAGTAGGCTGAACAGGGAGGGAGAAGGATTTAAAAAAATAGTATGTTAAAGTTGGTTTCGTTTTATCTATTTTTGTGATGTAAATTTTAATCGCTTCTTTTTTATTTAAAGATTTACTGTTAATTTCGATGTGCAAGATTTTTAGATCTGTGTTGATGACTGAAATGTTATATATGTGCTCTCCAATGGCTGATTAACTAATGCATCGTCTGTTTTTTTTTTTTGGTAGAAATTACATCTTCTTTGGCCTATATATATATATATATATATATATATATATATATGGCATTGCAGTTAGGTTCCTGGCACTTGAATTCATAGACTCCTGACTAGGAGACTGGGTCATTTTTGTTCAGTTGTAATTTGTTGATGTGTTTTGTGTGTGTGTCCTAAAGGCTAATTTTAGACCTTATCTTTTGAAGATGTTAGCTATTTAGTATGTGTTCTTGTTATTGTAGTTGAAAACAACGTATTTATCTCTTTCCTGTGTACTTTCTCGGGTGTTTTTTGTTTAATAGTTCCTTTACCGTTCCCGGAGAGCGATTGTTTTTCATAGTGATTTGTTTATTTGTATCTCCTCTTTGAAATCCGTTGTGCTCATTGGTATAGAAATAGCTCTGTGTATCATTGTATCCTGTCCTGCTACTTTGAGTGGTGAAGGGGTGGTTCGATTTGTTGCCAATAGTGTGTGACGTCCGAGTGGGCTTTCTGTATACTTTGCATGACAGGTTATTCCTACGGATTGTGATGTCAAAGTTTATTTTCTTGTTAGTTTCTGGTTCTATTATGAACCTGATTGACTTGTATTTAACAGTGTGCATAGGACATTTTGAAAATAAAAGCAGCAGGGAAAAAGGTCACACTGAAAATAAACACAGCTTTCAAGTGCATTCCAAACCGAAATACCGTATTTACGCGTAAAATACCCGCATCCTAACTTTAGGATGGCTGAAAAAAAAAAAAGCCAACGACGCAAATGAAACCCACATCACAATTTTGTGCCTCAATTTTTAAAAAATGCAGGTATTATTTGCGTAAATACGGTAAAACTTGCTTTGGAAATAAAACGTCTTTAGTATAATTTAAGATGGCTTTCCCATTCAATTTCTGTGCTAAACACACTTTTTTTAAGCTGGATATAAGTCACTTTGAAAATAAGCACTTCTGCAGACAGAAAATCATGGAAGTGTTGGGAAAGAATCAAATTCGGTTTTGCTGATTCGGCATGCCCATTCACTAATTTTCTGTATCGTTTCATGTATTTTGTTTTTGTGAACTGTGTGACTCCTTCCCTGCAGACTTAATTTCAATTCGTTCAAGAGACTGAACATTTATCCTAAATAAGCAAGTCTCTGAAGCCATGAGAAATCATTGGAGATCTTGAAGTTACATATCCCATCTCTCATTTCAAACAAGTGAATCAAAATTTCACCTCTCGACAACCATCTAACCTCTCTATAGGCACCGTGCGCGTCGCTCTAGCGGCCGGGCGGAACAACACGTGAGGCAGACTCCAGACTCGCAGGAGCTGTTCTGTTATGACTGAGCGTGTAGTCACTCAGATGACAATGGCAGAGAAAAGGAGATCAAGTAAACGCAATTGTTGTGTTGTCAGATGATCCAATACTTACGCAAATACGGGCAGTGAAGTACAAATTTATTGATTTTCCAAAACGAGCAATAGATGTGGACCGAAGGAGGCGATGGATAATACAAGGAGTTAACCGAACGAAGTAAGTAGGCCTACACATACGTACTGCACATGTTTGCAATAAGTTCAGTTGATCCGATTTAATTTAATTTTTAACACTGATGGATCACTTTGGCAACCTACGACTTACTCAAGAATATATAGTGCACATTTCATCGGAAACAAAAGATCTGGACACCCACTAAGTCCAGCCTATGTTCCGACAATATTTCCGGATGAATCCAAGAAGAGGAATGTGTTGCCGGGATCCAGCTTACAGCGCTTTCACTGACAACTCAAGCGATTAAAAAAGGAAGAATCAGGCGGAAAATTTTCAAGTACAGTTTGTCCAAGTAACATAACCAAGGATGCATCTGTGGGAACAGATGCATCTGAATTTTATTGTTCAGACTTTATGTTTTCTTGTTCAAAAATGAAACCGACGTAAATACACAAGCATGTATTCCACTTAATTTCGGTCTGGGAGGGGACATCACGAAACATGATCAAATGTGTGGAACGGAAGACGATCATGCACATCTACGGTCCAGGTTTCCAAGGCTACAGTTCCATAAGGAACAATACACAAATACGTGATTTAACAGGTGTGAACTTCAACGTCTTTGCCTTGCGTTATTACCAAACTGTAATGTTTCTAAATTATGTAAAGAAACCAGATTATTCATTTTCCAAATGAAAATGAAAATCGGACTGTCCTATTCTGCTTTGAGTGTGTTCACAAGACAACAATTTCACGTATTTTTACAACCGTGCTTATGCAACTTGCACTGCTTACGAAACATTTCATACTCTGGGCTAGTAAGGAAAGTGTTCAAGAAACAATGTCTCCAGCATTTAAAAGAAATTATGATAATTGTCGAGCCATTATTGACTGCACGGAATTTAGAGTTGAACAGCCTCCCCAAGTAGATCAAGGGATTGTATTTCTATTCTCAATACAAGGGTTGATACACTGCAAAAGTTTTAATTGCAATCACGCTTAATGTTATGATCGCTTTAGATCTAAGTGTTACGGTGGAAGAGCTAGCGACTCATTCATAACAACCGTCAGTGGTTTACTTTCCTTCAACCTGGCGATGAGTTCATGGCTGATAAAGGATTTAGGCATCACAACTAACTTATCTGGGCGCGGTATCATAATCGTGACACCACCGTTCTTACATGACAGGAGATTAACAGCTGTGGAAGTTGAGAGTACTTACAATGTTGCGAGTGTTAGAATTCACGTAGAAAGGTGTATTCAAAGAATCAAAATATACAATGTAATACAGAAATTGCCAACAGAACTTTTTCCACACGTGGATGACATTGTCTGTGTATTGCGTGTTAACGAATTTGCAACCTCATCGAATAACACGAACATCAAATGAACTTCCATAGCATTCTATTGCTTCACTTTCCATTTCACTTCCGTACGAATGTTCAAAACAGCTCCCCCAATTGGAGATTCATTTACAAATGCGAGAACTAAAGTGTCAAAGTTATGTTGCCTAGTTTTGATCCGATTTGCTTTCGCGAGTGTCCAGGGAGATTTTAATTATATGATCTGTATCAACCTGCACTTTGCTGGTAAAAAGCATTTCGTCATTCACAGTGCGAAAGATGTATTTGTCTGGCAAGCGCAAGTCGTTAGAGACTTGTAAATGTAATAGCTGTGTCACAATTTCCTCACATTCTTCTCTCTCTACATCATTCACTACCCTGTCTATCAATAAGGTGACTACGGCCCTGCACGATTGTTCGATTTCAGTACTTGCTTCTGCTCGATGCTTTTTACGAAGACTGCAAGGGATGTGTTTTAAAATATCCTCAGTTAATTCGAAGGGGGGAAGAGATGTCCTCAAAGTCTTTTTACTGAACAGATTTTAACGCGTTTGCCTCTTCTATATTTTTCTGTTGACGTTTTCGGGCTCGGTTTTCCCCACTGTTACAAGTAATGAAAATCATTTTATTTTCCGTACTGAAAGAATCTCAATAATATAAGAAAATTTATTGGACTCCAACCTATTCAATACATTACAGGATGTTAACATTTTTAGTTAAACATCGTTAAAATGGAGACATGTTTCGCCCCCTATGTGGGGCATCATCAGTCATATCAAAGCACCTCAAAATTACACCAATTTTCTTATATTATTATTTCCCCACTGTTGCGGACAGTCTGTTTTGGAAACAACACTTTCATTATTTATATAATACACTACCGCAGCTACGCGTTTCTTCTGGTGCTGGCAGGACAGGAACATTCGCTGGTAGAGACATTACAATTCTGGTCAACCTGAACACAAAATAAAAATGCGTACAATTTAGCGAACATGCATCAATTAATCCTTACTAAATAAACTATATAAATTTTTACCTAACTACACCTTACCTACCTCAAGTTTCACGATATAAGGCGGAAAATTGCCAGACGTTTGTCGGGTGACTTTTCCTGTGATGTATCCGAAACCATTCGAAATTAACTCTTCAACGCCGTTCAAGTGGCAACTGACAACAAGGTTTCTTCCTTTATTGCATGATGATTCACTTAGATCCCCGAATTGAATCGCTTTAAACCCGCAACTTATTCGAATGTTACACACGTTGTACTGAGACTCTCGCACTGCGCCTCACCTCTTGTTTCAGAACGGGCCACTATGTAGCGCTATTAGTAGCATTTCGATCTACCTGCACGGTGCCTATATGCAATAGCAAATGTTAATGGTAATAATAACAATGTTATTTGTTTTACATCCCACTAACAACATTTTAATGGCTTTTGGAGTTGCCGAGATGCCAGGATTTTGTCCTGCAGGAGTTCCTTCATATGCCAGTAAAACTACAGACACGAGGCTGACATATCAAATACCACCAAACCGAGCTAGGATCGAATCTGCCAACATGGGCTCAGAAGGCCAGCCCTCTACTGTATGAGCTACTCAGTCTGGCGAAATGTTCATGGTCACTCCCAATCTGCTTCCAAAGCTCTGAAAATAATCGGGAATTTAGAGGCCTGGCTTGGATGAAATGAGTAACTTTGACAACTTTCTTTAGCACATCATCCAGATCTGGGGGGATGTTACAAGTTGCTAGCGCTTTGGAGTGCATGCAAATGTCCATGTTACACAAGGGGCAACGATCTTTACGTGTACAATATTATGCCTTTATATTTCCACATAAGGCCCCAACGCCATCAGTAGTGAAGTGTGCGACCCCACATCCATTTTCAGTCATAAATGTGTCAAGGAACCGCAAAGATACTTACGGCATTTGCATGTGGGTAAGATTGAACAAAACAGTAAATCCTCATAGACAGTGTTTTCACATTCGGATCGAGGGAAGTTAACAAGTTTGCATTGTTAAAAATACCAGTACTTTCTTCAAGCTGCAATGTGAAGCATTCAAAAGGCTAAAGCAAACACACTTACCTTCCCCACCACAGTCTGGACACCTTGACTGAAGTTGTTGGGACATACCAGGTCCCAGCTGCCGATATGTAACCTTTATGCCACTACCTCTGCAGGTACGACAGGTGTATGATGCACCAGTTCGGCCTCCTTTCCTTGAGAAATCAATGTCAAACTTTTAGCTGTAGGAATACCACGAGGCAGGACAATAATCTGATCATAAGATGAAATACATACCCATCACACACAGTACATATTACATTCTTGCTAAGTTGAAGCTTTGCTGTTTTCCCATTATACAAGTCTTCTAAGGTTACTCTGAAAATAAAACATACAGATATTTTATTGTTCCAGAAGTGAACTACAATTTCAAGAGCCCCAAAGCAAATTATGCTGTACATAACCCAATTAACTGACAATTTATTCATAATATTCACTGGCATGGATAATATTGAATTAACACTCAAATGTGGGTAGCTGCAGCTAATCTGAAATATGTTAAAAATCTTAGCATTGACAGTCATCTCTGGTGCAATCCTTCACTGAGCCTGAGCTCTAGCACGAAAGTGGATCTTACTTCATGTCCCCAGGGCAGTCATGCATTCTCTCACCACAGAGATAACAGGGAACATTTTATCAACCAAACTCTTACACTTTCAAATACCAAGTTGAAATTAGTCTATGAAATAAGACAAGAAAATATATTCCATATGCATTACACAATATTTACACTTTTCTCTTAAGGCCAACAGAAACCATATTCTCTTTGCAATGTATTCCACAGCCAATTCCAAATTAGCATATAGGTCTCCTGAAACTTTACAATCTACAGTGTTTCTAGGAGGACCATAGCGATAAAGTAATTGTGATAACTACAAAATGTAAAAAGATGGCATATGCACCTGTCTCCAGAGAGACCTGTGAAATGTTGCTGGGAATGAATTCAAAATTCTATTTGTTTTTATTAACATCCATACAGTGCATTGGGAGAGGGTGTATTTGACAGCAATGGCAAACTAGTTGTCATGTACTTTCTTGAATGAACAAGAGGTCCTAATGAAATTACTTATCCATTCAGTCACTATAAAATAAACTGTAAATTTGTAGTTTTATATCCTGAATGAATACTCAAAAGATATTTTATGTATACGCCAATTAGTTCAGTACAGATTCAGATTTAATGATACTTGTCTATTTACAGTACTGGCATGACAAGTAAAACACCTAGTGTTATCACTCTGCTCTCTCAGCAATGTTCTTGGAAGCTTCACCAGAGAGGGGTGCTGCAGTTGCTTTGAACAGTAATAGCACATGCGCCATTACTTGATGAAGATAATAGCACATGTGAAGTAGTAGTAAAAATGTAACACGTATGAGAGGTAATTTGATTGTTTTAACATTTTCCAAAGGTCTGTATTAGTTTCTGTGCTGTGCTTTGTATGTGCAAACTAGCTTTTTACAGTTCCTAAAAAATGTTGTACTGTTTCATTCCTAGTTGTAAATTGGGAGAAAGTGTGATGGTAGAAGATTATTTACACAGCCAAAAGAAGAATATGTGATGTGCATTTTTTGGAAGATGTAATTATGAAGGCAGACTGTTTCACGGTCAATGGTGAAAACGTGGAACTTCCTTGTGTGAAATGGAAAGTTAAACCAGGAGTAGAACCTCATTTTTAATTTCCAAAATACCTAGCCACCGAGATAAAATTGCAAAAAGGCAGTCAGGAGGAAAAGGAAAGAAGAAAGCATCAAGAGAACAAGAACCATAACCTAAGTAAAGCAGTGATGGATTTAGTAAGCAGTTAAGTTCCTGTGAGGGTTTTTTTGCCTGTTCCCCTATCGCACGCGTCCCTGGTGGTGGATACGGGGTCTTCCGGACTTGCCTGGAGGGTATGAGGAAAATAAAATACCCTCTTGCGGACCAAAAACAGGTATTGCCAGAAAAGTCTTGAGGCAGGGTGACTGTTACTAGCCCAAGCCAAGGCTTGAAAGTGGAAACCTCGCCCACAATGTGCTAGAGAGACATCCATGTTACCTCCGCATAGGGGATACGGTGGGGTTCAGGTGAAGGGGGTACTGGTGATTGAGGTGAAAACTCACTGCGGTGTGCTGGTACCAACACATCACTTTGCCCTACGTGGCCTGAACGAGCCGCGTGTTGGGAACAGGGCGAACCCAACCTAGGGGGAACCCATGGCTGTGAACTCAGTCATGGGAATGCCAAGTGGGAACCACGTGAGTAGGTCTACTGAAGGTGGAACAAACCTGGTCGAGTTCGGGCCAGGGGCGGACTGCTGGATGGACGGCCGAGGGGCAGGGCGCCTGGTACGGAGAGCCTGAGTTGAGGGAGAACAGTGTCTGGCAGAATGCCTGCCTGGCCATCAGATGATATAGATGTTGATTCCCATAGGGAACTTAAAATATTTGTCCTGAATGAGTAATGATTGCCAGGCAGGCATCAAATTTTTTTTGGAAATGAGGCATAGCTCTCATAGTGCATTGGAACTGCTGGAGGCTTCAAGTAGCCTATGCAGTGGCCTCCACGGTATGCACTAACCTTGCGTCTTGGGAGGTGTGCTAAGTCCCGACTGACGAGCCCAACTTAGCACAAGAGGGCGAAACGCAGGCAACCAAGAATGAGTTAGCTGGAAAATTTCTAATGTCCAATAACGAACCATTGTATTGGTAATCTCTCTTTGTTTCGAAGTTATTGAATTTCTTGTTTATAATAATTAGAAAGAAAATAGCCAATTTTTTTAATACTTGAGGAGATTTGGGCAGTACCATATGGGGATTACAGTAATAATCTTTGATATGGAGAAATACAGATACTTGAACAATATTTATAATTGTAATAGAACAACTGAATATGCTTCCGTTTAAAAATATCCCCCGTTTAATATCTCGCAATAAAACCACAGAAAGTGGTAACAGAACAAACATTCCTTGACCTTGGCTGGACAGGTGGCCCCTGAAGCTACGGAGACCATTTTTGTGTTACGTTGTACTGTAGATATCCTGCTATAACGTAACACACATATGATATTGGTAACTTGAGTGGTCTCCTCTCCATCCTAGGTGAAGGAATTTTTTTTTTTTTTACCTCTTTCTGTGGTTCTGTTGCCAGCTATAAAATGGGGGATATTTTTAAACTGAAATATATTCTGTTTCTCTATTACAATTATAAATATTCTATAGATATCTGTGTTTCTCCATGTGCCATTTCACAGTTCTTTATATGGACTAATCGGAACAAAAATGGAGTTCAAGTTACTAAAACGTCAATGTTAAAACATCAAGCGTCAATACGAGCTGGAATGATAATCTTTTCATCAGGCATTTACCGAAGGAACCGTACATAGAAGGCGGTGGAAAAAGAATGACGAATGCAGATTATTTGAAGCTATTATTAAAATGAAGATTTTCTTCTGACTTCATTCTTTCAACTGACCTACAGGAAGCAAGTCGCAGTCGACTACGGGAAGAGAATTCATCTTATCGGGAGTAAAAGGCGAAGATTGATAGGAATTTTAATTCGCGGCAACACGCAACAACGCTACCTGTATAAGTTAAATCGCTGCGCGAAATTAAACTACCTGTGAAAGTAGATATCAAGATTACTACATTGATACGTCACAACAGTCCTTAGACGACGTATATTTGGCCGATACTGCCTATTTCAAACAGCTGAGAGGTTATCCAGCTGACAAGAACATTTAAAACAAGGAAAACATAGAGAAATCATTTTTGCATTCTAGTCAAGAGAAATAGATACTACCTATCCCAGCTTATTTGAGACAACCTTACTGAAATAAATTGTCCCAGAGCAATACGTAGATATTGTAGGCATATTGAAACAGATATCAACCAGAAGAAGACTACATTGAATAAAATGTTTTATTATTCTGTTCCAAATGCACAAGCCTCCACCATGATGCTGTAAAAGGAAAAGGCGATACTACTCGGATGTTGGCAGCACGATGCGATGTTGACAGTCCAGGATGACCAGGAATCTGCTGAGAGGAACAAATATGTACCCAGATGCTTAAGAGAGAACCATGGAGCGATGTCCGCATATCCAACGACCAGATGCGAGATGGCAGCAGTCCTCAAAGTCCGCAAAGTTAAGTCCTCTATAAGTCGTAATTGTAAGTAAGAATTTTTTTTTTTTTTTTTTTTTTTTTTGTGGCTATGTGTTGCCATAATTTATGACAGTGTGAATATGTGCGTAAGTGGTTATCAAAGCGAGGTTACAGGATGTAGGTATTCTTCTACCTTTAATGTCAAATCCACATGTAGACGTAGTCAGCCAGTGATAACCGTTCGTAATGTTGTCAATGCGATGTGAGAGAAGGTAATTCATATTTTGCTCGTTGTCAGTGAAGTGCACAGAGTGTGAAATAGAAGTTAATTACACATGTGTGGTAATTTTACCAAGCTAATATGATAAGAGATCGTATATAGGAAATGTTTACGGTAAAGATATGAAATAGTACATCTCAGAATAATGATACGTTTTTGATACTATGACAGTAAGAATAATTTTGTAATATGAGGAGATTGTGATACATATACATCGAGATTAATGAAATAATGTGTTTATTGTGTAATGAAATGTTTTTACGTAAAGTATGGAATGATGGTTGATGAATAAGAGTAATGATATAGGATGGTGATGTTTAGATATTTACTATTCTTCGAGAGGTTGGTCATAGTAGTCTTATTTGAGATGATGTTTCCAATTTATGTATTCTGAGGTAGATATTGAAATCGTGCTACTTTCAATCGATGACTTTAACCCAAAGTGTTTTCGGGGTAGCTTAGGATACGATCTCAGCACTATTAGAGCAGTGTTATTATAAATATTAAGGGTCATCAAAAAAGCTATGATGTGAGCGATGAGAATAATTTAGCCTTCACTGAAATATTTCTAATGATTCTAGAGAACTTTCTCACATAAGCTAATTTCAGATTTTATTTAGACACTCTGACATATCACTGGTGATTTAGTTACGCATATGAGGAATATTAGTTGAAGATAGAGTCTTCTGACAAGATAGATTTTCTACTTGTGGTATGTTTTGGTAGAAATATAGCAAGATACGGTCATTTATGCAACTTTAGCTAAAATACGCACTTGAATTAATTGATAACCTTGAAATAAGATAATTTCTTAGAATTTGTCACATGTCATATGATTATGCTATTTTAAGATAAATTTCGACTTAAAGCGGAGATAGCTTTGCTTATACTGAGATAAAACACCAAGAAACAAGACGCTTGTATACCATGAAACCTTATGTTAACTATCTGATGGTGTAAGAAAGATGAGAACGATTTTCCATGTTATTTTCAGTTGTGTATGGACGTTAAGTGCAGCCCAGGATAACGTTTTTCGTTAATCAAGTATGACAGAACTTTTGAGTTAATTTATGGAGCAATTTCGTTCAAGAGGAAGTGATTCCAACTCTTAAAGAAATATTTACCAAATATTTTAAACTGCATTCTACATTATGAATTTCATGTTCTCATAGACGACCTCAATCTGAAATGACGTACATAGTAATTGATGTAATTTTCTTTTCATTTTTACTTTGTTAGATGCATCTAATGTTTTCGTTATCATTTAGTATGTTTTTTTTTTTCAATCATTTAATACTCTAGTTTTTAGCTGATTTTCCAAATACTACTTAACATTTTACGTAATTATCAAATGATTTCACGTGGCCAATAATTTAATGGCCTAGAACTTTAATACTTGTTATTAATTTCATGAACTTAACTTTTCTTTCATTTCAATTTGACAGTACTAGACTACTGTAGATCAAATTAAAGATCGATGGAGATCAAGATAACTTCATTTTCAAGCGAATTTGACTAGATAAAAGGAATTCTATGATTACGACGAGGTACATTACTCAGTGCTACATGATTTAATGAAGGATTAGGGAAACATTTCTTCATTCTCTGAACTGAGTGGTCAATAAATGATGTATTATGAAACCTCATAATTCTTTTAATGTCTTTATGAGATAGTTATTAGTTGTAAGACTGTATTTTTTTTTTTTACTTGCGATTTCTCTGGTGATGTATGTGGAATCTAATAGTGTGGAGGAGACGTCCTTCGACGTAATTTAGGATATACCACGAATTAACCTGCGTGCTTTCTCTAGCGGAACTCATAGCCCATAACTTTGAACAGCTAGTACCATTTACAATTAGAGCTAGTCTGGATCTTGTGCGTCCTTACCTGGACGCGGGAACGGCGCATCCACAACAAAAATGATTACTGTAACCCCCATATTGTACTGTCCATATCTCCTGCAGTATTAAAAAATAGCTATTTTGTTTCCAATTATTATAAACAAGAACTTCAATAACTTTGAAAAAAAGAGTGATATTTTAATGAAAATTTCAGCAAATGTTCCTCTAACTAGGCTCTAGTTCCCTGTAAACAGTCGTATGCCCGAAACTAAAATTTTAAGGACAGAAATCATGTTCATGAAATAAGCAGGTGTTCTTAAACTTTTGGTAGGACCTGTATATTCTTTTCTGGTCCTTTTATCGCTTTCAAACATAAAAAGAGCCTCAGATCGAAGTTATTACCCAATGTGACACAGTCTTTGAGCAGATCTATCAGGTATGTAGGCCAACATGGTTCCACAGATAGATTTGCAAGAAGAGGAAAGTATGAATCTGGACCAAGAATATATTAACTGTAACTGGTAAGACCGAAGAACTCATATATATGATGCAAAGGAGAAACATATCTACATTGGGTCTGAGAGAAACGAAATGGAGAAAGACAGGTAGCAAGGTTTTCAGAGGTGGCTACAAATTATATTGGTGTGGACTGGAAAAGAAGGCCAAAAATAGTGTGGGATTTTTACTAACAAAAGATATGGATGCCGTGTCAGAAGTTTCCTACAAGAACGACAGGATCATAAAATTATCTATACAATTAGTCAATGATTTACATGACTACAAGTGTATGCCCCACAGACTGGATGCAGTGCTTATAAAGAAAAATTTCTTCAAAACTTAGATAATGTAATCAATGAAGATAACGTTATTTTCAGAGACCGATATGCACAAGTTGGAGCAAACAGACAAGGCTGTGACGATATCGTTGGGCCACATGGGTTAGGAAACAGGAATTCAGAAGGTGAAGAACTGATTGATATTTGTGGAAGAAATGGCATGATCAAGAACACCTTCTTCAAAAAACAGGAGAGTAACAAAATAACAAGGTATAGCTGGGATGGCAAACATAAATCTTTGATCAATTACGTCATCGCGAACAAAAGTGGGGGGAAATGGTTGACTGATGTCAAGGCCATTCCCAGCAAAAGTATGGGTTGCGACCATAGATTGCCGATCATTAGGGGCCTTATATTTTGGTGAAATAAAACTGTTGATTTCGGTGTTAAAACTGACACTATTTCGGTAGGTATTTCGTGAAATAACTCGTTATACTGATCGATGTTTCCTGCGAAATCTTCCTTGTAGAAGCGTATGGGGTAAAAGTAACTAATTTTTTGATGAGGGGTTTTAAAGTAAACTCTTGTAATGTATCATTGAGAAAAACCAAATATGCAAATTGTTATAGAAAGAAATACTGTATATAAATCACTGATACTTCGAAATGAAGTTAGGTGATCTGCCCTGTGATATACATTTATACAAAGCCTACATTTTTAGACGTTGAATTACTTGTCTCCAAAGTAGACACTAAACATGGTTTCAACATTATCAGCGGTGTTCTCCCTAGGACCTTTTTAATGGGCGCACCGCCCTGTCATTTTTACAGACCGCCCGGATAACATGACCTATAATACCAATATAAATGGTCCATTATTGGACATTATAAATTTTCCAGCTTACTCATTCCTGGTTGCCAGCGTTTCGCCCCCGTGTGCTAGGTTGGGCTCATCAGTTGGTACCTAGCACACCTACCAAGAAGCAGGTACTACTCATTTGGGACAAATATTTCAGATTCCCTATGGGAATCAACATCTATATCACATAACATGACCTAAACATACAGTATGCTAGTTACATAATATTAATACTTATTTGAGTCATTTAATCATCTTCAATATTGTCAGCAAAATTGCATCAATTACATCAGAGTTTAAATATTTGCTTGATTATCGCATAGTGTCGTATGCGAGCAGTGTATGGACAAGCGTGGAATCGCATACGAGCACTCTATTCCGCATGACGTTACAAACCCGAATGGCACTTCACAGCGACCAAGTGATAAGCTGCGGAGTTACATGATTACGAGTGAGCAGTGTAACAGTAGTTCAAACTACTCTTATGTTTTGTATAGTCAATTTTGTGGTTAATGTTTACCTGTCTGATATTATTGTTAATGGCCTGAGGGGTATGAATTGAGATTTTATCACATTCATTTTTTAATTAGAACTCCCCACCCGGCTGATGAAAATTTCTGGGGAGAACACTGACAGGATGCCGAGTTGTGCTACAGTGAAAGCAGAGAAGCTCCTCTCGCTGACCAGATTAGACGTCGGAAACCATAAAGCTTGCGAACACTTGGATGCATATTCACTGTGGTCTTTTATAAAACCTCCTAAACGTTTGCTAACACTGTCTTCTTTCACTTCCTCAATCAGATGGGCTTTCATTGCATTTTGCAAAGTCATATAGCCCTGGAAGATGTTCATGGATATGCTCTTTTCCCCTGGTCAGGGATGAGTACCTCAGATGGTTAAGGCGCTGGCTTTCTGACCCCAATTTGGCAGCTTCGATCCTGGCTCAGTCCTGTGGTATTTGAAGGAGTTCAAATACGTCAGCCTCGCGTCACTAGTTTACTGGCACATAAAAACTCCTGCGTGACAACATTCACGTATCTCGGCGTCTCCGGAAAACGTAAAAGTGGTTAGTGAGATGTAAAAACAATAACATTATTACTACTCAAACAGGCGATTTATTTACAATAGGCCTACCAATACAGTCATTTTGCAATAAAGACAGTATTATTTTTCCTTTTATATTCATTCTCTTCCACATGCCAGGATTATCCCAATTTTCTAGAGGAATGCTTTTTTTTGTGTCTGTTACAAATTGCTCTCTAATTTTTCAACACCTTTACGAACTGTAAAGTATCGCCGATTGATATTTGCCGCTTAGATTTATGTTCATTTGCTTCATTCTGATTCTCTGCAGTTTATATCGCACATTTCCACTTTACGAATATTACTGGTACACTATTGATATATTAGAATCTTTCTTGCAGCATCAAATACATAAAATCCCTCACTATTGTATTCCTCAGCCCTTGAAAAACCTGTTATGACTTCAGTTTTCGGTATTTTTATACTTAAATGTTGGACATTTGCCGATAAAGGTTCGTAAGTAACGAACTCTCATTGCGCACTGCTGTATCTACGACTGGTCTTGTATCTTGTTACGACCACAACACTATTTGCTGTAATCGATAACAGATATTGATTTTTATCGACTGCCTTAGAGATTAGGCATAGATATCAAGGATAATTTTTAGACCAAACCTACAATAAAAATAAAAATCTCAACGACGTCAATGAAATTAAAAATCCTTTGTACGAATTAACACCTAGATTAATTAATATCGTGAATTCAGATCAAAACAAAATCCCTCAATTATTTAAATCTCCACACTCAAATGCTTCATCCATCATGCCAAAAGTTAAACCCGCCCATATTGCTTCTAGAAACTCCCCTCCAGCAACAGCACACACGCCCATAGACCAGCCTACCCCCACTCTCCCTCCATGCCCCGCCCCTCCATTACCGCACCAGTACAACACCAGGAGTAGAAATGGTGACAAGACAGGCGCTGCCGGAACAGACAGATCCATCTAGTATTAACTGAACAAGTAAGTCATTTTACAGTTAAGAGGTGTTAATTTAATACATTTTATCACAATGCGTGCTCAAAAAAAATTTTTAATTCAAAATTATTTTTCTACTTCATTACAGATATTCTTAAGATCCCTCCCAAAGACCAAGCAACACATCAACGGGAACAATTTTCACACAAGACTGTATCAAGTGTCTATGATGTCTCTTCCCAATTAAGCAGCAGCCTAAAACTATGAAACAGCTAAATATTATACTCTTGTCAATTCCTTGACGTTACATGAGACCCAAAGTCAAGACGCTAAGAGTCTCATTCACAACGTTTTTGACCAGTCTACCTACAACAATCGGCTTTTGAATCTCCACTTGTGCACGACAACACATTTAAATATTAGTTACGTCAAGAACATGAAAATAAAAATCGTGGGTCAAACAAGCTCCAGTTTTAATATCACCCCTTCTCAAGAAAAAAGAAGATCCGTTTCATTTTATTTTTAATTTTGAACATTTTAAGTTAACCAGAATAGAACTGCCAAGTTAAAACACAATTAATTTAAATTTATATTTTCAATCTTGACCAACCTACAATCAGTTCAAATCTCCACTTATTGTTGACGACACATCCTGTCACCAGACACGATACGTCAAGAACTTAATATGATATAGGGGTCACATAAACCCCGATATGCAATCCTCTTCACCGAAAAGAAGATCCATTTTAGTTTTTGGACATTTTCCATATTAGATAGATTAGGAACAAAGAACTTTACTGTATTGACTTATGTTTGTATATATTGTATATAATGTATATGTTGTATATAGTGTATATATTGGTATGTTTATATCGGTTAAAAAGGTCCCAAACCTTGACCTAAAGGTTGTTTACAGGCTGAAGATGCCCAAAATAATGGGTGAAACATGTACCTGACCAAATAAGTCTACATAAAATCATGTAGATAATAACCACATTAAACGTGGAAAGTATTGAATAGGTGGTTTTTTATATTAAATTATCCTTGATATCTATGCCTAACGTCTTCTTCAATACAGAACAATAATGAGAGTTGTTACTTGCCTCAGAGATCGCGAAACAGAATACACATACTTTTGAAACACAGTGCTTACCGCTTTGTGTGCATTTGTGTGGAGAATATATAGCGCTATCAAGCAAATGAGAAGGAAACTATGATAGTCAAGTTCTCAGAAGCATTTAAACGTTTATTGGAGAGCTCTTCCGGTGCCATTTCACATTTTTCGCACCATGTGGGGTATATTTCGTGATTATTTGCATTATTCACGCAATAAATCAGATTTTGTGATATTTTGCGAGCTCATTTTGCTAAAATACAGTATTTTTAGTACCTGGGAAGTCATTATATAGACAAGAAAGAAGATATAAAAAAACTTGTGCATATCGTTATTACCAAAAAACACGGCCCCCACCGATCATGGACTTGGACCATATGACAAATAAAATTCAAAAGAAAACAGAGAAAAAAATGAAAAATAGAGACATGGAAATTAGAAAAAGTGCAGTTCCAGGAAGAAAATCAGAATAGAATACAACAAAACCTACCATGGGGAGAAAAAACAACAGTAGAGGAAGAGTGGAAAATTGATTTGTGGAAAAAGCTAAAGAACTCTGTGGGTTACAGTAAAACCTGTCTTAACGAACACCTCTCATCGGCGGACACCCCTCATTGGCGGACGATTTTCTAGGTCCGTAATTAAATGCCATGTTGTGTATGAGTAATTTACCCCTCTTGTACGGACACCCTTTATTACGGACACGGACACACCATAGCCACGAGAAACTCCAATTAAACCTCTCCTACCGGACACTTTCTTTTTCAAAAAATTCTGTATTTGTGTCCTGTACAGTATGTATTCGCTTACTTTTTGCACAGCCGGTACTTCCAAGAATCACAGACACCGTAACTTTTGATCCTGGCTGTACACATTCTTGGAAGGCAACACTATGCTACGCTATCACTTCCGGAAGTTGTGTGATCTGACATGCTCGACAGCCCTGGAATTCGTACCTTCACTGTCAGGTTACTTTTCATTGACTCGTGGGCTTTTGATGTGTTCAATTTTACGTTAGTGTGTGTAAACATGGCTCCGAGGAAGTTTTTAACTTTAAAAGAAAAGGTAGGCATAATAGACTATCATAAACGTGAGAAGTGTGGTGTGCGTAAACTGTCAGAAGTGTTTAAGATTGGAAAGACACAGGCAGCTGAAATTGTGAAAAAGCAAGAGGAACTAGTGAAAGAATGGCATTTAAATGGCAACGAACAGCGCATTAAACTGTTTCAAAGTGGTAGTGGAGCTCTCATTGACAAGGCAACGCTAGAGTGGTTCACTGAAGTAAGAAGTCAGAATGTCCCTGTCTCAGGACCAATGATACAAGCAAAAGCGTTAGAATTCACAACAGAATTAGGTATAGGAGATTTCAAAGCCTCGAATGGCTGGCTAGAAAGATTCAGAAAACGACATGGTATCAACTTCAGAGTGATTTGCGGAGAATCATCAGTGTTAATATGGAGGTTGTTGACAACGGGCAAGAAAAAATACCTTCAATCATAGACGGGTATGCTCCGGAAAATATTTTGAATGCCGATGAAACTGGATTATTTTTCCGTGCTTTAGCCGACAAAACTTTGTGTTTCAAAGGAAATCGTTGTACTGGTGGAAAAGTTGCGAAAGAACGTCTTACTGTCTTGTTATGTGCAAGTATGAGTGGAGAACGGGAGGAGCCCCTTGTGATAGGAAAAGCTGCAAAACCAAGGTGTTTTAAAAATATGGACGTTACGAAGTTTGGCATTGAATGGAAAGCGAATAGGAAAGCATGGTTGACCAGAGAAATAATGACAGAGTGGCTAGGACAATTGGACAGAAAAATGATACGCCAGGGGCGAAAAGTGTTATTATTCCTCGATAATGCAGCATCGCATCCGGATACAATTAAGTTGCAAAATGTGAAGATCGTCTTTCTCCCACCAAATGTAACATCAGTTTCTCAGCCGCTTGACCAAGGAGTGATCTAGAACTTCAAGGTTATGTACAGACAGTTAGTGATGAAGCACATAGTATCAGAACTTAACGGGAATGAAGTAACCCTTCAAACACTGACAAAGGGGCTGAATGTTCTCCAAGCAATTTCATGGATAACCAATGCATGGAAAAACGTCACGGCCTCAACAATTCGTAACTGCTTTCTGAAAGCTGGGTTTCCCGCTAGTGGTGGACATCCCGAAATAGAATTGGATACCCTTCCTGACAGCATGGAAACAACACAAGAGTTGATTAATGCAGCAGGTTACAGTGTTCAAGTGAACACCTATATCGAAATTGATTCAGATATTCCAACAAAGTGTGAGAGTGGAGACACGAAAACGATTCTTCAGTCAATCCAAGGGAAGAGGGACAAAAATGAAGATTCTGACGAAAGCGGGAGTGAAGATGATGCTAATGACGACTTTGAAGAAAATACGAAAATGAATGTGCTGCCAATAACCTTGTGCAGTGAGGCTCTCTGCATTGTTAAGCAACTGAAAGAATTTTATTGTAAACAAAACGATGAAAAAGGTGTAAATTTGACCCAGGATTTAATTGCACATAGTAAAAACATCATTGCTAAACCGAAATGGATAAAACAAACTAACATAAAGGATTTTTTCAAGCGCTAATGTTTTACTGTACTGTGCTAGATATTGCTACATCTACATACTGATTTGACGTTTCAAAAACTCATACGTTCTTTTTAATTTTAACATGGTGAACGGTAATAGTGTACAGTGTGCTCAATAGAGGTTTCCATAGAAGTGTTTTTGTCTCTTTAATACAGTGCATCGCAGCTGCAGCAGCCCATCTACAACTTTCTCATGTGAGTACAGTGCAGTATATTGTACAATACTGTATACAGTATACAATTAAAGGTACATTTGCGAGAATTGTTAACACATACCATACATGGGTTATTGTGTTCCAACTTATGTTGAATGGTACCGGTTTCATAACCTCTCGCGTGCAGACACCCCTTCATAACGGACATTTTTTCGGTCCCGAAGGTGTCCGTTATAGGGAGGTTTTACTGTAACAGGATTGATCAAGAAGGAAAAAGAGAGAACTTGGTGGAACGACAAAGACGAAACAGCCATTAAAGCAAGAAACCAAGCTAGATAAAGAAAAACAAAATATCCAAGACCAAGTAAGCCAAGAGTTAATAGACTACAGGAACTTTATAGAAAAGAAACTCATAGTCAAGAGGGTAGTAAGAGAAGGGAAAAGCATAGAATGAGTATGTGGATAAATTGAAATTAGATAGCAGAGGAAATAGAAATTATTGTACAGGTTAGTCAAGAACAGAAGGTGTGAACAAGAGGATATAAAGGCAATAGAAGGGGACAATGAAACGTTAGTGCGATAAGATGAAATCAGGAATGAATTTAAGAACTTTTTTGACATCTCTTAAATGAAGTAGTGAGCATGCATCAGAAAGAGAGGAACCCTGTAATAGTAACAAGGAAAGTAGAAGCATAGAGAAACCAATTACATAGTTGGAGATAGAAAAGTCCGTGAAAAGTATGAGGTAAGAAAAAGCCGTTGGAATGGATGAGTTAGGTACAGATGTGTTGCGAGCAGCAGGAACTCCAGCAGTCCAGTGGTTATATAGATTCCTTAACACAGAATGGCAGGAAAACACTATCCCAGAAGACTGGAAGAAGGGTATAATCATACTTCCTTTCAAGAGGAGAAGTAGACGGAAATGCATGAACTACCGTGGAATTACTCGGCTCTCTCAGGGTCTAAAACAACTGGAAAAAATCATAGACAGTAGAATAAGAGGAATTGTACAGTATTACCCTGCATTTACCTTCCCGTCTTTTACAATACTTTTGTCGGTCCCCTGAGATTTTCTATGCTCACTACGTATTAAAATCCTCAAATTTACGTTTGCGACATTTTATGCTTCCTGCCGTTCGAGACGAAAAAATTTGAGGTAAAATGGCGTTGCAACTAACCTAAAACACTGAGTAACCATGGCATGATGACCAAATCAAACAACCGTGGTCTATAATAACTCTTAGAACTCTCAGTATAAACTTCTGCTTAACCAACGCAGTGCATTCTTTGATATCTGGTGTTTTCCACAACGTCCTAAACCTTACTTTCAAATCCGACAATGAGTTGAATTAACTCTCTAAATCTCACATACACACAAACTTTACACCATAATCCTATGACTTTTGAATGCAAGTAAACAAACACCCAATAGAAATCAAAAACATGAATAATACCGTACATAAAGTATCTGGGTAATGGCAAAATGCAGAGCAACAAAACCGCAAAGGAGAAGGAGATATCAGGTGTTTGCTTTATTGCTAAGTACAGTATAAGCCACAAGAAGGAGTCGTTATCAAGTGATTCAGTGTGTCTTGCCTGAGATTGTTATTTCACGATTATTGTTTTACACTTGCGTTTGTTGTTGGAGTTGTTAAAGTGATTATCACTGATTCGTCACATTTATTTTTGTTATTTGTTATGTTTTTTGTTCTTGTTATGTGAGTCGAGCGGTCAAAGTGAACTGCCGCGATCTTCCTTTCCCATCGTGTGTATTTGTTAATCCTTCTTTGTTATTGCCTTATTGTTTTCCTGCTAATAATGTAAAAAAAGGAGGAAAGAAAAACCTCCACTATGGATGAGAAAGTTCGAATATTAGAAAAGGTTGATTCATAACGCGGAACACGTTTCATTGGCACGAGAATTGCAATTTCGTGTATCATCGCTGAATACAATTGTAAAAAACAGAGGAAGCATTACATCAAATGCTTCAGAATGTGGGCCAAACTCCAAGAATAGTATGTATACGTCATACTGCAAATACGAGAAAATGGAAAAAATTGTAAAAAGTTGGTTTGAAACTCCAAGAGCCACAGGCATTACAATTGATGGTGTGCTCTTAAGGGAAAAAGGGGTTAAATGACAAACATTCTTGGCAATGAAAATTTCAGCGCGTCCAATGGCTGGATGGACCAATTTAGGAAAAGGCATAACCTAACCTATAGAACTGTTTGTGGGGAATCTAATGCAATTAGTAATGAAAGTGTGGAAGAATGGATCGATAGAAGATTGCAGGAGCTGACCAAGGATTACGAACCCAGGAACATTTTTAACCTAGATGTAACTGCACTGTTTTTCAGTGTGTTACCCAGCAAGACTTTGGCATTCAAAGGAGATAAATGCCATGGTGGGAAACACAGCAAGATGAGGCTCACAGTGATGTTGGGAGCCAATGCTGATGGCTCTGAGAAGCTGCACCCTATGTGATAGGGAAATCTAAAAAGCCTCTTTGCTTCAAGAATGTGCGATCATTACCTACTGCCTACGATGCCAACCATAAAGCTTGGACCTGAGATCTTTTCCGACAGCAGTTAATTGCTCTGGATTAAAAAATGTGCGCGCAAAATAGGAAGATCCTTTTTTTCATCGACCGTTGTCCTGCACATCCCGTGGATGTTAATTTGAGGATTGTGCAGTTAGAATTTCTGCCTGCTAACTGCACAAGCAAGCTACAACCTATGGATTTAGGGGTTATTCACTCCTTTAAGTCACTTTATAGGAAGAACCTGGTGCAGCGAATTTTATTTCTTATGGATGCTGGAAAGGATCCATCATTTAAAGTTTCCATCCTGGATGCGCTGCACTTCATTGCAAAGTCTTGGAAAGCCGTGAAGCAGACTACCATCTCAAATTGTGTCTTGAAAGCAGGATTTTTCGAGAATCATCCTGAATCTCAGCTGCCAGAAGAAGAAGAAGGCCTGCTACCTGATGTATGGAGAATGTTGCAGTCAGACTGCACTACTGAATATTTTCTTTGGGTAGATGATTCTGTGATGACTGCAGAGGAAAGAAGTGTGGAGGAGTTGGTTGTTGAGCAAACAGCAGCCAAGTCTCCCATCAGTGATGAAGCAGAGGAAGACTGAAGTGATGCCTACCAGTGCAGATGCAAGTGAAGCAGTGGATGTTTTACGCAGGTATCTGTTATCTGAAGAGCGGGGTGAAAATAATTTTCATAACCTTTGAGCTTGAAAAACAAAGGGTCATAAGAAATAAGAAGTGTAAACAAAATGACAAGGCAGTGTAGTCAACAGTTAATACAGTACAGTAAATAACTTACATGGACCTTTATTAACTCATTGCGGACCGTGGACGGCGTAAGACGTTTAAGCTTGCTCCTATGCTGCGGGCCGTGGACAGCGTAAGACGTTTTAATGTTCCGCGCGAAGCAATGCTATTTATATTCGTCATCTGTACATTCTTACACCTTAGTCAGCGTTACTGGTTGTAACAGGAAGTTGGTTGACCTTGTTGAGATAACCCTCGTGTTGAGTGGGCTCATGTTTATCTCAGCAGTTTTAGCTGGAAAATCTCAGCACTTCCTCGCGCGTCAAGTCGGTACTTGAGATTCCAATGCAGTGCGTGTCGTTTTTACCGAGTGTAGTATAATGGCTTATAAAACAAAGTTTCTTACGGAAGAACTGTTAGATATTATTCACAATGATGATTCTGGTGATGAACTTATTCCTGAAATAGACTCGGATAGTGAAAGTGAGAGTGACGAGGAAATCCCCATTCCCGAATGCGATAGGCCTATAGAGGAAAGTGAAGTGCCCGATACATATCGTCCTAGTTATTGTCCACCTGTTCCACAATTTACAGGGAATTCAGGGCTAAAAGTTCAAATAGAAAATGAGCAGGATATTATGAGTTACGTGAGTATTTTCATAAATGACGAATTTTATCAGTATGTGTGTGAGCAGACGAATCTATACGCGAGTCAAGTGATACGTGCGGCGCCCCGGCCTTTCACAAAGAATTCGATTACGCAATCCTGGAAACCGATTGATGTCTCCGAGTTGAAAAAGTTTTTAGGGTTGATGTTCATCACAGGTATAGTCCAAAAGCCTGATATAAAAATGTACTGGACCGAAGACCCTGTGTTTCAGACTCCGATATTTTCTAAAACAATGTCCCGAACATGCTTCCTTCATATTCTTTCATTTCTTCACTTCAGTGACAGTAATCATTATGCTGACAGTACAGATAGGCTGTATAAAATTCGACCTATTTTCGAAATATTGAGCAATAAATTTTCAACCGTATACACTCCAGGCAAAAAAGATTGGATTGGATGAGGGGATGCTAGCTTGGCGAGGGCGTTTGAAATTTCGAGTCTACAATCCTGGAAAACTAAGTACGGCATTTTAGTCAGGATGGTGTGCGAGTCTAGTTCAGGGTATATTTGCACTCTCAAAATTTATGATGGAAGTGAAATTTCACTCAGAGACACTGTGTTGGAATTACTGAATCCCTACCTTGACTAGAGGTACGTGGTATATATGGATAATTTTTAAAACAGTGTAGGTTTGGCTAAGGAGTTGCGTGAGCGCAACACTGCTGTTTGTGGAACAATACGGCAAAACAGGGGGGTCCCTGAAGAAGTCAGGGAAAGACAGAAAAGTCTGAAGAGGGGAGAAATGACTTATTAGAAATGGCGAGGTTCTTCTTCTTTCATGGATGGACGAGAGGGTCATAACAATGATTTCAACAATGCATTCAGCAGAAATGACGGAAGTACCAAAAGGTAGATTTGGAAAACCTGCAATGAAGCCGGAATGTATTGTTGATTATAACCCACACATGCATGGAGTGGATATTGCTGATCAGTACCTTGCAATATATCCGTTCATGAGGAAAACAGTGAAGTGGCCCAAAAAGGTTTTATTTTTTATTTTACAATGTGCCCTCTTCAATGCATTTAGGCTTCATCAAAAGAACACTAGAAACAAATCCCTCTCATTTCTCTTGTTCATACAAACAGTCGGTAGATATCTGATACAAGATACGCAAATAATTCAATCAGTATCTCCCGTTCCTTCTGAATCATCTTCATCAAGTATGAACACCTCTAAATCCCCACCCCCACGACGAGCACCAACAAAGGACCCAGTTTTCCGGCTTGATGGAAAAAGAAAGCAACATGTTCTTGTTAAATTTCCTCCTGTAAAAAGTAAGAGCACCCCCTCAAGAAAGTGTAGAGTGTGCACAAGAAACAAAGTTAGAAGTGAAACAATATGGTACTGCAATTAGTGTGGTGTTGCTTTCCACCCTGGAACCTGTGATACCCGATATCACACCCTCAGTATCTACTAGAGGTAAGCACAAAGTATCATGTTTCTAACAGTTATAGTTCAGGAGTAATGGTAAATTTTATTAAGTGATGCATGTTAAGAGGGCCTGGCATGAAAATGGCTGGTCCAGGCATTCAAGTGTCCTGCTGAGAAGCTGGTACTGAACGTGTTAAGGTAAGTACAGTTGAGATTGAGTCGATTGAGACTGAAATACTCTATAAATTAATAATATGCATTTGTGTAACATTTACCTCCTTTTACAGAGCATTTTTATATATACCTGTACAAGTTGTTTCCCCACGATTTACACTCCCCCCCTTTTACACCAGCATTCCTTGATCCCTTGAAAAGAGTAAAAGAGGGGTAATAGTGTAGAACCTTTATTGGAAGAGGAACAATATGGTTTTAGGCCTGGAAGAGCCACTACAGACCTTATCTTTTCTGTCAGGATGTTAATGAAAAAGCACTGGCAAAAAGGGAAACCACTTTTTCTACTATTCGTAGACATCGAAAAGGCTTATGATAGTGTATCAAGGGAGCATATCTGGAAATGCCTAAAACAGCTGGGAGTTCATGAGAGTCTTACTGCAAAAGTGAAGATGCTGTATGTTAAAACAGAAGTTGTGTGCAAGTGGGTTGCAGGCTGTCCAAATGGTTTGAAACGAAGAGAGGAGTACAACAAGGCAGTGCTTTGTCACCCTCTTATTTATCACTGTGATGGATGACATAGTAAAGGCTCTTAAAAGGAAGGAGCAGTAGGACTTGCAAGCTATCATCTTTGCAAATGACGTGGTGATTTGGGGTGAAACTGAAAATGCTGTGGAGAAAAAGCTGCAGAAATGGAGTCAAGAGTTTAAGAGGTATGATTTAAATATCAACAAGGTTAAGACAGTGGTGATGAAGTTACAGAGGGGAGATGACAAACCACAAATCAGAATAAATGACACCAAACTGGACAGTGTTCCAACGTTTAAGTACTTGGATAGTATAGTATCAAAAGACAACCTTGCGAAGTACGAGGTGAACAGTCGAATTAGCAAGGCAACACAATTTTACGACCAAGTAAGACAACTGCTGTGGGATAAACAAGTACCATTTAAAGCAAAGATTACATAAACAATTTCATACACCCATCCTCAAGTATAGCTTGGAAACTACCATGTTAACGAGACAACTCAGAACTCCAAGCTGCAGAAATGAAGTTCCTACGCACCATGATACAGAAGTCCAGGAAGGACAAGTTCAGGAATGAAAAAGTCTGAGAAGAGGTGGGAATAGGAAACTCCCTACTACAGAGGATTCAGAAAGCAAGACTGAAGTGGTTTGGCCATGTAAGAAGGATGAGTGCAAGTAAGACTGCAAGAAAAGAATATGAAATAGAATTAAAAGGAAAAAGACTAGTGGGCAGACCCATAGGAAAATGGACAGATCTGGTGAAGAAAGATGTTGAGGAGAGAGGACAAGATTGGGAGAAGATGACAGAAACGGTGGTTCATGGACAAAGACGGAGGGGGCTCGTACACCACACCCGAGCAACAGGAGATGGTCAACGATGATGATGATGAAAGCAAAAAGATATTTCTACATGGGGACTGAGCAGGGACAGTTTATTTCATGGAACAAAGGTATGAGTCATTTCCTTAAAAATAATCAAAAAATAATATAAAGCCTGTTATTGCAGCCAATATTTATTTTAAAATTGGTGGCATTGTACATAATATATAATTAACCCTAACGTGCCAATGGTGTATGGGCAGTTGGGAGTTGCAAACGTATGTGTTTCCAAGAGCTATGCAAGATGGTATATCAACGACGTCTGTCAAGCAAGTGGCTTGCCAGGCCCGACCAGGGTTCCAGGAGCAATGATCTCCTACTCTGCTCCCTTCGTAATTTTTAGCTTAGGTTTGGGAATCTTCGGCCAAGCAGAATGCATCCGACTACTTCAGTCCATTCGGGAGTATTTATACATGCTAAAACTTCAGAGAAAAAGGTTTAATTGTGCTTGTGTTTTCAACTGAAGTGAAACATTCGTATAGCAAGTACTATACTTCAATTTCATATGTTACTTGTGAAAAATGCACCAAATTTTCACGCCAAAAAGCACACACATTAAAGACCCTACTGCGATTCTGCCGGCTTAGTAGGGAATTCAATGACTGTGCTGATTCCCAGCTTTGAGTCACTAAGCATGGCAGCTTTCAATGCGAGTGAGAAGAAAGGAGCAAGGCGTCTGTGTGTTGGAATCGCTCTTAGTCCAGTGCACGAGTTCAACGACACAGCTTTTCAAGAGAAGAGCAATATAATTTCTGGTTGTAGACCAATGGCTGATTTATCTGGTGTAAAAACAAACAATCAGTGTGTTCGACACTTTAATACAGATCAATACGGAAAAACAGATTGGTAATGTGTTTATCAAAGAACATCAAAACTACTGTTGAACTTGTGTTCTATATTCAATTGAAAAGGGTGTGTAGAACAGTGCAGGTTTCGATGGCATGAATAATCTGCATCTCAGATTCATCAGCCATCACAAACACATATCCGAGCTGAAATTCTGTTAACAACAGAATGAGACCAGAATAGATTTGCAACTCAATCAGCAGCGTAAACTGGAAACAATAAAACACAATGGGTTGGTAAAAAATAATAGAAAGGTAATCCAAAGACTGACTGACGTCATAATGTATCTTGCAAGATAAGCTCATTTCAGAGCGAATGCAGAAGATAAAAGTTCCTTAAATTGTGGAAATTACACAGAACTCATAACGCTGCTGAGCAAGTACGATGACACACTGGCAAATCATTTGCAGAAAGCAACAATGTTCACAGGTGTTTCACATCAAATACAAAAGGATTTAAATGATGGGGTAGCCAGTGTGTTACTGACCGAAATAAAGAAAGAAATATTACAGTGACCATTCGTGGCAGTTACTACTGATTAAACTACTGATATTTCTATTTTCGACCTTCAACTGTTGTTAGGTACTTGTCTGTTGATGGAGAAGTACAGGAGTGATTTCTTGGATCTACCAATGTAAGCGCCAATCGCAGTGCTCTTGCAGATCCATATGACAGACTAGTACAACTGTGGTTCTAAACTAGTCGTTCAATGTTACAATGGAGCCGAAGTGATGTCAGGAGAGCTCAGTGGTTTTCAGAAATAAGTGAAAGACAAATATCCTAATACTTTATTCATACAATGTTTTGCTCACAGACTTAACCTTGTACTCAGAAAGACAACCTCTAATAAAATGGAATGTAAAATATTCTTCAGTAATCTGAGTAGCTTGCCTTCTTTCTTTTCTAATTCAACAAAAAGAACTGCTACATTAGATAAGGAAGTCAAGAGAATTTCCTAAAGGCTGTCCAACACAATGGAATTACTAAGGAAGATTGTTGAAACACTAAGTGAACAAAATGAAGAATTAGTTCAGTTTTTCGAGAATATTCTTGATAATTCCAACATAATTGGTCCGTTATGGGACATTATAAATTTTCCAGTTCATTTTTGGTTGCCAGTCTTTCACCCCAGTGTGCTAATTTGCGTTCATCAATTGGTACGTAACACACCTACCAAGATGTATGGCTAGTGCATACCGTGGCGGCCACTACATATGCTACTTGGAGCCACCGGCAGTGCCAGTGCACTAGTCTCATTTACAAAAATTGATGTCTGCTAGGCTATGCGTCTTGGTAGGTGTGCCAGGTACCAACTGATGAGCACAAATTGACACACTGGGGCAAAACACTGGCAACCGAAAATGAGTTAGCTGGAAAATTTATAATGTCCAATAATGGACCAATTATATTGAAATTATAAATTTACTCACTGAGGACAAATGTGTCAGGTTCCCTATGGGAATCGATAGATATAATCTGTTGGCCTAGCAGCCATAAATTTTTTTTAATGAGACAACATCTCTCATAGTGCATTGGCACTGCCGGTTACTCCAAGTAGCCAACGCAGTGGCCTCCACAGTCTGCACTAGCCATCCATCTCGGTAGGTGCCAACAAATGTGCGCAAATTGGCACAGTGGGGCAAAACACCGGCAACCAAGAATGAGTTAGCTGGAAAATTTATAATGTCCAATAACGGACCAATTATATAGGATTTATGAATTTACTCATTCAGAACAAACATAGAGTTCCCTATGGGAATCAATATCTATATTATCCTTGATAATCCAGAACAATTGGATAGTCAAATGTATGACAAAGCTTGAGGGTTTAACAGTGCTCTCTCAGAATTCCAGTTCAATTTCATTCCATTACTTTTCAGTGAGATAATTTGCATAACCGTTTCTCCCTTTGAAATTCTTCAAACGATAGCACTGGATGTAAATTTCTGTATTGCCGAAGCATAAGAAAAATTATCATTCACGCAAAAAGAAATTAATTTGAAAGAGTACGGAACAAACATTACGAGAACTACGAGATGCCAAAGAAAAGGCAACGTCAAAATGATACCTGTTACAAATTCATGCTACTGTCGCATATATTACAAGACTAGCAAGATACCCATGCTTCGCAACGGTTTTAAACTGTTAAACTTTAAACAGTTCGTAGGTCAAATGGTTTTGGGGGAATGATTAGTTATTTTCTGATCTAACACTCATTTGAACTCCATACAGAAGAATGTGAATCTTTTAAACCCTATCTTACTTAACATCTAGGATGTAAGAGCAACCAACCTGCAAAATTTTGATTTTGTACGTTGAAGAATAATAGAAAAATGAATATTTTTTTAAGGGGTGAATGTTTATAAATATTTATTAACATCTAGGATATAGAAGACCACACTTCACAAAAAAAAAAAAAAAAAAAAGTTCACGCCTGAAACAGTTTTGGAAGAATGGATATTGTGTTTTTGAGAGTAAACCACTATCTAAACCCCTTAAGGGAGAAATATTTTGAAGTTTACAATATTTTACACCTAGGACAAAAAAGAAGACTCTTCTCGTGAAATTACAACTTTGTACGTCAAACAGTTTTGGAGGGATGAATAATTTCCTTTACAGAGCTGACTACATTTAACACTTTAGGAGTGGAACGTTAAAAAATACTTATTTCCCACATAGGATTTAATATACTGCTACTTGGAAATTTGTCTTTGTACGTTAAACAGTTTCAGAGGAAGGAATGTATATTCAGTAAAACCTTGTTAATTCAAAGTTGTTGGGATGCAAAAATCGGACTTCGAATTACGTGATTTTGAATTAACCGCGAACACTTAATTCCAAAATGGCCAACCCTTGCTGCATCAAAAACCTTCGAAATGCCATGAAAAAAAATCCAAAATGTATCCAACAAGGTCCATTTACAGTATTCAAATTCACAATACAGTATTCACTTGGATAACTAACTGACAAACATAAACTAATGCAACAAAAGGAAACGAAAGCACGATTCAAAGATGAGGAGAAATCTAAGGTGGCTCCCCTGAACAAGTCCTTTATTCATTGGATTACTGAACTGAATGCATTTTAGATGTCCTGTACTTCCACGAAAAGTACCCAATGCCCTTAAAACATCATGGTTTATCGAGCTTTCCTATGACGAGGATAGAAAGTCTCTCGCTTCCGTCTGCATTCAAACACAGTACAGTGACTCACCTATCCTTGCATGATTTCCTGCCATGGTACTTATCTCGTAATGCGAACCCTTGCCGTGTCACAAAGTATTCTAGGACGCATTAATGCACGCAATCACCTTGATTCACAGTTTAAACCTTTCAAATGCCTTGGAAAATTCTATTCCCAAAATGTATCCAACAAGGTATAGTCTTGACGCTCAACGCATACCCATGCGGTATCATCTGATCTCAAAACTTGGCCCACCCTGGTAATAATGAGGGTTGTCAGCCTGCACGACCTAGTGATAATGAGGGTTGTCAGTCGGTTTCTTTCCACTGGACACAAGGGGTGCGTGTCGTTTAAAAGGCAAGCGAGCGTTGTCAAAAGCGAGGTTGTCATATTTTGCGTCGATTATTTAAATAGGTTAACATTTAATTTATTCTAAAGTCAAAATATAAAAACCTGAACAAGAACCACAGCACAAACCAATATCGTAGAATAATTTGTTTCGTGCTTAACCCGTGTGGTGGTCGCAGATGTTATAAGAAAGAAAGAAAAAACAGGAAGAAGGAATTGACAAATAAACTCGACAAAGACTAAACTTACAGTAAATTGATACCAAAGTAGGCCTATTAAAATATTAATTTTTATGCTGCTAATATCAGTGTCTTGCTTTCAGTAAAGAAAGGAAAAGTACAACAATTTTTTACAATTTGTTTACGTCGCATCGACACATATAGGTGTTATGGCGACGATGGGCTAGGAAAGGCCTAGGAGTGGGAAGGAAGTGACCGTGGCCTTAATTAAGGTACTTCCCCAGCATTTGCCTGGTGTAAAAATGGGAAACCACGGAGAACCATCTTCAGAACTGCCGACAGTGGGGCTTGAACCCATTATCTCCTGGATGCAAGCTCACAGCTGCACGCCCCTAACCGCACGGCTAACTCGCTCGGCAAAGGAAATATAAAATCACGAACTAGGGACTGGGATGATGATGATAATAATAATATCGGAGTATGTAGTTCGGACAAAAAATAGCCCGCAAACTTAACTACTTTTAAAACAATGCAGTATTTACCTTACCTCTATTCGTCGTCCTCCTCATTGTCTGCTGGGTGTATTACAAATCTATCTTGGTTGCTATACGTGTCGTGTTTCATGTACTTCTCTTCTGTCTTAATGGTCCTTCGAACACAAGCAGACCACCTCTCAGGACCGATCGTTCCAGCTCCTTCACGCAGAAGTTGACATACACTAGCACTCAAAATTGGCGTAACATTATTTCTCCTAACATACGCCTTCAGCTGAGACCAGATCATTTCTATGGGGTTTAAAATACAGTGATATGGAGAGAGTTGAAAAACTTTGTGTCCACATGAGGCTGCGATCTCCTCTACAGCGTACCTTTTACTGATATTGGCTGATTTTATTTCCTGCAACATAACTGCCTTGATGGGTATAGGTTTTGGCACGGGAATGTTTTTATACTCCATAAACTTAATAATGTCCTTAATATTAGTGTTCATGGAAGGAAACCTATCAGCTGCCGCGAATGGTAGCTTGCGTTGTCCATCTCGATTACACATTTTCGGTCACGTGGTAGGTTCTTTAGAAGGTGAGACCTAAACCAGTTTTCGAAAACATGAGCTGTCATTTCGTCATGGCTGTCAGTTTTGCAGTCTCCAATGTTTTTAGCCAATAAATAAAGGCAATTCTCAACCCAGCCCTCACTGCCTCCAGCATGCAATACCATAATACACTTGCCTTGCGATGTTAGTGCTTTCAATATGCAATTACAAGTTCCATCATACCACCCTTTCTTCACAATGTCATGAGTATCGTACCAAGTTTCATCTAGACAGACAACTCTGCACACCTTGGATAGCAACTTCCGGAGACGGTCTATGAATTTATATCGCCAAGCTACTATTCTAGCAGATTCCATTACAATCTGTTTTTTCCTCGGAATACGGAAACAAAACCAAAGTTCTATTAACAGCTGTCGTAGAGTAGTTTTTTCATAAGGAAAGCCACACACATTTTTCAAATGTTTTAACAGTTCCTGTACGGTTGGTGACTTACCTGTAGTAAAGAATGTATACAGGCATACATCGCATCTCACCCAGTCACAGCAAAAATCATCAATTTTATTAAAGATAACCCTATTATTACAGCACTTTTTTGGAGTTGCAGATCCCCTCTTTACTATTTTACTTATAGTTTTCCTGTTAAGTTTCGACATTTTAGCTGTCTCAGAAATATAACCCTTGCATACGTTATTCTTCATAATGTATTCGTATGCATTACGTACCAGCCGTTGACTTTGCTTACTGAGTTTTGGTCGCCTTTCTTTCCTCCACGGAACGACTACTACCCGGCCGAGCATCACTCGCGGGCGCGGAACCACTACTACTCTGCTGAGTATCACTCGCGGACATGGAACTAGTACTACTTGGTCGAATATCACTCCTACTGGTACTAGGTTGAGGATCGTTTGCACGCACTGGCAGATTTAATTCAGGATTTTCTAATGCGGTAATTTCCAGGGGTGATTCCGACGGCCTCCACATTACTGCATGAAGCGAAGTAAAAAGCAACGCACTTCACAAATATTAATTAACAAAGCAAAGAAATAATCCAAAACTTTCAAACAGCGAACAAAGCAAGTGTGAATTGTCTGAGCTGAAAAAAAAGAGACTTGACGTCTATTTAACCAGAGGTGCATTGGCAACAGAGCTGTAAGGATTTCTGAAGGGGAATGCGAACTTCCGTTTTAAAGCCCACTGCCATCAGAAATCACCTCCCGCTAGGCCAGTGAGTGGCCAGGGAGATCAAACGTTTGCCGAACTGTTTGAATGCCGCTGGGTACGCTACATTTATATTATTTAAATGATGCACTTGAATAAATCACTGGCAAATATAACCTCACGCATCAAAAGAGAAAAAAAAAAAACGCATGATACAAAGACGAGGACAAATTATGCTGGCTCCCTTGTGCAAGTCCTTTCTTCATTGGTTTACTGTACTGAATGCATTTTAGATGTCCTGTACTTACACGGAAATTGCCCAATGCCCTTAAAACATCGTGGCTTATCGAACTTACCTATAACGAGGGGAAGAAGTCTCTTGCTTCCGTGTGCAGGCAGCCATGATTTCGCTTACGATGAGGTTGCTAACATACTGGTTATTCTTTCCGCGAAATAACTGCACAGACGTGTTTATCGAATACATCAATGGAATAAAACAGTGATTCCATCTGTCAAGAGGTTACCTTACTAATATCAAATCCTTTCACAAAGGAAACTGGCTTGGAGCGGGTCCGGAAATAAACACTACGCACGGACGAAGAGATCCATCAAAGTACGTCAAGTCGTTAAGTGGATTTTCCAAAAACAAAAACATATGTTTCTTTATTTTAAAAAAATCAAAACACACATGTTCACGTCTGTAACATCTTCAGTTTTTGAGATACAAGTATCCTTATAAAAATAATACAACCCCCTTTTCAGTTCTTTCTACAACCTCCTTTAAGTGAATTCTGCGAGGGGAAAAAAAAAGGTATATTTTTAAAGGAGAATCCAAATACCAATTTTCACGTCTGTAATAACTTCAGTTTTGGAGATACCAGTATTCTAATAAAAATAATTCAACCTTGCTTTCAGTCACTTTTACTCCCCTTAGCATTTTTCCCAAAAACGAATAATGTATATACTGTACATACGCTCATTTTAAAAATTCGCTCCTTTAACACTTTCCCTTAAGTGGATTTTCAGAAAATAAATTATGCGTGTTCCTTTACTTTTAGAGGAAATTTCAAATACCAATTTTCACGTCTGTAACATGTTACGTTTGACATATATTGTAGATATACTCATTTTAAAAATTCACCCCTTTTGTAACTCCTGTTTACCCCCTCTTAAGTAGATTTTCCTAAAACACAAACAAAAAATACGTGCTTATTTTTAAAGAAGATTCCAAATGCCAATTTCCATGACTGCAACATCTTCAGTTTTTGAGATGTAAGTATCCACATAAAAGGTACTCCTTCTTCAACCCCTTAAGAGGATTTTCTGAAAACAAAAAATATGTGTTTCCCTCTTTTTACAGGAGATTCCAAATCCCAATCTTCACATCTTTAACCAGTCAAGTTTTAGAGATACAGATACACTCATTTTAAAAATTCACCCCCTTTTTACCCCCTCAGTGATGTACTATCCAAACATCCTTCCTTAGTGAGCACCTACATTGAAATATAAATGTATCCTCAAAAGTTCATTTCTTTACGTCCAGTAGTTAGGCGTCAGCGATGATGAAACAGTCAGCTTTTTTTTCTTGCTAGTTGTTTTACGTCGCACCGACACAGATAGGTCTTATGGCGACGATAGGACAGGGAAGGGCTAGGAGTGGGAAGTAAGCGGCCGTGGCCTTAATTAAGGTACAGCCCCAGCATTTGCCTGGTGTGAAAATGGGAAACCACGGAAAACCATTTTCAGGGCTGCCGACAGTGGGGTTCGAACCTACTACCTCCCGAATACTGGCCGCACTTAAGCGACTGCAGCTATCGAGCTCGGTGAAACAGTCAGTTAGGCCAGGTTATTTTACATATATATACTAGCAAGATACCTGTGCTTCGCTACAGTTTTAAACTAAAGTTATTGTTAAAATTTTAACATTTTGGAGAGTCCAGTCAGCTGAGCCTATAAAATACACCCTCAGTTCGTACGGCAAATGATTTAAGGGCTGAATGTTTTTAGATATTTATTAACATCTAGAATATAGAAGACCACCCTTCATTAAAAAAAATTATTTTCATGCCTGAAACAGTTTCAGAAGAATGGATATTGTGTTTGAGAGTCAATCACCATCTAAACCCCTTAGGAGAGAAATATTTTGAAATATACAATATTTTACACCCAGGACATAAGAGAAGACCGTTCTCGTAAAATTACAACTTTGTACGTCAAACAGTTTTGGAGGGATGAATAATTTTGTTTCCAGAGCTAACCTCATTTAACAATTTAGGGGGAGAACGTTTAATTCATGTAAATGCATATTTCTGTCATCATTCCTCACCCACAATTAGCGATGTGGGTCGGGTAAATACCCAGTGGGAAGATAAATATAAATTGGGTATTTTTTAATTTCGTGTGGCTATTTCTAGCCGAGTGCAGCCCTTTTAAGGCAGACCCTCCGATGAGGGTGGGCAGCATCTGCCGTGTGTAGGTAACTGCGTGTTATTGTGGTGGAGGATAGTGTTATAATTGGTTATAGGGTATTTTCAGTTTCTGAGCTTTGTACAACACTTTTTGATGTGTTGTTGAAGTGTTGGACAAATAAGGACTGAAACACAAGTATCTGATGCCAATAATGATACTGCAAAATTAAAAAAATTAAAATGGATTTCGGGTATTTTTGGGGTATTTATATGTTTTGGCACTGTAACCTTGTCTTTCTTAGTTCTTAAAGTGTGTTTTTTCCCCTTAAACTAAAGTAAAATATTGGATAAAACCGTTTGGTTGTTTTGTGTTTTAAATTTTTAATAAATACCAAGGTATTGAGAAGGTAGAGTTTTATTACAGTACTGTGTATGCCAAAACTCAAAAGGTAACAAAATATATTCAATAGAAAGGACATTTTTTAAAAATGATTAGTAAAAGCGTGTAAAGTTATTTTTCATTCAATTTATTTTTAAAAAAGTTAATTTTTTATATCACTCTAATATAAATGCGTGTCAGGAAGTTTTTGTAGTATGTGGGCTCTATAATGGGTGAAGATGTATGCCAGCAAGCATGTCGGTTGGCAACACTGCTCAGCTCATCCTACCCAGAATTCAAACTGACACTGTACTACTGTACTTCTCTCCCATTTTCTATTCTTTGTTTGATGCCTACTGTACTTAACCTAACTTTTTCAGTGTAGGGTGGAGTTGTTAGTTTATAGTGGCAACAGATTTTCATTTTGGTCTTTTATCTGAACTTGTATGAAGAGATCTTTGGCTTAAGTCGATGTTTTATGTAAAAACACTTGATAACATCACTTTTGTGAACTATTAGCGTGAAAAAAAGGGCAAAAAAAGGGTTCAGCTTGGCAGTTGTTTAAAGACAATAACAAAGGCAGTGTTGTCTGAAAGTATTGTAATGTTGTATGATGATGATGATGATGATGATGATAGAAAACTCTCGTAATCGAGTAGGTTTGTCTTCTAGGCAAGATGTCTCTTCATCTATGTGTTCGGAGGCGACTATACAGTCCAATGCGGGAGTTACACAATTTGCCACAGTGATGACAGGTAGTCCCAGGTGGAGCAGTCGTGTTATTTCTATGTCTTCTCAGCACTTCTTTTTCTTTCCTACGTTGCCTCTTGTCATTCGCTGTACGTCGGCGGTTTCCTTCAAAAGACAGTGTGCCGTAATGGACTAGTGATCTCCAGGATGAACGGTCAAGCGCTAAGCTCTCCCAGTTATCAACATCAATGTTACATCTCTTCAAGTTAGCCTTGATTACATCTTTAAATCCCTTCCTCTGACCGCCTACACAGCGTTTACCTACTGATAGCTCAGAGTAAAACACTTGTTTGGGAATGCGATTATTGGGCATGCGAACTACGAGGTCTGTCCATCGTAGCTGGCGTCTTAAAACCATCAATTCTATACTGGTGGTGTGTGCCTCTTCAAGAACGCTGATATTTGTGCGCCTGTCTTGCCAAGTTATTTGCAGTATTCTCCTCAAGCAACATTGATGATACTGTTCCAGCTTCTTAAGGTGTCGACTGTAGCATGCCCAGGATTCAGATCCGTGGAGTAAGGTTGGAACTACAACAGAATTGTACACAAGAATCTTTCTTGTGATATTGACATCGTGATGGTCAAAAACTCGAGATCTTAACTTAGCAACGGATGCTCCTGCACGATTAATTCTGTGTTGGATTTCTGAATCTATATTTGCGCTTGATGAGAGGGTGCTGCCAAGGTATGGGAAGGTGTTTACAACTTGAAGGCTCACTCCAATTGTGACATTGATACCTCCTTGACCTTCCCCAGGGGCTGGTTGGTATAGGATCTGTGTTTTGCTGGTATTCAGTTTGAGTCCGATCTTGTTGTATGCAGCAGAGAAAGCATTCAGGATTCTCACAAGCTCTTCTTGTGTCTGAGCTACGACAGCATTATCATCAGCGTAGTGTAACTCAACTAATGCTGCAGATGATGTCCGAGTTCCTGCCTTTAAACGGCTCAAATTAAAAAGTTTACCATCCATCCTGCAAGTTATATGAATTCCTGGAGGGAGATCATCTTTGACAAGTTCCATAACAGTGGCAACATACAAGGAAAACAAAGTGGGGGCTATGACACAGCCTTGCTTAACACCGGTATTGATATGGAATGGCTCTCCAATAGAGCCATTGCCAATGACAGCTGCCATCATATCAGTGTAGAGCAATTTCAAGATGGCAATAAATTTCTGCGGAAAGCCATATAGAGCTAAAATTTTCTACAAAGCTTCTCGGTTCACAGAGTCAAATGCCTTAGTAAGATCAATAAAGACAATATAAAGAGGTCTATTTTGTTCTCTACATTGTAATGTAATTGTAATGTTGTATAACATGCTAATGTTAATAAAATGACTAATCATATCAGGAAATGCTTTAAATGTTTTGAAGAAATGAAGAAAATTCTTGTTCAGCCAAACACTGTAAATACAAAAGTAGGATCTTCCATTCATAAATCCAGCACAAAGAAAACACCTGAATATCTTCAACAGCAAGAGGAATTGGAAGCAGATGTCTCTTTTGAACCAGAAGAATCAAATCCAGGGCCGAGTTCAAGTAGCAGCCAAATTTTTAATTTAACATCCCCAGGCAATGTGAGTAGCCTACCTAGAAGGAGTGACCATTCCAACTTTAGTCGACCTCGACCATCATCAAGCGCCAGCGGAGGAGACTTATTGACCTTTTTGGACCACACGGACAATCAAATGTAAGTAAAATAATTTTTTTTTTAAATACTATATACTGCAGTTCAGTTACAGTATAAACATTAGGTCCGGTGACCAGTACCCATTTAACTGCAGCATCTTCTTGAACATAATCATATTGCCTAAGTAACAAATTTGGGTAATTGTTTACAATCACTGTATCACCTTCGATTTTTTCATACTTTTATATTTACTTTCTGTAATGAAAATATAAGCAAAAACAGCAAAATTAGGTGTCGCAAACGATGCTAACTGCCTGTCGAGGCAATTGCTTCAGCGAGCGCTACACGACGTTGTAGCGGTTTAGCGCTGGATAGTTCAGCGATAAAGGCTCGCGGGCAATAACTTCTTCATCGGACTAACTACTCTTGTAAAGGGATTGTTTACTCATGAACACTTGTTTTGTTGTAGGCTATAACAACAATATGACATGCCAATTTTTTTTTTTAAAGGAAAGCCTCAACCAAACTTTGGCAAAAGCAGTCTTCATAAACGGAACTCCATTATCTATGGTTGAACATCCACTGGGGTCAGAATTCTTGAAAAAACTTCATCCATCTTACAAACCACCATCCAGGCATCGTCTGACATATCTCAAAGCTCAGAATGCAGAAATGCAAAATGAAGTCGCAAGCCAGCTAAAAGACTCGAAACATTATTTACAGTGTGACGGTTGGAGTAATATCGGAAATGAGTCAATAGTAAACTTTGTCATCTCAAAACCAGAACCACTAAGTGGAGTTTGTAGCAACAAAGGAAAACAGACACAATGCACCTTACTTAGCTGAGTTGATGATCAATGTAATTGAAAGATATGGTTCTGAGAAGTTTCTGGTAGTAATTGGAGATAACGCTTCCAACATGAGAGCTGCTTTGGCCTTGGTTAAGGAGAAATATAAGTCAATCATACCACTTGGTTGCCTTACTCACCTCTTGCATCTTTTATGCGAAGGTATTTTAAAATGTAACACCGTGAAATCTTTCATGGCAACTGTTATTATAGGTTATAAACTTCATGCTTCTGATCTGTTTTGAATTGTAATTACAATATAATTATTAAATTAATGTAGTAATGGTCCACCTTTCAATAATATAATATGCAATATTACAAATTACATTAATTAGGGACTAGTTTCGGCCGGGGCTGGCGATCTTCAGCCTTAATGCAAAACATCTAATAACTAAACAAATGCACATGCACGCAATTGACATAAAACAAATATATACAAACTGACATTAAAAACTGGGATGAGATTATGAGTAAATTTGAAAATAACTAGGTTCTAATTCTTGCACCTTGAGTATGCTCATCATCGAGACTCTTTCATGTATTAATATTCACAGAACTGTTAGTTCTAATAGTGCTAATCATTACTAATTCAATTGTAAACGGGAACTGGGAAATGTTGATCCCGTCGTTCATCACCAAATCTATTTGAGTGGTGTTAGCCATATGCAAGTCATTGGATGCCGCTGTAAATAACCACTAGCAGACAGAGAACTGTTAGATGCTGTTTCATCATCAAAGTAATAAAATGAGATGTTCTCGTGGTGCTTGTTAAATCATGCTGAAATGTTGTTGGACACTGTCAGGGCGGCACATGAAGATGTATCTGTTGAATGTAACTTAATGTAATGTAATTTAGAATATTGCATATTACAGTATTGAAAGGTGGACCATTACTACATTAATTTAATAATTATATTGCAACTGTTATTAGCATAGTGAAGAATATCAAGAATAGCCACACCCTGTAAGCATTATTTGACCGACTTCAATTGGACAAAAAGTTTGAAGACAGAATATCTTTGAAACTTCCTGGGCAGACTAGGTGGGGAAGCAACTTCTTTTGTTTACAAAGTTTACTAGCAAATAAATCTATGCTTCAAAAGCTTGCTGTTAGTGAGGAAGCTGAAATCACACCACTTGATGATGGAGTGTTTTGGGTTCAAGTTCAAAAGCTGGTGAACATTTTTGATCCAATCGTTGAACTTATTACTGCCTTTGAGTCCAACACTCCCATAATCCACAATGTTTTCACAAAGTTTCACAAAGTTTCACAAATTACACAACACTCTCAAGCAAGAAATTCCAGAATCCCCTCTTCAAAAATCTGAAGAGAAAACTGTGCCAGCCAAACTGGAGAAACGTGTGAAATTTGGTCTCTGCCAAATTCATCTGGCTGCCAACTTATTGAACCCTTCATCTCAAGGTTGCAATTTGAAACTGGTTGAACTGCTTGATGCTATTGAGTTTGTCTGTGAAGTCTGCAGTAGCATGGGAACAAAATTAGTTGAATTTTGGCAAAACACTGCAGAGACAAAGAGGAGCTGTGGCAACGGCCCTTTCTTTGAGAAGGATTAAAAGATACTGAAAAGGAGAAAGCAATTAGCTCTATGTTATCGTGGAGGGGCTTGAAAGGAACATGTGTGCCAGCTGATGTTGCTGTGAGAATTTTAGGTGCTCCAGTAACATCTGCTGCTATTGAAAGAATGTTTAGCACATTCAGCTGGATCCACTGTAAGAAACTTACAACTGAAAGGGCTGGACAGTTAGCTTATTTGTCACACAACTGGAATCTGCTAAACAAAACTCCAAAACCAAGAAAAGTGTCCAAGGAAACAAGGTGGGTGCAGCAAAAAAGAAGCTGAAAACACCTATAATGATCAAATGCAAGTTTCCTGTAGCGACGACACCGAGGACAGCGATGATGGCCACATTTCGCTCTTAGATGAAGAGTACATCTCTGAGCGTGATGAGAACTCAGATTAGTTGTACTACTCAACTGATATTTTTCAGTGTAAATAGGAATATAGGCCAACGCCTAAAGAGATTCATTATGTATGATTATGAATAGTCTAATACATTAACCCCTATGCACCAGGAAGCGGACTGGTACGTGCTCCTGCGGCTGGGCCAGGACTCCACAAGTGGACTGGTACGCCAGGATGCAAGGTCGCATATTGGAGACATTTGTGACATCTGTTGGCTTTTTCCAGAAACATTTCAAATTGAAATCTGTTCTTTGTGTCTCAAAATGTCACCAGAGTGCTCTGATATGCTTCTATGGCAAAGAGAATTGATTAAAATATTGATCGAGAAATCTGTATTCTGTTGTTGACAAGATGGCTGAGGCGGAAGTTGCTTGCTCGCGTGAAATGCTCAGTAATAGCGATATTCTAAGCATATTTGATGTTTTAGGATCTGATTTCAGCAGTGTTAGTGAGGACGAAGTTATTAGTGATCCTGTGCATGAATGAACATGAAATATATCACCAGAGATCTTTTGTGTAGTAATATCGTACGGCATGGAATGCCGAATGAACTTTCTCCCGCCCCTCAAGATCCGATTGCGACCGCCAGGTTTGAACCTATGATCTTGGTACCTGGATGTGAACACTTTACCACTGATCCTCAGACTGAATCTTAATAATAATAATAATAATAATAATAATAATAATACACCGAGTGAGACATACGGCTGGAAGTTCGAATTTGGGAGATAGGTTCGAATCTCATCATTCGCTTACTCGTGATTTGTTTCCCATTAGTTCCTTATTTCCAAATCAGGCAAATGTTAGGCTCATGTCGTATTGGTTTCCTCTTATTTCCTTATTTCAAAATCAGTCAAATGTTAGGCTAGTGTCGTATAATTAAGCCCATAACACACACTAAAGAACTTCCAAGGTGAGATAAGTTAATGAAAAATTTAAGATTTCAAAGGGATTTTTATGTATTATATTTCTGTATTGTTCTGTTTTTTGTGTCATGAGCAATAGTGTGGAATTTCTCAATAATATAAAACAGGTTCCGTGACAATACGCGCAGTTGATCACCCACTATACTGTTTTAACCGAAAGCTTGCAACACCCAGGTTGCATACTAGAAAGTTGGCGGATTCCTAGCAATGTCAGAGCAAAGGGCGGGTGGGTGCATATGGGTTAAGCCTAAAAAGATTCATTATGTATGATTATGAATAGTCTAATACATTTGTTAAGCTTCAATAAACCTAAATTAAGTAGAACTTTGTTAGTGCAACTGTTAATTTTCTATTTACTAGTTTTTTTGATTATTTGATTATTTATTTTATATATGAATGATATTACAACCTTTTCTCAAAAATATATATAATGTGTTGTACTGTGTTGAAAACTGTATATTACACCTTTAGTAGAACTTGGCCAATGCTCTGAATAAATTTCCCCCAACTTTTATCTCAATGTTTGCAAACGGCCTAGTTCAATTCTGAGTTTTTCAGGTTATAACTATATCTTCTGACCTACTTCCCAATTCTAATTCTGTTTTTAAGTCCCAATTCTAATTAAATTGAATTTTATTAACTATCTAATGTTATATTTCTAAAAAGTTAATGTAGAATAGTTTGCATACCGGTACCCTTCTTTAAGTTTCAACTTATCACGACAGAGGATTTTTAATGAAAAATCTATAACACCCGGGTATTTACCCTGATTTATAAATAACTGGGTATTTTACATCACTACCAACAAGCAAAAATTCCTCAGGGGTGTATTGTTGTAAGTCCACTTCTTATTTGCTCCCTCATAAAAGGAATTTAACTCCTGTTACACCCCCGAAATGGGTGTTTATTTTAAAAGGAGATCCCAAATACCAATTTTCACGTCCGTAACATCCTTCATTTGAGATAAAAGTAGCCTCATACAAAGTCTGGCCCCGCTGCGTAGGGGGGAAACGCGTCCGCCTGTCACCCAGCAGCCCCGGATTTGATTCCCGGCCGGGACAGGGATTTTTAATTGTAATGATTAATATCCCTGGCCTGGTGACTGGGTGTTAGTGACGTCTTTAATCTTCCTCTCTTCACACACAACATTCCACACTACCGCCATTCCAATTACACGCAGGTCCATACAATTTGGTGCCAGTAGTGGCAAAATATCCACATGGGTCAACGCCCTGATCAAATAGCATTTTATAAAAAAATTTAAAAATCCTCATACAAAGAATTCAACTCATTTACCCCCCCCCCCTTTAATTGGATTTTCCAAAAACAAAAGAGTACGTGTCACCTTATTTTTAAAGGAGAACCCAAATACCAATTTTCATATCTGTAACATCTTCAGTTTTTGAGATACAAGTATTCTCATAAAAAGAATTCAACCCCCTTTTCAGTCCTCCTTACAACCCCTACTAAGTGATTTTTCCAAAAACAAATAATATGTGGTACTTCATTTTTAATCCGATGAGTGCTACGCCCGCCTACAGATGGGCTGACGCGGCCGGTCCACCAGTGCTACGCCTGTCTATAGACGGTGCATGAGAATTTAATTTTTTTGAGTTTTCCGGTTCATTTTCGAGTGCGAATTTTATCTCTGACATGTTCTGCCATCTGTTGGACATTATGTAGAACTAACTGATCAGAGATTATAGCTTCGGGAAGTAACTGACAGAGCTTTTTGTAGACGTCTGTGGAGTTCATCTGTGATGTAAACAAACATGGCAGAACAACAACTTAGTTGCTCTCGCAGCGATGTTATTTTGGATCACAGAATCTTTCAGTTATTAACCAAAGCAGAAAGTGATGATGGAGATAATAATTTTAAGGAATTGTTAAGCGATTTTGGAAGTGAGAGTGAGTGCCGAAAATATTGTATGTGAGAAACAGAGCCTCCTCCTAAACGAAAGAAGAAAAACATGGTGAATACAAAAGCTATTTTATCGCTAATTTCGTGGTGGACGGATTACTTTTCTTCACCAGAGTTTCAGGTAACTGGGACAGGCTCTGAGGGCCAAGTAGTGTTTGATGACAACGCGAAAATCATTAATTTTTTAGAAACTTTTGTTCCAGTGGAGTTGGTGCAGATAGTTGAACAAATCGACATCACAAACAACCAATAGAAAACATTTAACTACCACCACATTCCAAGTTTGGGAAGTATTTTAAAATATCAACTTATATACTTCTAAGAAGTTACATGTATTAGTTGCATATAGATTTTAGGAAATAATATTATTTTGGGCTCTTTACTTTGTAAGTGAAGGATTTTCCATTTGCATTTAGATTTATAAACAACCAACATTTATAAACATTTTAAGCTAATATAACTGATAAGTTAAAAATTGAGACTTCTACAATTTTTTTTACATACGAATGAAAAAACTCAGCACTGAAGTACCAAACAGTCAACTGGTAACTCAACACTTAAAAGGTTAAAGGAGATTAAAAAATACCAATTCTCACTCCTTTAATATGTTAAATTTGAGATATACTGTAGATATGCTCATTTTAAAAATTCACCCCTTTTTAACACTTCCCCTTAAGTGAATATTCAGAAAACAAATAATGTGTGTTCTTTTACAGGAGATTCCAAATACCAGTTTTCAAGTCCATAACGTCTTCAGTATTTGATATATACTGTAAGTATCCTCCCAAAAGGAATTCAACACTTTCTTCAGTTCTTTTCACCCACCTCATCCCATACTTGGATTTTCCAAAAACTAAAAATACGTGTTTATTTTTAAAGAAGATTGCAAATACAAATTTTCATGTCTGTAACATCTTCAATTTTTGAGATATAAGTATCCTCATTAAAAATAATTCAACCTCTTTTCAGTCCTTTCTACACCCCCCCCCCCCTTAAGTGACTTTTCCAAAAAAAGGAGAATCCAAATTCGAATTTTCATGTCTGTAAAATATTCAGTTTTGGAGATACCACTATTCTAATAAAAATAATTCAACCCACTTTTCAGTCCTTTGTACCCTTTTTTTACACCTCATTTTTAAGAGATTAAAAATACCAATTCTCACGTCTGTAAAAGATTTTGAGATATACTGTAGATATGCTCATTTTAAAAATTCACTCCCTTTTAATACTTCCCCTTAAGTGGATTTTAAGAAAACAAGTTATGCGTGTCCTTTTTTTTTTACAGGAGATTCCAGATACCAAATTTTACATCTGTAAAATATTACGTTCTTGCGATATACTGTAGATATACTCATTTTAAAAATTCACCCCCTCCCCCCACTTTGTCAGTCCTGTTTACTCCCCCTCTCCCTAAGTAGATTTTCCAAAAACACTGAATTTTTAAACGAGATTCCAAATATCAAATTTCACGTCTTTAACATCTTCAGTTTTGGAGATACCAGTATCCTAATAAAATAATTCAACCCCCTTTATCAGTCCTTTTTACCCCCCGTTAAGTGACTATTCCTAAAGCAAAAAAATTTGCATTACTTTATTTTTAAAAAATTAAAAATACCAATTTTACACGTCTGTAATATGTTAAGTTTTTTATATATACTGTAGATATGCTCATTTTAAAAATATGCCCCCTTTTAAACCTTCTCCTTAAGTGGATTTTTATAAAACAAATTATGCATGTCTCTTTAGTTTTACAAGAGATTCTCAATACCAATTTTCACGTCTGTAACATGTTACATTTTTGAGATATAATGTAGATATACTCATTTTCAAAATTCATCCCCTTTGTGACTCCTGTTCACCCCCCCTAAGTAGAATTTCCAAAAACAAAATATATGTGTTTATTTTTAAAGGAGATTATAAATATCAATTTGCATGGTTGTTAACATCTTCAGTTTTTGAGATATAAGTATTCTCATACAAGGTATTCAACCCTGTTTTTCACCCCCCTTAAGAGGATTTTCCGAAAACAAAAAAAATATGTTTCCTTATTTTCAAAGGAGACGCCAAATACCAATTTTAACATCCTTAAACTGTTTAATGTCTGAGATATAGATACACTCATTTTAAAAATTCACCCCCCTTTCGATGGAATATCCAGAAATACACCTTAGTTAATACCTACATTGTAATATAAACGTATCCCCAAAATTTCATTTCTTTATGTCCAGTAGTTTACGATCGGCGATGAAGAATCAGTCAGTCAGGACGTGTTATTTTATACATACATATATATGAAACGGGAATGTCCTGCGAGCATTCACGTTCATGAATTTTTTGAGAAGAACTCTCTAACACCCGGCTCTATGGGTTCAAAACGAGCGCCGAGCGCGCAGAATTGTGGGGGACAGCATGCAAGCAAACGCAGCTCCAGGGTGCCAGCCAACGCCAAGTAACGACACACCGAAAGTTCTTTTTGATTCAGGCATTTCATCATGAACGAAAGGTTAAATCATAATTACGAGAACGTCACCTTGTAGGCCTGGACAATAAATGCTACTACCCAAAATTTCATTAAAATCGGCGGAAGGATGGCCGAGATATAAATTTTTTAAGATGCTCACATTTACAGTCTCGCCGTCCGACCTTGGGCAATAAAAGGAGGTCACCAGCCTTGAGTGGGTCAGTGTGTGTGCGAGCAACGCATCGTCGTGAACCAGTCACCTTGCTATGTAATACAGTTCGTTACTTTGTCCGGCTTAGGACCGGGGTTTGAAAGTACGTAATACTAGTGTTGAAAGCCTTCTCCGTGGACTAACTTCGCATGTAAGCGAAAGCTTATTTTTGTTAATATCAGTCTGTCGAGCTGTGTAACGTCATTTCGTTTTGTGAACTGTGTAATTGAAGAGACTGTACATTTTGAAACTGTGTTTAAAGGACTTAGGGCATAAAGACTGTGCTTTAGTTGTTTCCTCTACAAGAGACTGTGTTACGCTATTTTGTAAGAATTGTGCCCTAGTGACAGAACAATTCTTTTATGGACAGTGTCACTTTATTTCGTAAAGAACAGTGCCTACTTTTCTTTCAAAGACTGTGTCAATCACTCCGTGAGAAAAACAGTGTCAACATGTTCTTTGCATAAAACTGTGCCAATCTTCATTTCTAAAAGACTGTGTCAATCCATTTCACAGAACTGTGCTAATATTTACTTTCATAAAACTGTGCCGATATTTCCTTTCAAGGACAGTGCTGATTCGTGGAATACGGTACCTTTATTTCTTTTCGAGCGACTATGTCAATTCCCCTCATAAAGACTATGTCTAAATTTACATGTAATATTGTGCCTCAGTGATAATTTTACCTCTGAGAAGTTACGTGATTTTTGTTAAGACTGTGTCGTAACAGAACTTCGTTCTCTTTCACAAGACTGTGATATAAACTGTTCCCTTCTGTCTTCGCAGTAACTTTAATTTATTTCTACGAGTGTGTGTGTGCTAGGACATTGCATGTACTCATTGCAAACAGTGCAGAGACTGTGTCCGAAGGACAACTCATTTTCTTTCGAGGTTGAGTGAAGTGGTAAACCATCGTATCTCAGAAAGTTCCAGATTATTTTCATTGCTTATTTCAAGTTGGATAGTGACTATTGCATTATTCTCACAGACTGTGACTTTGAACTCATCTCTTTTCTTTTTTCTTCTCAAAAGTGCGTCCAACACCATTTACAGTGGAACCTATTTGACCGGCAAACAGTGTCTCGCCTTAATTCACAGTGCAGTGCGGTAGAGAAGTGTCTTATCAGATTCCATTGACAATCTGTGCGAAAGTTCTACATTTCTCTGCTCCTTTCATAGGACTTTGTGGAATACAAAACTCAACGACTATTCCACGCTGCACTATCATCAGACGACCACCCCACGTTCGAGTCTCCGTGAACATCAAGGGCTGACAACAGCCGTGGGTCAACACCGACGTGGGACGACGCCGACGACGGGAGACGCCGCAGAACGACGCCTCCTCCACATCTTCAAGCGCATTCAAACTATTTGTCTGTAAAAGGTGATATAATTTCTATGCATTTCTTTAGAATAAACTGCAAGTTCCACTTTAAATATAATCTTATTTCACTACCCTTCTCTCGTACTCTCTAAAGCATGAACCGTACACGCCTGGGTGTTATCCATGCTCTCCGCAAAACTGAAGTACGGGCGTTCCTGTTTCAATATACAGACAGAGAGAGAGATGACAATATACCCAACTAGAAGTTTGCCTCCAAGCACTAGAGAAATTAAATTTTTTTACAGTTAGTTGATCAAAAGAACATGAAGAAAAATGTTTCTGAATCAACATTCTGTTCTTTGAAACAAAGTTATGGTCAACGTTTTGAATTTGGCATCTCAGAAGCAAGCTCAGCATAGCTTATTCCTCAGATGAGTACCTTACAATGGGGAGTTATGTGCATTGATTCCAACTATCCCAGTGTCCAGTACTAGAGCCAAATGTCACTTTTCAGCACTTCAGAGAATTACACCCACTGCAGAAGCACACACACAGACAACAAAGACTCTCGAACTTGTCTCTGTTGGCGACCGAGAAGACGTTACTGAAACTGAAATCATCAGAGAATGAAAAATTTAACGGCCTTGTCATAGATGAATTCATTAAGGAGGAGGAGTGGATGGAATTAACTTTCAAATAGAACAAGAAAATGTGAGGTATTATATTTATGTTACATATTCCTAGCTTATGATATTTTTATGCTTACCTTACTATAAAAGTCACGCGCTGTAGCTGGGATTGAGAACATTAATTACAACTCTGATAGCGTTGTTCATATCTAAACAATTGTACGCTGCATTTGGTTATTTGCATATCAACATAAACGCCGTTAAAACAGCTGCATATGTAGCATTGGTGCATTGCTCTATTAGTGCCGCTCTGCAAATGCTCGCTTGGACTCTGCGAATGATTTCACTAGGTAATCTATTCAGCATGGTACTGGTTAAGTCTAAGACAGAACAAGCATTCCTAACTTTGCCAAGTAAAATATTCCATCAACTCATATATAAAAAGATATTAACATCAAAAGGAATTGATAGTAGGATAAACAGAATGACAAGTCAGTGTGTTAAGAGGGGAAAAATAGAAAGAAAAGAGGTTAAGGACAATCTCCACATCTTCAGACAGATCTCATTAATCCTAATTGTTCTACATCCCTAGAAGCCATCCCCCCTGGTGAAGTTGGGAAACAAATGTGCCCATCAGGGAAAAGGGATGTAGAACTGGGACTGATGAGATAGCAACCTATTTGAAGCTGGCAGGGTCCCAAGATGTGGAGATTAAAAAATTTCTCTTTTTCCATTTCTCTCTTCCACATTGTCCTGTCAATGAGGTTATCCTATTGAGTGTTAATATCTTTTTATATATTATTTGATTCGCAACACTTGTTTGTTCCTTTCTATTACTTAAATAGGTACTCCATTACTGTAGCCTACAAGTTAAGGATACATATCAATGACAATCTCAAAAAGTAAACTTTGTAAGAACACTTACTTTAAAGAATGAATCATATCTTCTCCACGATGAGGTCGCCTGGAACGCATGCCACCCATTCCCATTCCAAATAATCCTCCACCAAAGAGGTGGGAGAAGAGATCATCAGGAGCAAACGTAGGGCCATCGTGGCCAACTTCTTGCATTCCCTTAAGGCCATACTTGTCATACACAGAACGTTTCTTGGGATCAGATAATACTTCATAAGCAAAAGAAATTTCTTTAAACTTGTCTCCTGCTTCTGGATTCTTGTCAGGGTGGAACTCCTTGGCTAGCTTGCGGTAGGCCTAGTAGAAACATATTCACCAATTATTCAATAAACATACCTAGATATTTGCACTGTATTAAGTGCAACTGAATATAGCATTCACAAGTAATCCTTGGGATGTGTGCTACAAACAAAACTACATATTAATTCAATAAACATATTTTTGTACATGAAATCTATGATAAACTGAGTTTATTATTAGAAAAAGAAAAAAGGTGGTTTGAAACTGCTGGCATAATAAGCAACCTGGAGATACGAAAGAGGGTTCCTCTAATGGACGACTGACACAAAAATAAAAATGAAGTGTTGCAGAAACAATGTTTAGCAGAACTAAGATCATGTTGCATGCATCACAAAGTCTGAAGCCAGTGAAGGGTTTTATGACTTACAAATCCTGTTCAAGTAACTACAATGATTTATTAAAAAAATGTGAATCTCACTACAGCTTTATGAAATGTTATAAAACCATACTCAACTAGGACTAGTTTAATTTTAGATCCCTATAAACTCCGTTTTGTTATCTGCATTAAGTGGCACTGACAGAGATAGGTCATATGGCGACGATGTGATAGGAAAGGCCTAGGAATGGGAAGGAAGCAGCCGTGGCCTTCAGTAAGGTACAGCCCACCATTGCCTGGTGTGAAAATGGGAAACCACGGAAAACCATCTTCAGGGCTGCCGACAGTGGGATTCAAACCCACCATCTCCCAGATGCAAGCTCACAGCTGCGTACCCCTAACCGCACGGTCAACTCGCCCGGTGGGAAACTTCTTTTCCAGTGAATTGTTAAGTCCTGAGTAAGTTTCCCTGAATATCAGTGAAAGAAATTTCACAGTTCACAGGAAAACCAGTATTATCAGGAAATGGTTTTGAAGAACAAAAAGGATGTCAATATTGTTCTAAGGGTCCTAATATCAAGGTCCCAGACAGGACTCGTCTTAACATCTTAGGACACCCAGGACTTGTTCAGTTGGTTTTTGAGGGAAGTCTAGACGGTAAAAACGGTAAGGGTAGACCAAGGTATGAATATGACAAGCACATGTAAGATGATGTAGTTACACAGAAATGAAGAGGTTAGCACAGGATAGAGTGGCATGGAAGCTGCATCAAACCAGTGTATGGACTGATGACTTAACAATATCAAGGTCTCAGCCCGTAAGAAGAAAAGGTCTACTGAGTACTAAAATATTTCACTTGTGTGAATTTGTGATGTGGGAATACTAGCACGCAATTATCAATCGCTACTGACCAGCACTTAGGGCAGTCGCCCAGGTGGCAAATTCCTTATCTGTTTTCCTAGCCTTTTCTTAAATGATTGCAAAGAAATTGGAAATGTATTGAACATCTCCCTTGGTAAGTTATTCCAATTCCTAACTCCCCTTCCTATAAAAGAATATTTGCCCCAATATGTCCTCTTGAATTCCAACTTTATCTTCATATTGTGATCTTTCCTACTCTTAAAGACACCAATCAAACTTATTCATCTACTAGTATCATTCCACGCCATTTCTCCACTGACACTCGAAACATACCACTTAAATCTATTAAAGAAACTATCAAATACCTATTGTGCTTAAGTTTATCAACATGCCACTTAGTCGAGCAGCTAGTCTTCTTTCTCCCAAGTCTCCTCAGCCCAAACTTTGCAACATTTTTGTAACGCTACTCTTTTGTCGGAAATCACCCAGAACAAATTGAGTTGCTTTTCTTTGTATTTTTTCCAGTTCTTGAATCAAGTAATGCTGGTGAGGATGCCATACACTAGAACCATACTCTATTTCGGGCCTTATCAGACTTGTATGCCCTCTCCTTTACATCCTTACTACAACCCCCAAACATCCGCATAACCATGTGCGAAGAACTGTACCCTTTATTTACAATCCCACTTATATCATTACCCCAATGAATAAGTTGGAATGGAGTGTGAAAAGTAGGAAAAATCATAATATGAAGACAAAGTTAGAATTCAAGGGGACAAATGGGGGCCAGCCGTATACGTCCATTTGTTATATGTCCAACCGGGTCTGTCAGCCGAGATAACTCGCTCATTTGAATAAGAAATTGGATGGAAATAGAATGAGGATGTAAATTCGTAAGCTCAAACCCTCGTGGTCACTGGATAATTATATTCAGAAAATATCATTTAATGTATAAGCGAAACCAGTAAATGAAAGATTATAGGTCAGCGGTAGAATAAAGCAAGTCTTATATGTGACATTCAGGTCCAGCAGTGACATATGCGGTGGAGGCTATGGTTTGATTGATGCAAGTTCATAATCAAGAAGGCGTTGATGAGACAATCGATTGTATACGTCAAGAAGATATGAGTGAATGGTGTAGCATGTACCTTTGCATAACTTCCTAATTAAGCGAGTGACATTATCATAGAAGACATTCCTCAAATGTCAAAAACAGATGGAAGGGAAATTACAAACTAACAATCTTGTCAGAAATTATGAACGAACCAATATTATTAATGTAATATTGTTATTAGGATTTTGTTTCATGAACAATGACTTAAAAATTGAGACAAGGTCGAGATAGAACTGGTAGACACATTCGAAGAAAGAGCTAGTTGAAATTGTAGGATTTGAAGTCAGTGAGAGAGAAATATTGAAGGAAATAATAATAATAATAATAATAATAATAATAATGATAATAATAATAATAATAATAATAATAATATCTAACATTTATTATAAGAAATAAGGAGTGTGTTTTGGGTTAATATTGAGATATTGTCTGATATATAGTTGTACTAATTCAGATTGTACAAGTTTTAAGTTAGAATGCACACGATGGTTGAAGATTGTTTCTGTAATGTCATAATCAGATCCATTATGAGGGCTTGAACGGGATTAGTGTCCTGACAGGGCTGGATTATGGTGAAATGAAATAACAATTTTATTCCAACCGAATGAGATGGAGAATAGCTTCAAGAATCCATCAACGATAATAAAGATTTTACTGCATCCAATGGCCATTAAAATATGTTTACATGACTAATTACATCAAACAGAATTTAGTTAGTCCCATCTGTCTTAGTACACATCACAACATGATATAAGTTGCAAGTCTTCTTGCACAGTACACATATACATTCCTTTCTCGGGGTGTGAAAAGTTTTATAGCATACACACGATGATGAAAACCGTGTGTTGCTAATCTAGTCACTATGTGCCTAAGTTCATAGTTTGCCTTCATCCAATCCATGCTGGTCATAGCCTCTGTGGTGTAAAATGTTTCCCATATATCTCCCTTCTCGGTTCGCAGCTCTGTTTGTAACTGGTTGAATGCATCTGTAGACGGCAATATTAGTTTGTGGCGTAGTTCTTCTGTATAGAAGAGTTCTCTTGTCAGCTCGTAACATAGTCTTGAAGGAGTGAATTTGGACAAACATAATACCTTTTTCATGTAGATTTCTTTTACACTTTCAATGTCTCGAATATTTCCTTTGGTGAGATGTTCCCATATCAATTCTAGTCCATACGTCATTATCGGAGATATTTTTGCATGGAACAATTTCATAGCGACTTCAACCGAAAGTTTGCGTAAAATCAAGATGTCATTCATTGCTATTACGGCCGCAGCCACTCTATCCTTGACGTGTCTGGTATAAGTAGTTCCTGGCACCTGTAATGTAATGCCCAAATATTTAAAATTGTTTACTATTGGCATAGTTTCTCCTCCATTTTCATACTGAATTTTCTCTTTTAATGCTGTTCTGCCTCCCTTGCGGAAGATCATCTGTACCGTCTTTTGTCGATTAATTCTGAATTTATTGTCCTCTGCCCAAATGTTCAGCTTGTTGAAAGCAGCCTGTAGTTTTTCTTGTTTTCTTGATACGAGTACCATGTCATCTGCATACTTGTACACATATGTACCTCGTCGTTTTCGACCGTTATAGTTGGTATTAGGTCTGAGACCGCTATATTGAAGAGTATGGGGCTCATTGGTTCACCCCGTAGTACTCTGTTCGTCTGCGTTATAGGATTTGAGATAGAGACGTTATCGTTAAGCAAGAATGGTCCTAATGATGTTCATTAAAGGATTCACATATCCTATTATGTTTCCCAGTTTCTTCAGTAGCTTTTCCCTGACCACTAGGTCGAACGCTTTGTTGTAGTCTACGAAGATCACGTAAAGTTTCCCTTTTGGATGTCTGAGGGTATCCGTTATGTAGTCAGATTCTTTATCAAATTCATTGTAGATCTCCCTCGTCGAAAGCCGAATTGCTCTTCCGGTAAGGCGTGGTCTACCTCTTCTATCAGTCTCGTTGTTAGTAACCTGGCAAAGAGTTTAAAGATATTGCTTTCTAAGGCAATTCCACGGTACAAATTTAGGCAACTCATGTTTCCCTTTCCTTTATATAAGATCTTCATCATTGAGTGTTACCAGGGGTCAGGAATTTCGTTAATTTCCACGCACTTACTGAAGAGCGATGTCCACGTTGTTTGTAGAATATTTTCTGTAGTTTGTATATGTTCATTGAAAATGCTATCAATTCCTGCAGCTTTCTTAGCCTTCCAAGTCCCTTATGGAATTTTTTACTTCCTCTTCGGTGTAGCCTGAAGGAGTTTTTGTTCTCCATGTACGATATTATCTACTGTAGTTACAGATACGTTGTCCGTGTTCAGCACTTTCCTAAAATGTTCTTCCCAGTCTTCTATGGCAATATCATGAGGGAAGTGCGGCTTTCTTGGTTTTAGAGCTATAAACGGCCTCTTCGACGAGTTTCTCTCCATCTATATGTTTTTCTCTTTTTTCCTTTAATAAAGTCTTATATATTCTTTTCTTCATCGCGTAGATATGTAGTTCGCTTTCTTTGTGTGAGCGCCTTGCTTTGTGGAGAGCTATAAGAGTATCTTTCTGAAGAATATAGCATTCTCGATCAAACCATGATTTTGCTTTCCTCTTCCTGCCCTCAATCTTTACCATTCCCATTCGTATTACCTTTTCTATCTCCTGGGGTGCCTCATTTATGTTGCCTTTGGTTATGTCGTTTTGAATAATTTCCAATGTTGGAGTGATTTCCTCGAAGGCTGTTAGATTGGTTACTCTTTTGCATTTAGTCTTCACCTATTGGATCTTCGGTTCAAGGTGTTTCACTGTTACAGTTATCTTGATAGGTAGATGTTTTCTGATAGGGGTCGTTGGTGAATAATCTATTACTTGGAGATATTTCACGGTAATTTTATGGTTTACGAAGACAAGATCTATGATGCTGTGTCCGTTGTGACAGATGTACGTTGGTTCCGTTGGCTTGTTTACTAGCGCGAGTCCTTCAGATTCTAGGTATTTTTCACCAGTTGTGTTTTCTGATTTGGCACGTCTATGCGACAGTTTAGATCACCTGCTACGATGAGAGATCCATTCTTTCCTATAATGTTTACTGCTTCTTTTAGCGAGTCTATTTTCATGTGATCTTGGGTATCTGGCTGAATGTTTGCACATATCAATGATGTAAACGTGGTTTTGAACAGCAAAAGGTGCGGTGTTCTGTGTATAGTTCTCATTGGAGTTAGTTCCGGTTTTACGAAGCAAGATATTCCTCCACTGGGTTGTAACGATAAGTACCTAAGATATTGTCTTTCCTCTATTCTATCATGTAGAATGCAAAGTAGTTAGGATAGATTTCTCTTTTGTCTTGAGGTAACATAATTAAGACAACTTGAGTAACCTAATGTGACCGTCGCAGATCTTCAGTGATATCCATAATTGCTGTTAAGTTTTCAATAAGGAGATACTGGAATTATTTGTTCCATAAAATATTCAATTTGTAAATACGCATTTCGTCATAATTATTCTGGGATTTCGTTATGACTGTTTGTGAATATAGTAAATGTTTCTTCATAACTGAAATGGTATACTAGTTACTAAGTAGATAATTCTTGTGAGGTGATGTGATTTAAATGTCTATTTTAAGGTGGTCTTATATGATAATTTCATATACGTGTACTTTGTGCACATACGAGTATTTCGTCAGACTAATACCAGGATTATAACATGTTTTTGAAGATGGTTCTTCGGATAAAGATGCTTGTGTGTTTTTTTGGAATGGATAATTATGAATAGGCATGGTGCACATGTAATGTATTGTGAATTATAAATGATAGGATCGTCGATAAAATGTTCATATGATAAAATGAGGTTGCTGTAATATACGATTTGTTGAAAATAAGCATTACGGGAGTGTAATGTAGTTTTTGAGAGTTTCAATGAATTTAAGGCTGATTAAAAGGTTCATCGTGCGAATTTGAAGTGGCACCAGAGATAGACAAGCAGTAAGGTTTAACGTTAATGTTTTCACATAATATTATCGAAGATTATAAGTACTGAAACGTGTACACGGTCATCAAAATATTAATTTATGGCACGACAAGATGCGAACGTCATACACTTAAACGGATAGTCGTCATTGATAAGAGGATCTTCGACAGAAAATGACACTGATGTGAATGCAGTGAGGTGTATCATACTTAAGCGAGGTGGTTGTTACCTGAAGCAGTGCACGACTTGTATTCATTTGAATAGTTGCTTTATAGTATGGATTTCCGTAGGCAATTGTAGATCTTCACAATTTTCAGAAGGATCATCTTGATGAAGCCAGTTGCTGTTGGATCATTTCCAAATCATCTTATTTATTAATGATGATATCAGCTAGATATTGCATATTTTAAGTGCGGTGGATATGAATTTCGAAGAGATGCTGTGCCTGATCTGATTGAATTTATTTGTTAGACCTAGTTGCAATGTCTTTGAAAAATATATGATTACGTGTGTAAGAAATGGCAGCGTTAGATATAGGTTATTAGGAAAACTCAAGTTGTTAGATAGTTAATTCATGCGAGAAGCAATAACATTGATGGAATATAGAAAGATAAAATCTTGGACTAGTGAGTGATAAACACAAGTGAAATAGCTGAATATTTTCTCATTTTTAATTCTATGACTGGCGGACAATTTAAAGATAATAGAATAATTTAATGGATTGTGCCTTCAGCATGTTCCATGTTGGATTTTATTGCAAGTCAATTTGAATTTAAATTAATTTATTACCAACGTGTGATTATGTTATAATATAAACCAACAAACTTGGACAATGACAAAGAAGGATGAGAGTCGAATACAGGCAGCCGAAATGAAGTTCTTGAGGAGTATGATACAGAAGAGTAGAAGAGACAAAATAAGGAATGAGAAAATCCGGGAAGAAATTGGAGTGGGAAAAAGGAATGATAGAATAGAGAAGAGCCGATTAAGATAGTTTGGGCACATAAAGCGAATGAGCGACGAAAGAATGCCAAAAAAGGTGATGGAAATGCAAATCCAAGGAAGGAGAGGCTGTGGACGACCACGATTGAGATGGAAGGATACCATCCAACGCAGCATTATAGAAAGAAACCTGAACTGGGACAGTGTTGGAGGAGGAGTGGTGGAAAGACCGAAGAAAGTGGAGAGGAACCATATTTGCCCCTACCCGGCTACAGCTGGATAAAGGGAAATGATGATAAACCAACAAAGCATTCAATATCAATTTCGTTATTATGTTGTTGTTGGTGTCATCAGTCCATAGACTGGTTTGATGCAGCTCTCCATGCCACCCTATCCTGTGCTAACCTTTTCATTTCTACGTAACTATTGCATCCTACATCTGCTCTAATCTGTTTGTCATATTCATACCTTGGTCTACCCCTACCGTTCTTGCCACCTACACTTCCTTCAAAAACCAACTGAACAAGTCCTCGGTGTCTTAAGATGTGTCCTATCATTTTTCCAATAATGTTGTGATGTAATATTATTGTTAGTTATTTCCACTTACATTTGATTAATTGAACTGCAATATCCTTCCAAGAAACAAAAATTCTCGATATTTTCATTTATTGAATTAGGAATGATATTAGCCTTACATAATTAAATGAATGAATTATTGCCAAGGTAATAAGAGCCTAATGTTCAGTAGAAAATGAAATATAACCCGTGCTCGTCGAATGTCCATGCCATGAGTATTGAAACGATTAGATATATCATTCGTCCACGGACGTTAGCTGTTCGTCTAGCCGCTAATATAATTGCAGGTCACCTTCTCTTAACTCTACTAGGGAATACCAGATCTTCTTTGGTACTCTCAACACTCTATATCCTACTTATTGCCTAAATACTTTTAATAACATTAGAATCAGCTGTAGCAATTATACAATCATATGTCTTTGATATCTTAGCCACCCTTTATTCTAGAGAAGTAACCTATGGTAACACATTCAAATCACCCATATCATCTAGTTAATCCAAGACCTTGACCTTTAACCGGTGCCATTGGAGCTATAGACTCGTGTAAATCTGCTGACAACAGCCGAGGTGTGTTCACATAATCTTCGAACCCCTAATTTAATCGACCCACGGACGGTTATAGTATTTATTTATAAGAAGGGTAATTAGGGATAGGAATAATTTACCAAGAGATATGTTCAATAAATTTTTAACTTCAATGAAATATTTCAGACAGGTAAACAAATTATAGCGAATCCGATACCTGGGTAACGGCCCTAAACGCAGTTCAATAGTAAATGAAAATGAAAGAGAGGTTAATGTAAAGGGTTTAGCATCTCATTAACTACTTTAATGTTCATTTAAAGAGATACAGGTGCTAAAATATGCAAATGGATTAACAATAAGTTGGTCATTCATCTGATGATGTACCTCCAGCCTACCCAGTATCAAGCCTAACACAGTGCAGAGCAGCAAACGTACAGGGTGGCCGAGAAGTCCCATTACAAGTTATAGCATAGGACAGACATGTATTGTAAGTATTTATTATTACATATTGTTGAGATGACAATTTCCTGCCATAAGCTGAGTCCTGCACACGACATGTTCACTTCAGTTGGCGTGGGAAAGTAACTAATCTCATTTTGGTCCCTATTGAAGATACTTTCAAGATTAAAATTATTGTGTCCACCTTTTCAATACAAATATATATTTTTAGTGATTAAATTCTACATGAATTAAAAACACCAGTTAGGGACATGTTTCGCCCTAGTTATGGGCATCTTCAGCCTAATACTAAATCTTAAGGTCAAGAATTAAAACTATAAACATCGGAACTTAATAGTAAACTTAACTTAATACTAAATAGAATGGTCTTATGTTTATTACATAGTTTACATACAACAATAAATTAATTCATTGTTCGTAAATTCTGGCAAAGTTAATGTACATATTGTAGTACATACTGTACATATTGTAAAGTGCCAAATATTGATGGAGATTATTCACATGACTATTCTCCATTTTCAATCCTAGACAATACCATCAACATGAGATAATTAACTAATAAGCTACTTCTTACTGAACAGTGGACAGAGCTTACACACATTTCACATGTAAACTCATAAGGATTAATCACATATTATGAATACTTTACATAAGTAAAACATAAGATTCCTCCAGATTCACAAGTTCCAATTCTTTAATCTACATAGATTACCGCATAATCATAAGGTCTACCTGAATTAAGCCTATAACTTGCATTTAACTATAAGAAAATTTTCCAGGGAATCATCCTGAAAGAGTATCCTCACTACGTGCAAAATACCACAACATAAATCATCAACAATTTAATAATTTATTTAACGCGCACAATGTGCAAAGAATTACTATATAGAACATTAGTCTTCGTTGCAAAATTTCACCAGTGATTCTGATCGCTGTTTACAATTTAAAACATGGTACCTAGTACAGTGTGCACCACATCTTAAACATACACAGTTCAAACCTGGTTCATGATAACACTTAATATTACACAGTTTATAATGGAACCCATGAACGGAGAACCTTGTCAGCAGGTGTCGCAGTTCATATCCACCTTGAACCCACTCGCGATTTAGCATGGCATCGGTAGAGTAGAAATCTTCCCAGATGTCAGCCTTCCTCGATCGTAGGTCTCGAAGCAGATGTATATAGGGTGTTGTTGCTGGAAGTAACAACTGTAACCTTAGCTCTTCCACATAAAATCCCTCTCTGGATAGCTCATACACGAGCCGGGAAGGAGAATATTTGGAGAGGCACAGAGCCCGTTTCAAGTAGATTGCCTTCAACTTCTTGATTTTATCTAACTGTTTCATACTCAAGTGTTCCCAAATGTTTTCCAAGCCATATGTTGCTATAGGGCTGATTTTTAGATGAAAGAGTTTTATGGCCGTTTCTAAAGACAAGTTTCTCAGGTGCTTAATGTCAGATATTGCTTTCATAGATGCATTTAGACGGTCTATGAGATGGAGGGTGAAAACCTTACCTTGGGTTTGAAAAATTACGCCCAAGTATTTAAAATGCTTTACGGACTTAAGTTCTTGGTCTTCACAATAGAAGATTCCATGAGGTCCCCCTCTTCTAAACGTCATGGACACTGTTTTATCTACATTCAGTTTGAGCTCATTTTTCTTTGTCCAGCCTATTATTTGGTTGAATGATTCCTGGAGTTCCTTCTCTGACGATGTTAAGACCATATCGTCAGCGTACATTAATAGTTTGACGCTTTCCTGGTTTACCAAATCTACTATGTCTGCTGTCGCAATGATGAATAATAATGGACTTAACGGGTCTCCCTGTAATACCCCGGTTGTTTGTTCCAAAATAATAGATTTGGTAATGCCATCATCTACTTCTATTGAATTGTTGAGCAGTAAGTTCCTAATCAGCGGTATAAGGTAGTTCGTACTACCAATGAAACTCTCCAATTTTTCTAACAGTATGGTTCTGCTTATGGTGTCAAAAGCTTTCGAATAATCTATAAAGATGGCATGCAATTTACCCCCTGGTCTCTTTAAGGCTTCTGCTATGTCATTCTGGAGACAGCGGATAGCTAAAGTTGTTGAGTTCCCTTTTCTAAATCCGAATTGCGACTCCGGTAGGTTAAAGTCTTTAGTAGAGTACACTCTAGCGCTATTCCTCTATATGAGTTGGGATCTGCGGTATCACCTTTGCCTTTATATAGCATTTTAATAGTAGATTTTCTCCAGTTATCTGGTATCCTACCTTGCCGCAAGCATTCATTCATTAGGCGAGTGATGGATTCACCCAATTTTGGGAGAGCAGCTTTAAGATGTTCATTAAAAATGTGATCTGGGCCACATGCCTTGTTATCTTTAGATGCTGTAATAGTTGATACAACCTCATTAATTGAAAATTCGTCAATTTCAGGGATTATTTGAAAAACTGGCACGAAATAATTAGTAGGTCGTGTGTCTCTCTCTTGAAGCACTGCACTCAAGTGCTTTTCCCAAACTTCCATTGGTAAGTTCCTGGAGAACTTCGGTTGTCTAGGCTTCAGAGCCAGGTAAGGATCTAGACTGGCACGTTCTATAAGTTTTTCTTCTTCCTCTCTATAATGATTTTTGGCTTCTTTTAGTAGTAGTTTGTATGCTCTCCCTTTACTGGCATATATTTCAAGGAATTCTTTTGTTTTCTCTCTTCGGGCTGTATGTAATGCTTCCAGCACATCTCTACGACATTTATAGCATCCATTGGTGAACCAGGGTTGAGATTTCCTGACCACAGGTATTGTTGGTAGCGTAGCATTCTGGAGCAGCACAACAATTTACACTTGCAGAATCTACCCCTATGGGAAGAAGAGGTTGGAGATTAAGGATCGGAATGTTCCATAAATTACTACTTCATCCAGTCCTATTATAGTGTCTTGAGGCTACATACAAATCATGTACAAACTGAGAACCTTTAAAAACCAAGAAATCTCACCTAAGCACTTCACTTCCCCATTTCAAGCCCTAGTAGTAATTGAAATACTTAGCAGGAAATCGTTAGTAATGACAAGACAAAGAAAGAAAATGTTGTGAATTCACAACTCTACTACGCGCATCTTCATTACAAATCAACAGTTAAGCGATATAATGACTACGAGGTTAACGATTAGTACGACACTGAACTAAAAGGTCGGATGGACGTAACATGTAAGGATAAAACAAGTACAAATATTAGCTATTTTTAAAGGCAAATTTCGTATTAGAATGAAAAAAAAAACCACGAATATCACAGCGCGTGTTTACTTAACCATAATTATCCAAAAACTTCCACAAAGCAAGCAATCACAACGCTCATTATTCCATTCACGAAAAGCTCTGTCTTACGTTTCTAAGCCACTCATATAACACAGTGAACTCCTTTAATGAGTTACTTACAACTGACAAAAAAAAATACTGTTCGTCAATAGCAAACGATAAAATATATCAAATAACAGTCCTTTTCAACACGGAACTTGCGGGGTAAATTTCTTAACCCACGGCGAAACATCACTCCGTCTAAATTAAAATGAAAATTGCACGCAATATCCGTCCTTACAACGTTAGCTAGAACAATATAGTTTTAGAACAAACTATATAAGTGTCCCTTCCAAGAAAAATTAACGAAAACATTTCATAACTGGCCTTGATGGCGATTAGTACCCAGGCATCGACCTTCTTAATTCCTCCGGTAACATTTCACTATTCACCGCACCTCAGTTACCAAGGCATATTATAAACCTCAGCGAAAATTGTCAACACATTAAACTAGGTATTCTTAACAAAAAATATTATATTACCTTTTTAATTTCAAGATCAGACGCATTTCTACCGACTCCCAGTACATCGTACAACTTCGTATCCGCCATCTTCTAAACAAGGAGCTCTTTGACAAGGAGTGACGTCTGCTGATATAGCAGATGAGAGTTTGACCATTCAACGGAAGAAAGAATAGAAAATTACTACTTCCTTGCATTTTCTGCCAACATTAGGAGAACCTTTGTGCGGTAATAAGCCAGCTTATTAGGTTAAACAGAAACATGTAAACATGCATTTAACTATAAGAATATTTTCCAAGCAATCATCCTGAAAGAGTATTCTCACTAAAAGTGCAAAATCACAACATAAAACATCAACAATTTACACTTGCAGAATATTAGAATTGATATTAGTATATTAGAGGTTTTAACAGACACAAAATTATCGGACCGATTTCGCTGCAAATTTCACACATGTTCTTATTACTCCTGGGAGGGTTTATGAAGTGGTTTCAAAGAAATGGGATGGGGACATTTTATGATGAGTAATGTTATGTGTGCGTGAAAGAAGTAATCTCCAATACGACAGGTATGTATATACTGTGTACTTAGAACAGGATCTTTGACAAAATTCTATTCTTCCATGTAAATGTTTGCTCATTGTGCGCATTTTCTATAAATAATAAAAGCAGCACCAAGACTGGATCGAGTCGGTGGAGTTGCTAGGCAACAGCAACTTACGCTACAACATAATAATCCGCGAAGAAATTCTGTATATAGGATGAGAAGACGCCGCCGTATTTTATATATTACCTTTCCTTGCTAGGAGGTTTATGAACGTTGCAATCACCGTAATTACGCGAATAATCCCCGCACATTTTTTTTTCGAAAAATTTGAGCCACGAAATTCGGGAGCGGGTTTTATTTGAGTCAAGGTTGGTGACACGCCCCTGGTTCAGGTAGGTTTTGATCATTGCCTACGTTATAATATAAGGCCTGGAAATAGAGCCCGTAAAACGCTATGAAAGTGGTTACACTGTAGTTCAATACCGGGCCGCTAGGATCGCTTTCTTGCCCCCTGTCTACAAGATTCGCGCCTTTAAACGCGTTCATTAACTGAGTTGGTTGTGAATGTATTATGTATTCGTCTGATGTTAAGCATTCGCAGTTCCAGTCATGGTTTATTCACGAGAAATTAAAGGTAGTGGAATTTCGTTTCACAAGTTTCCAGTGAGTGTTCAATCTTCGAAATATTACACAGAGAAGGTATTGCGCATGAGATACGCATCCAAGCTGATCGAAGTAGGCCTCTATTCCTAAGTTTTGATCCGAGTCACGTCATAAGAATCGGGCGATCCCAAAATTTGTCGCTGGACTTTTTTGTAAACAATGCTACCGTGACCGGCGATCATTTAAGAGGCATCTTCAAACTCAGAAATCTTAAATTAGGAAACCAACGAGGAAAATAATTTGGCGAAAATTAATGTAGCAAGAGATTAAAAAAATTGTATTTTCCACCGAAACAGTCTCTGGTTTGAAAAGTATGGAGGTGGTTTGTCCCGAGAGCATTAAATGCAGTTTAAAATAAGCCATTTGCTTTATGGGGAATTTTATGAAATTGTTCGATGCGCATGACGTCTGCAACACCTCACATGGGACATATTCCAGGAACGAGAACAAACGAGCAACTTTTAATCAGGCGAGTTCGTCGTACGGTTAGGGGCGCGCGGTTGTGCGCTTGCATCCGGGAGATAGTGGGTTCGAATCCCACTGTCGGCAGCCCTGAAAATGGTTTTCCGTGGTTTCCCATTTTAACACCAGGCAAATGCTGGGGATGTACATTAATGAAGGCCACGGTGGCTTCCTTCCAACTCCTGGGCCTTTCCTATCCCATCGTCACCATAATACCTATCTGTGTCGGTGCGACGTAAAGCCACTAGCAAAAAAACACCTTTTAGTACTGAATATGAACTCCTCAGTTGGTTAATAAATTATTTCCTGTCATATATTAAGAAACTTCAAATGCATTCAGAGAAAGTAAAAAAAGATTCATGAGAGAAATGTATCAGGCATAGATCTCGACTACCCAATCCAATGTGGCCTGCGTAAAATAACTCATAAATATACATTTGCATTATGCATTGACGAGGAACCTAACGAGCTATAACATTGAGTTCTTCTTCAGCTACCTAAGCTACCTAAGACGCCAAGCGGAATAAAATGACATTATGGTTCGTGTGACAAAAGAAAAAACAAACCGTGAAGGCTGCTTAGAACATATCTCTTCTCCAGCTACTCAAATTCCAACATTGTGTCTTATTAGTTTTCAAGATCGAGGAGCCCTCAGATACCAAAAATCATCGTCGGTGACACTTCTGCAGTGAACGACGGAATTTGTCACCCCCGCTACGCAGTACTTGCCCCGAAGAGTTACCGTACTAAAAGGTGTACGTTTATTTTTTTCGAAATACATATTCAACAGTGAAATTGAGTATGGAAAGTGTAAAGGCGACAAAACACCTCTTTTTATATTATGAAAATTTCTGAGACCTCTGTTAGACAACAGTGTTTGAGCCACTCAAGTAGAAGAGAGAAAGTTTTGAAACTTGATAAGAAGCCCCTCAAAAGGAAAGTTTTGAAACTTCAATGACATTTCCAAGCCAATACAGCACCGCTCTATAAATAAAGTACTGTCAATATTCGTAAAAACATTCAGTTCTTTTTATTTAAGATATAATTTATTTATTGACATATACGGCCATGCGAATACAAGGGGGCAAGAACGCGATCCTAGCGGCTGAATGGTGAACTAGGAAGCAACCCGTTTCCACGAGTGCATTTCAAGGCCTTGTATTATAGCGTAGACAACGGTTTTGATGTTGGTTATATACTTATGCTTTGTGTAACAGCAGATGGAAGACAATTGTCCCCATATGTTATATTTAAACATAAAACACTTCAGCCATTTTATTGAAAACTGCCTTTATATTTAAAGATTAGTTTTTACAGAGTTATATAAATTCTACTTTTCACGGCGTCACGATAGAACGCGTCTTCCGGAACGTGCAGGGGTAGCTTTCCGCAAGTTTACACATTTCGGTGTGTTTACAGTGCGTTTCATAGTTTGAGTGAACTTAAAATTCGTTAGTATTCAGCGTTTTAAGGAACGAAACAGTTTCAGGTAGCAGGCAGTGTGCGGAGAAACGGAGTCCACGAACACTGGCGATGCCGACGGTTGGCCAAAAAAACGTAGCTCATAAGTATAATCACGAACTGAACAATATAGTCAATGCCGATGAATTTTGCATTTTTTTAATGCCTAGATCAAACGGACTTATAGTTTTAAAGGAGATGGGATCACTGTACTGTGTTGCTATGCACCCAGAAGCGAAAGACTCCACCCCCCCCCCCACTTTTCATGGGAAAGTTCGATAAGCCAAGAAGTATCCGCGCAAGTACAAGGCATCTAAAAATGCAGCCAGTACAGTAACCCAAGAAAAAGGCACTTCCAAAGGGGAGCCAGCAAAGTTTGTCCTCGCCTTTGGATCTTGCTTTTTTCTTTCGCTGCACATGAGGTTATGCTTGCCAGTGATTTATCCAAGTGCTTTTTTGTATAGACCTAATGTAGATGAACCTTGTTGGATACATTTTTGAAATAGTTTTTCCGGGGCATTTGAAATGTATAAAATATGAAGCAATGTTAAATGCATGCATTTATTGGTCTTAGAATACTTTGTGACATGGCAAAGTTTGGCACTTCTGAATTAGGAGAGTAGTGCCATTGCGGGAAATCGTAGAAGGACAGAGTCACTGTCCTGTGTTGCAATACAGACGGAAGCGAGGGACTTCCTACTTCCTCCCCTCTTTGTATGAATGTTCGATAAGCTACGGTGTTTTAAGGGCATTGGGTAAATTCCGAGCAAGTACAACGCATTTAAAATAATTACAGTACAGTAATCCAATGAATAAAGCATTTTCACACGGGAACGAGCATAGATTCCTCCTCAGCTTTGAATCACTTTTTTCATTGGTTGCGTGAGGTTATGTTTCCTAGTGAGTTATACAAGTGCATCATTTGAATACCGTAAATGCGCCTTGTTGGATACATAATGGAAATAGTTTTTGTGGCATTTGAAATGTTTTAACACTGAATCAATATTAACTGCATGCAGTAACGGGTCCTAAAATAGTTTGTCACGTGGCAAGTATTGACATTTCTGAATTACTAGTTGGCGGTCAATTCTGAATCTCGTAATTCGAAGTTACATTTTTGCATCCCTACGACTTTGAATTAACGAGCTTTCACTGTATAGCAAAATTAACAAACGAGTTCGCAGGCATGTATGTTTCAAGTGTTTACATTGTACGAAAAGAATTGTCCACCACTGGTCGTGTTACTCTCATGGTAAAAAGGGATCGCGTTTGAGAAGTGTTTTAGACGTGGGGTGTGACGAATTTGTAAATAATTAAAGAGAGGATTCTAGTGATGCAAGAGACAAAGAATCATCCGACCTGTCGCAAATCGAGCCTATTACAAGTTCAGACTAATGATATACCTGCCACTTACGAAAGCCTACTTGTTAATTTTCATGGCAGTGATAACGTATTTTTTATCATCCCAACTATATTCAGGCAAAGTTGCTATATACGTCATGGTCATATATGCGTAAGAACCACGTCGAAATCGAGAAATGATATTGTGCATGGCCGGACTACACTATAAGGCCGTGACATTAGATATCCGACAACGTTGCTTTGAGTCATTCATGTGACTTCTGTATTCGTAATTTGTAAACAAGTCTAACTTGGTGTATCATTATATTTTGTGTCGTACTTGAATTGACTTAAAGGCATTGTTTTAAATTCAGAGTATACTGGGTGTATTTTATGTGTTATAGCTATAAGAAATAATTTAAACGCTATTTGGTATCCTGGAACGACATTAATTTACGACAAAGGTGAGCTTTCTCATGTAGCAGTATGTATAATAGTGACAATCCACATCGTTTTAAAGCCATTCTGTGTTTCCATTTTTCAAATTGGATTAGTTTAAAAGTGCAGCAGTTATTTTATTTTACGTTACACAAGTATGACAACCGGTAGGCTTAATTTCAGATGCCCAGTCATTGCTGTTTTACAAGTTTTTGAAGCCGAGGAGAAGATAAGAGGGCAGTGTTTTCTAGGATTAAGGTCGGTAAAATATAAAGAAATATCATTTAGCAAGCGACATTCTTAACTAAATTCCGTTTCATTGAACATAACTGACGAAACAGATATATGCAGTGAATTTTCCTGTGTGCTAGTTAAAGTAAATGAAATAAGAGTAGAGTTAGATAACAAGTTTCCTGTCATTTACATTTCAGGTTATGTAGCTTTAAGCTAGCCAGTAAATTAATTGCAGATACTGTATCTCAAACACATCATATGAAAAGGTGGAAAATTACATGTTTAATAACTTAAACAGAGGTGGGTTATCGGTACCATCAGAATTCCTCTTAAATGTGTGTACAGGTGTATATAAGATCATGCAGATTTTAAACTATGAGGAATATGAAGTAGCATTCTCTCGGAGTAAGGCCCCATTCACAATGCAAACGTAACCTAAACTTAACGACGTAACTTAACCGTACAATTAGCGTAACATTTGTGGTAATCTACATGGAGGGACGTACGTAACACAAAGAAGACCCAGCAGCGAATCAAAACACTGTCATGTACACAAGCAGGACAGTCGGATTGTTACACATTTCTAATCTTGGAATTTTGTTAAATTTCAGTACCGTGATGGAATCCAACAACGTGCTAGCAGAATTGATGTTACTGCATACATCTCTTGCTTTGCTCCTGGGAACTGTGTATCTGAAAAGGCGAAATAGACAACGGCGCATAAGATGGTGTGTTCATCCTTTGATTCAAAGGGGGTTATCACAGGGCGACTTTGGTAATCTACTGCAAGAAATGCGAGAAAATGATCATCATGAGTTCTTTTTGCACATGCGGATAAAACCTGAGCAGTTTGACACGATCTTAAGTCTTGTGTAACCATTTTTAATTAAAAAAGTGTAAGGTTTCCTTTGCCGACGTCTATGCGCCTAGCTATACCACTCCGGTAAGGTGTTCTTTTATGATATCGTTTTCGTAATCAATCAATCAATCAATCAATCAATCAATCAATCAATCAATCAATCACTACTGATCTGCATTTTAGGGCAGTCGCTCAGGTGGTAGATTCCATATCTCTTGTTTTCCTAACCTTTTCTTAAATGATTAGAAAAAAATTGGAAATAAATTGAACATATCCCTTGGTAAGTTGTTCCAATCCCTAACACGCCTAACTATAAAAGAATATTTGCCTCAACTTGTCCTCTTGAATTCTTAATTCATATTGTGATCTATCCTACTTTTAACGATACCACTGCAACTTATTCGTGTACTAATGTCATTCCACGCCATATTCCCACTGACAGCACGAATAATACCACTTAGTCGAGCAGCTCGTCTGCTTTCTCCCAGGTCTTCCCAGCCCAGATTTTGCAATATTTTTCTAATGGTACTCTTTTGTCATAAATCACCCAAAACATATCGAGCTGCTTTTCTTTGGATTTTTTTCCAGTCCTTCAATCAAGTAATCCTTGTGAGGGTCCCCTACACTGGAACCATACTCCACTTGGGATCTTACCAGAGACTTACATGCCCTCTCATTTACATCCTTACTACAAAACCTAAATACCTTCATAACCATGTGCAGAGATCTGTACGATTTATTTGCAATCATATTTATGTGATTACCCCAAGGAAGATAATTCCTTATATTAACACCTATGTTAAGACAGTGATCCCCTTAAGGAACTTTCACCCCATCAACGCAGTAATTAAAACTGAGAGAACTTACCGTATTTGTGAAACACACAACCTTACTTTTAACCCCGTTTATCATCATACCATTGCCTGCTGTCTATCTCAAAATATTATCGAGGTCATGTTGCAGTTGCTCACAATCTGGTAATTTATTTGTTACTTTGTACAGAAATCAAATCAAATCAAAATCTCTTTATTTGCAAAGGAAGTGTCTACCTCGGTGGCAAATGGTACACTAAAATGCATTATTGTCAAGCACTAAATTTTAAATTAACAAGAGAAGAAATTTTTTCCCTAGAATACAATATTATACAATTTACACTACCAATTTTTCTGTTACACACACAGCTCTACATTAATAAATTTATGTTTGTGGGTTACTGTAGTCACGTCCTAGTTCGTGAACCATGGGCAACGGCTGGGTGGCCTAGTAAGTGGTCCTGAGAGTCGGGATACCAGTTGCTATGGAATGGGAGTGGGCATCTTGGGCATATTCTGAGTCCTGGCCCTCCTTGTGCTCAGGCGGCTAGGACTATACAATCCAAAGGTGGTCCATAACCCATTAGAGGACAGATCCTCACTTGGACTATGTGCAAGTAGGGTAGCATCCTGCTTCATGAATCTACCGAGCTCAGAACGTTTTAAGCAAGCCTCGGACCTATGGGAGTAACGGAGTCCCACTCCCATTTGACAGGCGAGGGACTCCTTGGAAACAACTTGGCGAACGAAATGGAATTCGATGGGGAGCTATCAATATTAATGGGGCTTATGGAAGAAAGAAGGTAGAACTGGCTGAGTCAGCAAAGAGGATGCATCTGGATGTGCTAGGAGTAAGTGATATTCGGGTAAGGGGAGAAAACGGGGAAGATATAGGAGATTATAAAGTGTACTTGACGGGTGTTAGAAAGAGAAGGGCAGAGTCTGGGGTAGGGCTCTTTATGAGGAATGCCATTGAACGGAACGTAGTTTCTGTTAGGCACGTAAATGAGCGAATGATGTGGGTAGATTTGTCATTTGGAGGAATTAGGACCAGAATTGTGTCCGTGTATTCACCATGTGAGGGTGCGGATGAGGATGAAGTTGACAAGTTTTATGAAGCATTGAGTGACATCGTGGTCAGGGTCAACAGCAAGGATAGAATAGTGCTAATGGGCGATTTCAATGCGAGAGTTGGGAATAGAACTGAAGGATACGAAAGGGTGATTGGTAAATGTGGGGAAGATATGGAAGCTAATGGGAATGGGAAGCGTTTGCAGGACTTCTGTGCTAGTATGGTTTTAGTTGTTACGAATACATTCTTCAAGCATAAGGCTATTCACCGCTACACATAGGAGGCTAGGGGTAAAAGATCCATAATAGACTATATCTTAACAGACTTCGAATTCAGGAAAACTGTTAGGAATGTACGGGTTTTCCGCGAATTTTTCGATGATACAGAACACTATCTGATCTGTAGTGAACTAAGTATCTCTAGGCCTAGGGTAGAGAAAGTGAAATCTGTCTGCAAACGAATAAGGGTAGAAAATCTCCAGGACGAGAACATTAGACGGAAGTACATGGATATGATTATTGATAAGTTTCGAACAGTATACAGTAAGCAGGTTCAGGATATAGAAAGTGAATGGGTGGCATACAGGGATGCGGTAGTAGAAACAGCCAGGGAATGCCTAGGAACAACTGTGTGTAAAGATGGGAAAAGGCGAACATCTTGGTGGAATGATGAAGTGAGAGCAGCTTGTAAACGTAAAAAGAAAGCTTATCAGAAATGGCTCCAAACAATGGCCGAGGCAGACAGGGAGTTGTACGTGGATGAAAGAAACAGAGCGAAACAAATAGTTGTTGAATCCAAAACGAAGTCCTGGGAAGATTTTGGTAACAACCTGGAAAGGCTAGGTCAAGCAGCAGGAAAACCTTTCTGGACAGTAATAAAGAATCTTAGGAAGTGAGGGAAAGAGGAAATGAACAGTGTTTTGAGTAATTCCGGTGAACTCGTAATAGATCCCAGGGAATCACTGGAGAGGTGGAGGGAATATTTTGAACATTTTCTCAATGTAAAAGGAAATCATAATGGTGGTGTTGTGAACAGCCAAGCTCATGGGGAGGAGGAAAATGATGTGAAATTATGTTTGAGGAAGTGGAAAGGATGGTAAATAAACTCCATTGTCATAAGGCAGCAGGAATAGGTGAAATTAGACCTAAAATGGTGAAGTATATTGGGAAAGCAGGGATTAAATGGCTTTAGTAAAATTAGCATGGAGTGTTGGTAAGGTACCTTCAGATTGGGCAAAAGCAGTAATTGCATCTATTTATTAGCAAGGGAACAGGAAGGATTGCAACAACTATCGAGGTATCTCATTGATTAGTATACCAGGCAAAGTATTCACTGGCATCTTGGAAGGGAGGGTGCGATCAGTCGTTGAGAGGAAGCTGGATGAAAACCAGTGTGGTTTCAGACCACAGAGAGGCTGTCAGGATCAGATTTTCAGTACGGCCTGGTAATTGAAAAATGCTACGAGAGGAATAAGCAGTTGTGTTTATGTTTTGTAGATCTAGAGAAAGCATATGGCAGGGTACCGAGGGAAAAGATGTTCGCCATACTGGGGGACTATGGAATTAAAGGGAGATTATTAAAAGCCATCAAAGGCATTTATGTTGACAATTGGGCTTCAGTGAGAATTGACGGTAGAATGAGTTCTTGGTTCAGGGTACTTACAGCGGTTAGACAAGGCTGTAATCTTTCACCTTTGCTGTTCGTAGTTTATATGGATCATCTGCTGAAAGGTACAAAATGGCAGGGAGGGATTCAGTTAGGTGGAAATGTAGTAAGCAGTCTGGCCTATGCTGACGATTTGGTCTTAATGGCAGATTGTGCCGGAAGCCTACAGTCTAATATCTTGGAACTTGAAAATAGGTGATTAAGTATGGTATGAAAATTAGCCTCTCGAAGACTAAATTGATGTCAGCAGGTAAGAAATTCAACAGAATTGAATGTCAGATCGATGACACAAAGCTAGAACAGGTCGACAGTTTCAAGTATTTAGGTTGTGTGTTCTCCCAGGGTGGTATTATAGTAAGTGAGATTGAACCAAGGTGTCGTAAAGCTAATGCAGTGAGCTCGCAGCTGCGATCAACAGTATTCTGTAAGAAGGAAGTGAGCTCCCAGACGAAACTATCTTTACATCGGTCTGTTTTCAGACCAACTTTGCTTTACGGGAGCGAAAGCTGGTGGACTCAGGATACCTTAACATAAGTTAGAAGTAATAGACATGAAAGTAGCAAGAATGATTGCTGGGACAAACAGGTGGGAACAATGGCAGGGGGTACTCGGAATGAGGAGATAAAGGCTAATTTAAGAATGAACTCGATGGATAAAGCTGTACGCATAAACCGGCTTCGGTGGTGGGGTCAAGTGAGGCGAATGGAGGAGGATAGGTTACCTAGGAGAATAATGGACTCTGCTATGGAGCGTAAAAGAAGTAAAGGTAGACCAAGACGACGATGGTTAGACTCGGTTTCTAACGATTTAAAGATAAGAGGTATAGAACTAAATGATGCCACAACACTAGTTGCAAATCGAGGATTTTGTCGACGTTTAGTAAATTCACAGGGGCTTGCAGACTGAACACTGAAAGGCACAACAGTCTATAATGATAATGTATGTGTGTGTATGTTACAAAATTCTACTTATAATATCTCATGTACTTACAAACATAGTCAACTCATATACAGTATGTGGAATTATTTCAAATAATACTATACAACTGGTATAAGATTAAAATTTACATTGCATTTATTTACCTATTTATATTTACCCATTTTGGAACCTAAGAAGCATAACGACCTGCTGCGTTTTAACAAGAGCCCCTCTTTCCACCACTTTCCAGAGTTCCTTAAGGGCCTTCACAGCTACTGTAGCGGTCCCGGGGCCCTCGTAGTCCCCACTGTACTTCACCCCTACGGGGAATCCCTTACTTCGGCTGTCCAAACTCCATAGACCAGGGGATGGAATTAATTTATTCACACACATTTTTTATTTACAATAACCTGCACTGGTCGAAAGCCCTCTAACATTTCATTTATTTTCTCTGTTGCTGTTTATCCTCTTCTTGAATATCTGTACAGATTTTGGAAAAGGATCAAACACTACCCCTGGTAAACTGTTCCACTCCTTCACACCCTTCCCAATGAATGAACATTTACCCCAATCGGTTTTGCTAAAATTCCTTCTAATTTTATACTTGTGGTCATTTCTGCTGATATTATTATTTTCCAACCGAAGCCTCTCACAAATTTCTCCCCGTGTTTCTTCTCCTGTATAGGCTCTATATAATCCTATAAGTCTAGTTTTCTCCCTTCTCTTACTTAAAGTTTCCCACCCAAGTTCCTCTAATATTTCTGATACACTACTTTTTCTCCTGAAATCCCCTGTTACGAATCTTCCTGCTCTCCTCTGCACACGACCTGTTTCTTTTATTAGGTATTCTTGGTGAGGATCCCAAACACTGTCTGCATATTCCAATAATGAACGAACCATACTTAAGTACCTTTTTCATTTAATTCTTTGTTGCAATGTAACGATCTGTATGCTTTGCTAACAATGTCATCAACATGACCCTTCCAGTGCAAATTACTTTCATATCTCACACCAAAGTATTTGCACTTGCCATCTTTTGGTACAACTACCTGATCCAAAGTATATTCAAATTCAGTTTTAAAACTCCTGTTTGTAAATGTTGTAACAGTTGATTTGCCTCCATTAACCTTCATATTATTTTCATCAACCCATTGATGGATACTCTAAAGGTACCTTTGTAATTCTGAACAATCCTCAATATTATTTATTTCCCTATAAACAATTATGTCATCTGCATACAATCTTATTTTTGATGTTATAGTGTTCCCTAAATCATTTGCGTATATTAAGAAAATTAAACGATTGTACTACCCTGTGCAATTCTCTGCCAAACTTTCTCTTCCTGTGATATATTATTTCCTACTTTGACTGTCTGAACCACTGAATTTTGAAATGATTTTATCCAATGTATAACCCTAACGTCCAATCCTATTTCCTCCAATTTCTACCTACATAACGTAAAACAACTTATTTATACACTCGATCACTCGAACGCCTACCTCACTTTCGACTGGGTGCCAACGCATATTGGAATTTTTGAAAATGAACGTGCCGATACTTATGCAAAGCAAGCAGCACGTCTTCCGCTTCCTGCCTCTACTACAGCCATTCCCACGCTGATTATTTTATACATGTCAAAAACAAGGCTCACTCTGAATAACAATCATAATGGCATGATACTGCCAAGTACAAAGGCAGATCGTACTACCAACTGCAACCTCTTATTCCCCTACAAACGTGGTTCACAACAGGCCAGTACTCTAGACGACATATAACTACTATCATCCGTCTAAGATTTAATCACATCCTTACTCTGCTCTATAAATATCGTTTTCATCTGACAACTCATCCTGGACACTTTCAGTTAAATACTTTAAATGCAGGAAAGGCCTAATTTTTTTCTGTTAATTTTCATTCCAGAACAGTAAAGCTGGAGGACGAGGATTACTTTGGTTATAAAGCGCTATATGAAGATCAGACATTATGAAAATTCATTCTAATAAATACAGCAAGGATATTTTTGTGTTTTTGAACGCTTGTGTTAATAAATGTAAGAGTGTTATTTTTAAAATTTATTTTATTTTGTAATGTCGTCATGCCTTTTCCCTTAAATGCCTCTAAAACGGAAAGCTAGGAACGAACGCTCCACCTCGGGATCTCTCGCTCACTGGCTGGGCTTAGCTCGGCAATAATCGGGGACAATAACGTGATAATTACGAAGCAATTGCATGTCGTAATAAAGATAACCTTGTAGGGACATTCCAAAAATTTTGTTAGGAGGAATATCTAACCGTGAAACAGTGCACAAAATGATAATTGGTTGTAGTTAGGCCCAGGTCTTTCAATTAATGCCGGGTGGCGTCCTGCGTGTCGAATAAAGGACAACTCCGTAGGCTGGTTATCTAACCATAAAACTTTGCCCACTAAGATGGTGACGATGTGTTTAGTTAGGCTCCTATAAATATGTGAGTGGGCTAGGTACCTGTCATGTGCTGCGAACTTGCCCTTAGTACTACTCTGAACACTGGCCTAGATTTACAGTTAGATGCTCCTTCCCTCCTCCTAATCTGGCCCAGTTTTACAGTTAGATGACTCTTCCATCCGCCTCCTCATCTAGCTCAGTTTTATGGATAGATACCCTTCTCTTCTTTCTCCTCCTCATCTACCACAGTTTTATGGTCAGATGACTTTCCCTCCTCATCTGACGCAGTTTTTTTTACGGTGAGATGCTCTTCTGTCCTCCTAGCTGTACTTTAGTTAAGGCCACGGCCCCAGTGGGGCTCTCAACTTGGGAATATTGGCCATGACTATATCATTACATATATGAGAAGCTCTGTATTAGTACTTTTATAATTCTGTTTTTTCTGAATTGATATAGATTTGATGCTGTTATTAGGAAACTTATATGTCATCTTTGTAATATACACGTACTAGTGTCCTGAATTTTATAGTAGTTTTTTTGGAAGATATGAAAGTTATGGTGCTGTGAAGGATTAGTGAGAGTTGCTATGGTTATCATGAACAAGTCTTTTATATTCTTTGAAGATTCCGTATACAGTGAATATTTTAAAGTTGTGATATTTTGTACACTTTATATGTATTTTATCTACACCATGAAGAACTTGGCATATTAACCTATTTGTTATTGTTCTGTATATTATCCAAAATGAACTTTATGTGGAATACATAACCTCTCCTGGCAATGAAAAGGACAGCGAAATGGACAAAGATTGGAAGAAGAAGAATACTTTTAGATGTGCTACCTGGAATGTACAAGGTATCTCACACAAAGGTGACCAGCTGGACGACATTCTCGCAAAAAAGACATTTTAATTGCAGCAATTTCAGAAACAAAAAGAAAGCTTCAGGGATCAAAATAGACAGTAAATTATTTACAGTTTTACAGTGGGGTTGACAGAGATACTAGAACACAGGCGGGTGTACTGCTCATGGTACACAAAAGATTAAGATCAACAATTGATAGCTACACTTTTTGGAATGAAAGGATTATCCAATTAAGACTAAAACTATTCAGGGGTTATCTTACAGTTATAGGGGTATACGCTCCAGTGGAGGGCAATTCAAACCAAAGTGATGGGTTCTACAATGATCTGCAAAAGATAGTCAATAAAATTAACAAACAAGGTATGCTATTATTACTGGGAGACTTCAATGCCAGAGTTGGTAATGAAAAAATTCAGAATCACATCGGAATCTATGGAGAAACAACCCTTAATAACAATGGAACGAAATTAATATATTTCACTGTCTTCAATCAGTTAAAGATTATGAATACAATGTTCCCACACAGGGACACCCACAAGTATACGTGGTCTGCACGAAATCAGAAATCGATTATAGATAAATATATTTGTAATGGTAAATTGGCAGATTTAGTCTTGGATACGAGAGTCTACCGAGGCCCTGAATTGAAAACTGATCACTATCTATTAGTAGCACCTATTCGTCTGAGGCCTAAATGGTATAAAAGAAAAAACGAACAACACTTAAAATTAAAACTTCTTACAAGGTTATCCTATTAAGAGACCCCAGTATAAAAAGGCTGTACCAGAACAGACTTAATAAACTTACACAGATGACACCAGTTAGTGACAACGTGGAAATGGAGTGGTCTAATTTGTGTTCAATTTTAAAGCAGTCTGCTTCTGACAGTTTTGGAGTTAAGAAAAAATGGCAGAGGAAAAAGGGTTTAAGAATCTGGGATGAAGAGATTGAAAAAGTTATTTCAGACAAAAGAAATGCTTATAAAAAATTTTGGTCAACTGGCAAATTAGAAGATAAAATAGGGTATGACCACAAGAGAGCAATAACAAAAAGGCAAGTGCGGAAAAAGCACAGAAAGAGTTGCGAAAACTTTGTTTGACAACTGGAGACTGATATAACAAGATCACAACCACAGACCTATAAAATACTCAAGAAACTAAATAATGATGTAAAGGAAGACATATGCATTAATGCAATACCTCTAACGGAGTGGCTCATTTATTTTAGGAACCTTTGGAGAGGTTCAAATATTGAGCCATTTCTTCTGTCAACATCCCTTAACAAGTCTTCGGAAACCATTACACTCGAAGAACTGGAGCTAATACTCAGAAAACTTAGAAATGGAAAAGCATCTGGAGAAGATTCAATAAATGCAGAATTATTCAAGTATTCCATTGACATCTTGAAGCAAAGATTTCTCAAATTCATCAATTTAATTTGGAATGGCAACAGACCACCAGAGAATTGGCAAAAAGCTATAGTTATTCCTCTTCATAAGAAGGGCAGTGTGAAAGATTGTGGAAATTACAGAGGGATAAGTATACTCAACTCAGGTTACAAAATTTAAATATTGTCAGAGGAAAATTATTCAGGTATTATGAAAATGTGATTGGAAATGAACAACATGCATTTCGAAAGGGACGCTCATGTGCTGATGCTTACTTTACCTTGAAAATCTTAGTCGCAAAACGCAAGGAATTTAACTTGGAAACTCACATAGCATTTGTTGATTTTAAGAAAGCCTCTGACCTAGTTAACAGGAACAGACTTCTTAATATCTTAGCAGAAGATAATATCCCACAACAGTTAATAGATAACATATACAACATGTACAATGACAACCTTATTGCAATAAAGTTAGGTAATCATCAGACTGAATGGAAACCGGTCAGCAGAGGTGTGAGACAAGGTTGTGGACTTTCTCCTTTGTTGTTCATAATCTATATGAACAACGTAATACAGGAATGGAGGCATGAAAGGCATGGATCAATCCCAGTCATCAGATATCTCACACATCTTGATGCCATACTCTTTGCTGATGATGTTGCATTGGTAGTATCATCAGAAGATGATCTTCAGTGGTCAGTATTTAATCTCCAGAAAGTCTCTTCAAAATTCGACATGATCATTTCACCACAAAAGAGAAAAATAATGGCCTTTAAGGGGAAGGACCCCATCCCGAGTAAAATCTGCTTAGATAATAAAATTTTGGAAAGGGTTCAACGAATTCAATTATCTTAGATACAATTTATCTTACCAAGGGGAAATTGATATCTCTGCAAAAATAACCAAATTTACCAGAAAAACAGGAATCATAAATCATATCATGAAGCCATCTCTTGTCCAAAAACACACTCGCTTACGTCTTTTTAACACTTTAGGCAGACCAGCCCTTTGCTACGGCAGTGAGGCATGGACAACAAGAACTCAAGACATTTCCAGAATTACAGCACGTGAAATGACGTTCATGCGCAGAACAGCAGGCTATACGAAATGGGATCGTATAAGAAATGAAGATGTGCTTAAAGGACTGAATGTGAAATCAGTAATCAATTACATCTATGATTACCAAGAAAACTGGAAACGTCATGTTCAAAGGATGGAATCTGGAAGACTACCAAAGGAGATCCTACGCTATCAACCAAGAGGACAGAGATCTATAGGACGTCCAATGAAGCGATGGAAAGAAAATACAAGACCGTAACGGGCCACATGGCCCAATACTTGGAAGGAAGATGATCGACAGGCTGTTAAACGTCATATTAAGGGTTTTTACCTGAGTCTAACGGCTATTTCATGGTCTACACTGAATACGTTGGATAGATCTAACCGGGTTCGATTCCTGGTCAGGTTAGGTATTTTTCCTGCATGTATACAATATACAAATTCATGGAACACACTATATTTCCTTATCGATAGACAGGGCCTTCATTCCATCACCTAACACGATCGAAATCCGATCTTTAATAAAATATGCAGTGTGTAGAAGTAGATTTACATATTAATCATAATGCATTTAGCGTTGAGGGGCTTGCACAGTAATCTGATTTACACATTATTCTGCAGTTATGTTTATGAATTGGTCATAGATTGATTATATTTGTTATTCTACAGCAATAGCAAAAAACACAATCGCGCGCACTCGGATAATCGTGTTTTGTCGTGTGTGGAATTTGATACACAGAGTAATCATAAAGGATTACTGTTTGCTTAGTTCGGCACTATGTCTAGAATAGTTAGTGTGCTGTCATTTGTGCAGGTCCCCCGGGTTCGATTCCCAGTCGGGGTCGGGGAAATTTTATTCTTAATTCCAATTGCAACGTGAGGGAGCCTAGGTACGTCAATTATCTTTTTACAGACATGCAGGTCTTCTAATAGGCCATCTAAAAAGCTACAGTGGTCTGCCAAATTATTATACTCAGGACAAGTATTTGCCTTTTTGAAGAGGAAAGTTGTTATATTTTCTATCGTTAGTTCTACAGCTTGTCCATTTATGAGTTATTTATTCCCTGGAGACTGCTACATATATCAAGAAGTTCGCAAGTCCTGAAATAGTGTCGTGTCATCGTTGGTCAGCCTGGAACTTCAGCACTATTGGCGCGCAAGTTGTGTGTCTTATCGTCCGTTGAAGTCCTATGCTTATTGTGGTATATCTGTTCCCTTTTAAGGTTAGTTATTACAAGTTACTTTTTCAGTAAGGAATGTGGAGTGATTAGTAATAAGAAGCCGTGTGGAACAATGCATTAAATCCGCTGTTATTCTCCGTATAGGGATTCTAACCTACAAAATTGAGATGGGGAAGCGTTTTGACTTAAGCCCTCATAAGAAGGCCCCAATTTCTACATTATTATCCCACTGTCAGTATAGCCAACAGCAGATTGCATCAATCGTGAGGGGTTTCACACTCATCGGTGAGAAATGTTGCCATAAACATGAAACAAGCACACCTCTTGACGCACGCCGCAAAGGCCGGTATGGCAGGAGGAGGATAACATTGCCCAGAACTGACAGAATAATTCACAATTATGCAATAAAATCGTCGTACATCTGTTAATGTGTGAACCAATGAACTTCGGAATGCTGGGATTGCTTTATCGATAAGAACTTTAGAGCGGCGTTTCAGAGAGATGGATCTGAAGCAGCGGCGTATGCTGGTATCAAGACAATGGCTACCACTAGACTTAGGCTACCCCTTTTCGATAGTTGGTTTAGGGAACATCAAGCCTTAAGTATTTTGAGCTGCAGCCAACAGCCAACGGAGTTGCCCGCTGTGTTGTCAAGGCTGCTTCACAAGCTACTGCCCTGGCCTCTGCCACCGTCAATACTCAACACCTGATCAATCGAGTTGGTAGCCTAAGGTTTAGCAAATTGAAGTCCAGCTTTGAGGCTAAATTGATAGAATGCTTTTCTTTGGTCCGACGGCCCCGGTTCAATTTTCAGAATCAACCCCCTCATAGTGTTAATTTCCCTGAATTGGGAACTGGGTGTTTATGACGTCTTCGCCATTCATTTAATCCTTATTAGGTCACCACCAAGCCTATGTAGATGCCATGCACTATTATTATTATTATTATTATTATTATTATTATTATTATTATTATTATTATTATTATTATTATTATTATCGTTAAATAACAATGCTGAATTTTACAGCGGTCGTACCCATCGTTCAAAGGTTAATTATCTACCTCGGAAGATCAGTGGTGGTGTCCGACCCATGATAACGGGTTCGATTCCAACCAGAGAACACTAAACCTGAAAGATTGCGTTTCATTTTAGCAGATCTACCAATAAAAAGAAAACTATATTACTCCTATAACAGCAGCCCTGCAGTGTCTTCCTACAAGGATGTAGAAGTAAACGGGAGTGAAATACCAGCACTCCGTTATCTATATATTAAAGGCAGAAGGATGAGGTGAGGAAGTATATACGAAGAGTAACGCATGGATGACAGGAGTGGCGATCTGACGGACCGAAGCCTAGCACAGCTATCCTCCGCCAGTCACCGCGCCTGTAGGCAGACAGCAGCAAGCCGCGTGAGGCGAGTCGGTGGGAAGGGACAAGAGTCTGGGCTGCAATATCAGTCTCCGAAGCCTTGTTCTCAGAAATACGTGCGACGTGTTTCCTCATTGCTTTCAAGTTTTGCAAATGGAACAATGTGTCAGATGCTTGCAATATAATGTGCTTTAGATTTCCATCGCTCGCTTTTGAGGTTTGGGCTTCACTGATAGCGGAATAAGGTTTGTAAAATTGTACATGCAATTTCTTGTGTTTTCATGATATAAGATAATATTGATCAATACATTTTACACTGGCATTATATTTTTCATGTTTGCTTCTCAGATGAATCTTCCATGCAGATCATCGATGATAAAACAGGGATTGTTCGACGCCGCACCAATGAAAAATTAAATGAAGACTGTGTTGTAGAACGGGTGAAACATCCTCTCTCCATAATCATATGGTCTGTGATTAGCAGCAGGAGTAATGAGCCTCTGTATATTGTTCAAGGCACAATGCGGAATGATCAGTAAGAGATAGTGTTAAGAAACAAAATTCTGCCTCAAGTGTAAGAATGGTTCCCGAAAAATTATTTTACGTTCATGCATGGTTCAGTAGCATGCCACAAGGCTAAATCGCTGACAGCATTCCTACAGATTCAAAAAATTAATGTATTGGCTTGGCCAGGCTAACCACCTGACATGAATCCAACAGAAAATATTTGGAAGGCACCGAATAAAGAAATTACTAAAAAAGTGTCATTACAAGAAAGAACATGCTCCTAGAAAGACTTATGCCCGAGTGCACCAACCTCGGTAAAGAGAATACCGCGGTAAACTTCACAATTTTATCAAGGTAAAGTCGTATTTCTGTTGCACCAAGCTCGGTTTCGAGTTTACCGACATTTTACCGCGGTATAATGTTTACCGCCCGTGAGCGAGCGGCTAACTAAGAAAACCGCGGTAAAGTTGTATTTGTGCTCTGTGGTTAAAGATTCCAAGATGGAGCTTAACAACTATAGGTTATATTTCCAGTATCTTAATCAGTTTGAAAGAAATGAAGGGAGAATTATAGAAGAGAGACGCGATTTATTTGAAGAATTAAGCGATGTTTCGTTCCAGAGAAGATTTAGATTGCGTAAGGAAACAGTGAATTACATTTTAGATTTAAGTGGTGAAGAATTGGAATGCCCGACTGGGAGAAACTGTCCTATATCGCCTAGAAATAGTCTTTTAATAGCGCTGCGGTTCTATGCAACTGGAACATTTCAAGGAGTGATCGGTGACGTCTGTGAAGTTGACAGAACAACTGTGTGCCGCATAATACACAAGGTTTCTGATCTACTTGCGTCGTTATCGCCACAGTTCATTCAACTTCCACTTAAGCAGCGGGAACAAAGGGAGGTTATGGAAGGGTTTCATACAATAGCTGGGTTCCTTGGTATATTGGTGCGCTGGACTGCACTCATGTGCGAATACAGTCTCCCGGAGGTGAAAATGAGGGGTATTTAGAAATAGGAAAGGTTATTTCTCGCTAAATCTGCAAACTGTGAGCGATTCAAACCTCACGATACGAGATATTGTAGCAAGATGGCCAGGGTCGACTTATGATAGCACAATATTTCACAATTCTCGGCTGAGAGCGCGTCTCGAGACGAGAGAAATAGCTAATGGCTATCTTTTGGGTGATGGAGGTTACCCATGTAAATCCTTCCTCCTTACACCTGTTCAGAATCCCACCTCCCAGCAGAACAACGATATAACAGAGCCCATATTGCCACAAGGAACGTTGTTGAGAGACAATATTGTGTGTAGAAAGGGAGGTCCCTTTCCATGTCTTTAGGACTTCGATGTAATATTCAAAACATGTCGAACATTATTTTCTATTTTAAGGAGTCGATAACTTGCTTGTGCTGTCACAAAATGTAAACACGAGGAACAACTGACTGTCGAAACGATCACTGCCGGCTGGATAAACTAAAGACAAGTGACTATCGAAATGATCACTGCTTCCTGAATACTACTTCGAATTTCTTCCGAGGGAAATAATAGCGAGAAAATCAAGCATCAAGAAACCGCGGTAACGAAACCGGGCGATAGTAATGGTGCACTGCTTTTACGACAATACCACGGTAAATTTTTACCACGGTTTCGTAAAGGCTGATAATTACCGAGCTTGGTGCACTCGGACATTAATGAAGTTGGAGCAGCCATATATGGTGGAACAGGCGAGAAAATGCATTACAAGTATGCCAAGAATGGCCTCTGCACTGATTGCGGTTAAGGGTGACTTCACAAAATACTAAAATTTTGATCATCATAAAGACAATTTTAGTTAAGTAACTGTTTTTTCTGTGAAAAAGGGTAAATAGAATATGTGGAATACAAATGATATAAAGAAAATGCATGAAATTACACCAGAAATATATCTATTTTGCCAAAATGTTAGCAAATCTATGTACTTTCACTCTGAGTATAATAATTTGGCAGACCACTGTATATGTAAAGTAGACTCTCGCTTTTCCTATAGACAAATGCTATATTCGACACTTACAACAGGCAGGGAATAACGTAAGCGGTTACAAGTCTCATGCCTCCCCATCATTTGCTTGGTAAATCACTGATCATTTTACCGAGGAGACGGGACAATATTGTCGGGGGCTGTGTCATACATTGCTAGGTATTTACTATGGGCTAGTTCGTGGTCCTGGGTTCGATTCCTAGCCATGTTACCTTCATTTGAGGCTAGTTTATAGTCTACGCACACACAGCCCTCCGTCAATTATTACAGCGTCGTAGTTGCACCACATCGCAGATAGCTGAGCCTTGCACACCTAGTTTTACGAGTAGTAACAGGCCGTGGCCGGATTTTTCTGAGTAGTATTCTCCGTTTCTCCTCTAGGCAAATGCTGGGGGATAGTACCTAACTAATGTCTACGGCCTGCTACTACTCGTAAAACTCGAGCGAAAGACTCAGCTATCTGCGATGTGGATTCCGGCTTCTCCTCAAGACAAATGCCATGATAGTACCTAACTTAAGGCCACGGCCTGGTACTACTCGTAAAACAGGGCCAAAGATAGCGATTGTGTAGTCAAGTCCTATGACAGATCGAGTTGACTGTGTGGTTAGGTAGGGCGCTCACCTGTAACCCTTCTCGAGGTTTGACTCCCGCATATCCTCCAGCATATGTATAGAGAAGAAGTGGAGAAGACTACTCAGAAAAAATCCCCGATCTGACCGGGGAATCGAACTCCCGGCTACGAACTATCAATTTAGATGCAGGTTAAAAACCTATCCTGGCCGGCAATCGACCCTCCGAGCCCACTCAGTAATAATCTCAACCCCCTACCCTACACGCCCGGTGCTACATTTTAAAAAATCGTAACTGTTTAGTTTTATAATTCCCCTTTCTGCTGTAGGTTACTGAATGTTACACAGCGAACAAACAGCGGTCTGAAGATATGCGCTGTTTCCACAGAAATTTCAACTTCCTTTTTCCAGTTGTGGACAGCAGAGAGACATGCGCGATAGCAGGGCGGGCACACGCTTCGCTTGATAAAACAACGCATCACAAGACCACCTCAAGTCAGAGATTACATTAATCATTTCAAAACATGAAAACATGCTCTCCTTATATTTTTAGATGTAAGTAGAAATTATCCTACTATAAGGCAATTGCAGAAAAATTGCGATCGAACGTTTGTACAGAATTAAAACAAGAACACAAAAAATTGTGTAAATGTGTGAATTTTCCGTTCATATATTCACAACTTTAGAAAATGGTGTTACGTAGTCCAATGCGCGTGCTATTGTCATGTGTTTAATATAACCTGTAATACCGTAAATAGGAGCAACTCTACGTAGTCCAATGCATGTGCTATGTGATGTGTTTAATATCTGAGTTTATTGTTAATCGTATTATATATAGTAGAAAATACATCTCCTTACCACAATACGATGTAGAAAATCGTAGAATTATTTTATTGCACACTACTGTGGATGTTGTGAATAGCTGCTACACACCCGGTAGCAAGCTGCGTAAGTAAAATGCATTTTTATTGTGTAGACACCACAGAAGAGGCATACAAAAATCAGTAAGGTAGTTTCCCGTTGTGTACTTCAAAAATAGTTCAAGGTTTTGTGATAGAGATTAATTATTCAAGCTCATTGGCTATTTGATTGTGTAGTCAAAAGGGATTTTATCTGTATTCCCAATAGCATAGGGAGAGGGAGCGTACGTAGCTGTCTTATCTTTTAAAGAAATACCTCCACAGCCCCTGCATGGTATCATCGCTGATCATTTTACCGAGGAGACGAAACACTATTGTTGGCGTGCTGCGTAATACAGTCCTAGTATTTTCTTGGTATTTACTATGAGCTTTATCGCGGGGCCGGGATGGATTAGTAGCCAGATTACCTTCACACACAGCCCTCCTGTCAATTATTACTGTGTTGTGGTTGCACAACTAAGTAAGATAGTATTCACGAGTTCGATTCCCAGTCATAACAGGGATGATATTGTTAAAATAGCGTTTAGTTATGTTAAAAAGAACAATAATTTTTAACTGACTAATTCCTTACTGTGACAGAAGGTGTTATTTCGATTTTCCTTATTTATCGTATTGTAACAATATTTGTTAGAAAATGGTAAGTATTATCACACATATGGAGAATAAGACAATAGGTTGTTGTGTTAGCCGGAATATTTTCAGATGTTTTAAATTCGAAACGAATATCGACGGGAGATTTTCTTACAGATTTATTATAATAAGAGCAGAATATAACTCCAATCAGTGCTTTATTTTTAAAATCTTCAGGCAACAATAACGGACTACCTTCTTTCTGATAATACGAAGTAAAACTACCAAATACATTCCTAGGCCCTCTCTCCTCCCTCTACCCACACAACTGAAAAGAGGATTGAACCAGTATTTTTGCAACGGGACGCTCAGCGCTGTCCGAGCCATTCAGCGTAACAGAGCAAGTATATACCATTGTGTGTGTCATGATTAAATTTCAAAAAATTAACTCCGCAACGAGAGGACGCTGTTCATATATATTTGTTTGTCGGATGGGGACGTAAAGCCGTGTGCTAACCTCCCAATGCTATTTGATAGCAGAAGGGGTATGTGTTACTACCCTTGTTACTTTTTTTACCTATCAGCACCAAACGATAAGGAGGGCCATCTCTCTGACGGATGGTGACGCAGAGCCTTAAGCAGATCTCGCTATAGCACAGACGCGTTTTCGACAAGGAGGAGGAGGAGTGTCCATAATTATTTGCCTGTCGGATGGTAACGAAAATCCTCTAAGATAGTGTAGGGAAGGGGAGATCTAGCAAGATAGCGTCGGGAAGGGAATTTCGCTATAAAACTATGCGCTTTAAGGTTAGGCCTGCATTTCCGGTCCTCTGTAACCGGATAGTACCTGCACAGTTTGCTTTATCCCTGTCGTCATGTTTAGACGTGTTCATAAGGAGGAGGCAGGTCACGCTGTGACGTCACGTTATTTGTACTCGATTGGTGACTTAAAACTTTGAACTTGGCCAGGCGAAAAACAGCGTCCGTCGGATAGTGACGTAAAGCCATGTGCAGACTTCACAACTAAGTAGTCTGTCGGAGGGCGACGCAAAGCCTATAAACCTTGTCATCAACAAAATGGCGGCTAAGATTGGTACAGCTAAAGAAGGATTGAACCAGTTTTTTGTCATTCATTTTAACTTATCATCTTCCCTGCTTCGTAAAAGGCATCCGGTAACCTCCCTGTAAAACTAGGACAGACGATGAGGAGGAGGAGGTGAGAAGGAGCAGACGATAAGGGGGAGGAGAAGGGTACCTGTCTCTCGGATTGAGACGTAAAGCCTTAAGCACACCACACGATATCACAGGTGCACAACTAGGTAGCGATGCGTTTTAGGTAAAGGAAGAGAAGCTGCGATCAGAGGTATTTGTTCGTCGGATTGTGTCCTAAATCCTCCAAGATGGTTAATGGTGTCGAGATGGGGATTATGTCAAGATGACGTTGGGAAGTTCATCTCGCCATAAAACTAGGGCCCTGTGAGGTTAGGCCACACGAAGGTAGTTACGGAGAGGGCATCCAGCATGATGATGTCGGGAAAGGCATCTGATCTTAAAACTATCCCCATGCAAGATTGCGTCGGATAGGACATCTTGCAAGATGACGTCGGAAAGGGCAACTTCCCGTAAAAACTAAGCCCTGTGAGGTTAGGCCCCCAAAGCTGGTATTGCGAAGGGATCTGGCAATAAGTTGCGGGAAGGGCAACTGCCTGTAAAAATAGGGCCCTGTGAGGTTAGGAACCACCAAAATGGTATCATGTAGGGTATCTAGCAAGACGGCGTCGGGAACGGTGTCTGGCCATAAAACTAGGTATTGTGTGGTTAGACTCTCCAAGATAGCGTCTGTGAGGTTAACCTTGCAAACTTCCCCGCCTGACACCTAGAGCACATGGGTAAGTCCTTTCAAAATGATGTTTTTAAGGTTAGTCTTGCAACTTATTCGAAATCCCCGCCCAACACCTGCCCCTGTCAAGCCAAAAAGCACATGAAGTTAGGATAATTCTCTTCAAGATTATATTTGTAAGGTTAGTCTTGCAAACTTATTAAAAATCCCAACCTCACAACTGTCAAAACAAAACACGTGGATCGAAAGTAAAGTTAGGACCTTTTAACACGACCGCTGTGAGGTTAGGGCGTTCTGTTATTCTAATTACACGTCTCAGGCATTTCAATCCATAAAATCACGTGGTATGAGGTTAAGTCCCGTCAAGATGACAGCTGTGAATTTAGGGCCGTTCTCTTATTCAAATTCCGCGCCTCACATCTTTCAAAATAAAAAAGCACGTTGTGTGAAGTTAGGACCTGTCAAGATGACAGATACGTGATTAGGGTCGTTCTCTTATTCAAATTCTGCTCCCAAAACGTGCTAGTGATTATAAACCAAAGCACATCGTCTTGTTTGTAGACAATAGCACGTGGTACTAGGGGCCAATGACCTTATGAGGGGTCAATGACCTCATGGGGAAAATGCTGATTAAGCACCCATTGTTTTAGAATATACAGTCTCTTAGTACTAACGCCGGCCGTCATACTATGAAGGAATTGCAACATTTAGACAAATTAAGAACTGCCAAAGCACAGCGTGCAGCAGAGCTAACATCGAAGTAGCAAGGTCATCCTGAAGGAAAAGTCTTTTTAAGAGAATGAGGGGTACGTAGAAGGGGATCCTGCCTATGCTGCTGGGTGTTTTTGAGCCTTGTTCCTGTATCTGAAAAACTACTTGTGATACATACATGAAACTTCTTGAGATGCTTTATTATATCTTACTGTCCTTACTGATGCAGAATCATAGCACATGTTTCCATAGACATGAAGTAACAGGAAGGGTGCGAAATCGCGGAGGTGGGAAGGGAGGGATTTCCCCCCACCGACGATTTTATCTCAAAGGTACCCCCACTAAAATTGGGCGAGGGGATTCTTTCATTATCAAATAATGAGAAGAATGTAGAACACATATAATTTATTACTGAAATGAATGGTTTTACTGTGCATATTTTCATAAAAACATCAGCATAAATTCAAATGACTGCCAGATCTTGGACAATAAAACAACGCAGCAGTGGCAATCCAGTCTTGCAGCCTATTATTCATATTTCACTCTGACAAGTCCATCTGAAACCCGGGTAAAAGTGTAAATTACTTCAAGCTCTAAGTAGCTTACACTTCTCCCAGTGGCGGCGTGTGGATAAAACGTCTGGGGGTTCACTGCTATGGCAAATAATGTGTTCAAGTTATTATAGTTACTTGATGTTTACATAGATGTAAAATAGTGACATTGTTTGATTAGAAACGTGACTTTGCTTTGCAGAGATACGGCTACAGCTCGAAGTTACCAAAGCAATGAAGAATGAAAGAGAATATGAGGTGCAATAACTTTAAGCTGATCCAATTTCCCCTCATTTTGAAGACGTTGCTTACATAGGAGTAACTTCTTCAAGAACGTATTAGGCAGACTACTGTTATTTGTGTGTTGACGTATTTTGCTGTTTACTTTTCATAAAACACGTATTACTAATGAAAAGTTTCATTTAATTACATAAACTTAGGCTAGGTACGCCTAATGATGCTATACGAAACATAGTTAGCAAAATATTCTGGCTCATTGCGGTTAATTACATCAAAATGGCAATATCGCCAAATTAAAATCCCTTCGAAACCTACCACATACGGGAAATTTTAACCGCGCGCTCTACAACGCTTCGGCTAATTTCGGAACTGCTCGATGTAACTCGTGTCTGTCGCTGGTCCAGTTGCCAGCGATTCCTGGGCTATGTTTTCCCTGCTTTTCATAACACCTCGCCTTCCGCACCCTCCTTACGTCTCACGGCCCCGTGCCATGAATCCTGAAATTGAACCTCTTCGCTGGTTCCGGAGAGCAACCGAGTGGTGATGTCAAAAATACCGCTACGCGCGCTGATATACAGAGCAAATTTTATTTATTTATTTAATGAACAACACAGGCGTTTAGCCCCAATACATGTTCACAATCGAGTTCTACCTAAGCCACCCTACAACTATCAAATAAACAAATGAATAGCTAAATATACTAATAATAATAATAATAATAATAATAATAATAATAATAATAATAATAATAATAATAATAATAATAATCGTGATAATAATAATAATATAATAATAATATTAATAATACTATTAATAATCAGCCGGCCAACGGTTGATTCCCTCTCTGAACCGTTTGCCAATATAAACATATAATATCACATGCGCGCTCCCGGAGGCAGACAACTCCTTCTACCCAGTGTCCTTGCTGACACTGAACATTCCACACCGCCATTGTTTTTCTACATGACCCACTCTGCATTGCTGTGCTCAGGCAGACCTTGCCTCGCTAGCCATAACTGTGTTTACCTCATACCTCACCTGCTGTAACTTTGTCCTTTAGCAATGCATATCTCCTACACCCCTCCGTCTCCACAATTTCGCCACCAATAGATTTGTATATTACACAATACATCAATGACTCACCATTTGCCAACCCGCATTCACTCTTACAAACTCACATACATTTTACACATACTTATTCTTCCGATGACCTTATTTCCCTCAACACTTACATCACCATACCACTAATCAACCATCATTTCAGCACTTGTCGGCAATGCATAACAAAAACCCATCACGCATATACCAACACCCCTCCAACATATTTCTTCCTCCTCTCCATACAAACAAACCAAAATTTACAAAATGATAATAAACTCACCTCTCTCCAGCTCCAGAAATTAAATACTCATACCAGACACCAATACAGTAATACCACCTCCCAACTCCCATGGAATCAGCCATAAATAAACCCTCTCAATACCAAACCATACATCACCTAAATACTAAGCCTTCAATACTTCCAACACCACATTTCATCAATACAACACCAACTCCACATTATATACCACCTCTACTTATGTCACCACTTCTCCCACACCACATTCCAACAATATAACACTTTTCCAACACCACATTTACCACCACTCCTCCGACTCCAAATATCAACAATAGATATACCACTTCTCCATTACCACATTTCAGCCTTCACAAATAATTACCATCATAACCTCATAAAATTACAATGAATAACAAATACCAATCACGCATATACCAACACCTTTCCAACATCATATTTCTTCATCCTATACCACTTCTCCATTACCACATTTCAGCTAAGCCTTCAATACTTCCACCACCACATCTCAGCAATACAACACCAACTCCACATCATATACCACCTCTACTTATATCACCACTTCTCCCACACCACATTCCAACGATATAACACTCCATAATTAATTATAACATATAATACACTCATACTCATCCTACCCGTCATAATTACCTACTGAAGACTCCATCTTCTACCAAACCAAAATTTACAAATAGCCGAGTTACATTACTACATCTCCATTACAGAGCAAATTTAAGCTCTGATAAACCATTATACTTAGACTTACCTATTTCTAGGGGGTTCACTGAACCACTGAACATATAGAACGCGCCGCCACTGACTTCTCCTGTACTTCTTGGAGAGAGTATGTTTGAGATAGGTAGCCAATAGTACATTATTCACTTAAGCAGTGTACAAACCGACTTTTTTTGTTCAGTCTACACAGCCCTGGTAGAGGAACGTTCCACTAAGAAAGCAATACATCAGGAAAGATCGCGCCTAGTCTGGCCTTTCTTAAGAAAGCGACACTCTGTCATAAACTTCTCAGCTGACTGGAATAACGTTCTACTATTTATCATTCTCGTTATAACAACAAAATACAAACAAATAGATCTAAAATTTACATTTTCTGGGGGGATAATAAAATTACAGGGAAATTTTATACCCCCTCCCCCGCAGGATACTGCCTGAAATAAACACTGGTTGCTAAGCCCTATGTTCGTTCTCCTCCCACCACTTCTTTCTGATTTCGCACCCTGGTAAGGGGTGTCCATTTACAAATATTTTGTGTACAAATGACATCTTTAAAAATGAGTATATCTCGTTCTTTCGGGTTCTATATTTTAATTCTGCTTCAGTCCACATAAATAATGTAGAAATATCAGCTGTAAAAAATCAGAGCTGTACCTTCATTGGTTCCTAAAGTACGAAGGAACATAATCTTGGCTTATTTAACATTGGCAGAATAGGCCTTTCAAAATACCCTTAAATCAACAACAACAACAAAACCTTATGCATAAAACACAGCGGCGCTACCATAACTCTTGCAACAGCCCCACGACACTGAAAAGGAACACGATCAATACAACCAAATACAATATAGAGGAAAAATGCTACTTACGTTGGGTGGATTATGCTACCAAAAAAATGTGGATAGGGCCCGAAATTAATTAAAGGTAAAGAGACCAGGATCTAAACAAAAGTTTGCACTTGGCAAGTTAGTATAGGCACTAAGTATACCAAATAATAACTCAACCCTTAAGTTGGAAAGAAGATATTTAATAAATAAATTTATCTTACAATCAATTAAAAGTGGAAAAAATTAAAAATGGTACTTTTTACCAAACACTAGAGAAAATGTAATAATTCATGGTTAATAGAAACAATTATTAAATAAATCTAAATTACTGGCCTGTAATACTTTGCTTTTGATTATTCATGCAATAATTGACACAATAAATCTACTTCAACGTAATTGAATTTTACGTAAATGTTTAAACAACAATCATGGTAAGACGGTCACAGTACTTCTTCATCTCAAAATGCAACCAGAATTGAAATATAAATCATATTTATTTATTTATTTATTTAGTCTGATCCAGGACACCCTAGATTTGTCATAAGACACAGAATAATACACAATAACAATTTTGAGGGAAGATAAAAAAGATTAATGTTTTGAAAATGATAAGTTACAATTAAACATGTTAAAAGGCATGAACTCCATATAAATGGTGACGAAGAATCGAATCGGGGTATTTGATGAGTAAGACGACTATCTCATCTTGTAGACTTCTCGCTAGTTTATTTTTTTGCCGCCATGTGACGAAAGATTTGGGAATTGTTTCCCTCGCGCCAAAGAAAAGTCCAGTCACCGTAGTTTTTTTAAGGTTATACGACTCAAGAAAGAAAGGGATGGTTGGATTATAATGAAATAATCAAATTAAATGATTAAATAATAGAATGTACTAAATATTCCCCGAAACAATTAAAAATATCAAGTAATAACATATTAATATTCCACCAACACTACAGAACAAATTACACACGAACAGAAATGCAGCTTCTCAAGCCAAAATACCATTAAGAAGAGGCAAGGCCTGCATAGTTAAGGCGTACACAAAAGGCAAATTACTTAATAATAAAGAAAAGTATTAAACAAAGCAGGAATTTGGATATTTCAGGTGAGCGTTTACGAAATGAAAATTTAAGAATTAGGAGAATCAAATTTAAACTCTCTACCAACCGCAGTTCTACAGATAGAGGAAATCGACGTAATAGGTCTGATGATTGGAGCAAGGGGAACGATTCCCGCTTATAACGCTAATTTCTGGAAACAGATGTCTCTGCCAGTTACAACGTTGCGGGAGATTGCCATCATAGCCTTAAGGGGCTCACTGATATTTCTAAGAAATCACTGTTACAATTAGGTTACCTTCAACATTTCTCAAGTACAGTATATCTATTTCTCTCCTAAAAATAAATGTAAAAGTATACTTTATCGCAAGGCAGCCTCTGCATGGGAGGAAGTATTTCATAAAATAAAATAAAATAAAATAAAATAAAATATAAATAATAATAATAATAATAATAATAATAATAATAATAATAATAATAATAATAATAATAATAATCGCCGTCGGCTGTAACTAGACCGTGTATATATACATTTTTCCTCCGAAAAAGTGAGCTGTTCAGCTCAGTTATCCGTGTATTTGTGATGACTATAACGAGTGGAAGAGAAAGTGTGAGCTCGCAAGTCGTACCCTGATGGCTAGTATAGGGACTGTGATGAATCGTCCACTAGGGGCAGCACCGTAACTATCTGAGGTCTGGTATCTGAAGTTGTAAAACGGTTATGTTCTGTGAATGCAAAAACCTAAATGTCGTGCATTATTGTCAAGTGAATGTGAAGAGCGTGTGATTTGGTGATGGTATTCATTTATTGAGTGTAAATACAGTGCTGAGTTTATAAAACGTACAAAATATACCGAGGAGGAAAAAATGTCTACTTGCTTCGTTCCAGGATGTATGTTTGGCTACAAAACTGCGAAAGGTAAACACTTCACCAAACCACCTAAAAATGAAGCAGAATTTTCAGAATGCGAAAAGGCGACTCCCAGAAAAGAAAAAAAATGTTTTCTGATAGGTGTTATATGCGCGATTCACACATGTCTGATGAATTTATTGATAAATCAGATTCCTTTGTAATTCAAGGCGAACATGTAGAAATTCTCAGAGATATAAGGAAACTGAAAATTGCCGCTGTCCCTCATATATTCCCCAATTTGCCACAGTATCTCACAAAACAATTAAACAAATGAAAATCACCGTGTAAAAGACAGCCTCCGAAGACTGAGGAAGGTTCAAGAAACAAATCATACAGGCCTCGCCGCGAATAAAATTTCGATGCTTTTTCTGAGAGTTCTAAAAGAAATGAAATAGATTCAGACACAGCTAAAAAATAAGTTCACTTAGAAACCAACTGAAGAGTCAGAAACGTAATATATTGAAATGAAATGTCGTATGGCTTTTAGTGCCTGGATATCCCAGGACGGATTCGGCTCGCCAGGTGCATGTCTTTCTATTTGACTCCCGTAGGCGACCTGCGCGCCATGATGATGAAATGATGATGAAGACAACACATACACCCAGCCCCCGTGCCTTTGGAATCAACCAATTAAGGTTAAAATCCCCGACCCGGCCGGGAATCGAACCCGGGACCCTCTGAACCGAACGCCTGTACGCTGACCGTTCAGCCAACGAGTGACGTAATATATTGATTATCCGTAAAAAAATTGAAAGTAGCTAATGCTAAGATTTTGTTGCTAGAAAATCAACGAAGAGATTCCAAATTACAGCCAAATTATTCAAGTGAGTTGACATTAAGCAGAAAACAAAAGGGCATTATTGACATCATGCTAAAAATATCGAGATATGATAATGAATTTCTGTTAGATAGTCCCTTACATAAAATTAAATGACCTAAGGGCTTTAGACACTGTTTAAGGCATGACATGCTCCCCCTTCCTTCGGAGGCTCACCTGCGAGAATTAGTTAAAGGTTTTAAGTACCCTTACGGGGTGAACACCGATGACATTAGTTGTATTGAGGACTATATCTGTGATGAGAATGGTGAAAACAATCCCACAGGAATTCTCATATTTCACGAAGCAAAACTAGGAGAAGAGTTTCAGTTTCATACCAACTCATTAAAAGTTGATGGATTCGTAAACTTAGGAGAACGCACCCAAGAACACGGGAAAAATAAACTCTCAAATCGTGCGTTTGTGTTCATGTTTGAGCTACAGTTGCAGTATTGGCTTCAACCGGTTGCTGTGTATGCAAGCCCAATTTCCACACCTGCTGATATTTTGTCACGAATTTAGTGCAGGTGGTCTTACATGTGGAGCAAATTGTCGGCAGAATTATTGGTTTCACCTCAGACGGAAGTCAGTTCAATAAAAAAGGTTTGAAAATATTTAGGAATAAATGGAAAAGAAGGGAAGGTCGTGAGCTCTATTTCCAATCCTTTTGATTCTAATAGGAGACTTTGGGCCTTTTTAGATGCTGTGCTTGTAATTAAGTGCATCAAAAATAATTTTCACGACAAAAGGCATGTCTATTACAATAATGAAGTTGTGGACTTAAAAATAATATAGAGAGATTTTTGAAATGTATATCGGTCATAAATATACAGGTTTGAAAATTTGCCACAAGCTAACTTAACGTCTTCACATATAGACCCCACTTCACTTCAGCGCACGAACGTGAGCTTTGCTTTTCAGTTATTTAGCAATTCTGTTGCATGTGTTATAAAGTTATTTAGACAGATAAACTCAGCAGGACTTTAAGACAGTGAACCGATAGAAACGTTCACTAGGGAATTAAACAGCATAATAGGTGTACTAAATACTTCTGCGTCAGCGGGGGCTCTTTATAAGGGTTCAATAGGGCATCAAACCTTAATAAAATGGAGAGATATCCTCAGTGAAAAGAATAATACTTTTGCTTCAGAAAGAAATCTTGAATCCCTAAGAGTAACAAATGAGAGCAATATACATGTGTCCGGGTAATTATCGAATAATGGATTCCGATATCTGCCCACAGCCAAATTTAATCAAGATCCACGAGAACGGTACTTTGGTATACTACGCTCATTAAGTTGTGACGAACAACCTTCAGCAATAAATTTTCTGAATTTACATATGTTGCAGTCTATTTATGTCCCATCCAAACTTGCCCTGTTATCGGGTAGTAATTTTAAGTCCAAATTTGAACTGACATTGACGTCATTTGTCAAACAAAGAAAACAGAAGAGACAAATAAGGCTATAGTAGAAAATGTACAATATAAAATAAGACAAGCACTAGACTTCACTGAGAACATGGATGACCTCTTACCGGAATGGGAGAAAAATTTAGGTCAATTAACAGTGATAGCCGCAGCCTTACAAAGGAGTGTTTGATATACTATCTAGGAGGACATATAGTACGCAACGAATCCAAGGTCACCAGATGTCATAAATGTGTCAGCTTGCTTCACGGAAAGCATAAAAATAAATAGTTGCCGCAGCCCTCACATTTATTAGGGGCTATAGCAATAAATACGGCATTGACAGCACTTTCCTCACCCACCCTTCAAGAGCAGTTTATAATATGTTCGTGCAAGTTGGAAGTGTAGTGTACCAAAAACTCTTCGGTGAACATAGTCTATGGGGTTATATTTTACGAGTGTTTGGACAGTTAGTATGCTGCGATAACCATGCTGGGGACATTATCCCTATACTTGTGTTACATATATGAAGTGTCGATTTTATTTTGTAACAAGACAGATGAGAAAGGAACTGAAGTCTTCTGAGACCACAAAGTCTACCCGGAAGTTGGCTAAACTATCTGATAACAGACTTCTGGAATTTTAATCAAAAACATAATATTTTGCATGCAATAATTGTCTTTCACTCGAATGCTGACTTGTAAGCAAAAGCTCAAATACTGCCGGAAGAGTTTGCAAGCGGAGGAAGCTATGAACTAGGGGAGAACTCACACTTCTACCTTCTACTTGCTATGCGATGACCTTGCCATAAAACATACGCCAAACCAAATCACACTGAATGGATGCAGAAGGGCGGAGCTATATTTGATGGAGCTTTCTTGGCTGGTGCTTGGCCTCTTGGTATCTGCGGCTTTCTCTATCGAACAAGTTGACAGTGGTGGATGTAGTGTTACGCCACAGTGAACTGTCCACAGCACATTCTTCCCATGTCTGTATATTTATACCAGTTGTCTCATGATGTGTTTCAGATGGTCCTTAAAACGCTTAGTAGGGACTCCACGAGGTATACTGCCGAAGAAAAGTTCAGCACAAAGAATTTGGTGGGGAAGCCTGGTATCACTCATACGGTGAACATGGCCTAACTATCTCAGTTGATGAGTGATGATTGTTGCCTCAATGCTATTTAGCTGCGCTTTGTCGAGAACTGGAGTGTTGGTCACATAATCCTTCCACTTAATATTCAAGATGTATATCATTCTTTTGGTGGAAACGCTCAAGTGTTTAATATCACGGCGATAGTGTGTCCAGGCTTCACAGATATACACTAGTGTGGAAATTATAACAGCTTTGTACACCATAAGTTTGGTATGCAGTTGTAGGTCGTTATTCATGAAGACACTGTGCATTATCCGTCCGAATGCTGCATGAGCATCCCCAATTCTTTTATCAACATCTTGTTCTCAGATACACAGTTTAAAGGAGATGCTTTCAAGATATGGAAAGTGATCAACCTGTTTCAGTGTTGTGTCTAAGATGGAGATACTGAACTCAGGAAGAATTAATCCTGGGCAGGTTGTGCAAGAACCTTCGTTCTTTGCATTAATGGCAAGACCGAAGCGGTCACATGCAGTTTAAAAGCAGTTGACTGAGTGTTGTTGTTCTGCAGCGGTGTCATCGGCATACTGCAGTTCCGTCACCCGGGTAACCAGAGTACGACTTTCTGAGCGAAATGGCCTCCATCAAAATGAAATTGAATCTCCATGCCTAAGTTCTTTGCAGATGATTCATGCAGCACGGCAGCCATGTACAGTGCAAAGAATGTAGGAGCAAGCACACAACCTTTTTTCAATCCATGAATGGTTGGGAACGAATCATATACTGAGTTACCATGAAGAACCTGTCCAGACATTCCATAATGAAGAGCTTGCACGAATTCCACATAACGATCAGGACATCCAAAATGTCTCAGTACTTTCCACGTAACAGATCATGGTACTTAATCAAAGGCTTTTTCCAGATAATAGAAAACTAAATGCAGAGGCTGCTGTTGTAATCTGTATTCTTCCTGGTGCTGTCTAGCACAGAAAATCATATCTGTTGTGCCTCTGTAGGTTCAGAAAACACATTAAGATTCAGGCAAAATCCTATCTGAGATAACTTGGAGCCTATTTAATAGAATTCTTGCGAGAATTTTAGCTGCAATTGACAAAAGCGATATAACAAAGTAGTTCCCACATACACTACGATCGACTTTCTTGAAGATAGTGATGATGGTCGCATTATTCAAGTCGTCAGATACATTCTAGAGTATCCCAGATGAAGAGGATGAATGCGAAAAGTCTAATCTTCAAGGGTATACCTCAATTTTATATCAGTTCCAGATGGATTTTATCAGGACTAGGAGCCTTATTTAGTTTTAATTGCTTGAGTGCTTTGGTGAAATTCTCTGTATGTAGGTGGAATTGCTATCCATCGTTGTTGGGGATGCTGAGGGACATTACGAGGAAGGTCCTCAGTTGCATTGGAGGCACAATTTATTAGCGCAGAGAAATGTTCCTTCCAACGCTCAGCAGTCTTCAATGACCCCGATGATTGTCGAATTGGACCATATATCTCCTGTATGCCAGCAAAGAGTTTTGCAGGTCGCGGTTATCAGATGGGCTATGCAATTATTCAACATTTTGTTGCCACCAGTTTTTTGATTTACCAAATTTGTGCGTGACATTTTCTTTAAGTTCCAAAAATGTGATTTCTTCACATTGGAAGACGGATATTTAAGATAGGACAGACGGGCTTCCCGTTTGGCATTGATCAGACACTTAATTTCTTCATTATTTTCATCAAACCAGTCTTGCCTTTTTTCTTCACAAAACCAATTGCTCCCTTAGCTGACTCAGTGATGATATTCTGAAGTTTGGCCCACACCTGATTTGTACTACCTCTGCTGACTGGATGACTAAACAGTTTGTTTGAGATTGCATTTCTGTAATCTGTAGCAATGGATTCAATTTGAAGTTTAGATGTATCGACTTGCATTAGATTGTATGATTTGAATTTCATTGCACATAAACTTAAAATTTCACAGAGGGCAAAATCATAGCTATTGAATTTAATGTGAGGTGGCCTAGGAAATGGAATAATTTATATAAGAGATGGAATATAAACACCCAACGCCAGTAGAAGCAGAAAAAGGAGAACAATCCCATTACGAGAAATCAGCCAACACCGGGCATCTCACAATAAAGAACGGTACAATTCGAGATTACATTACAAGGATAGGAAAATACTGATAGAATAAAATACTCCATACTAATCATAGGAAAAAGAAATCCCCAAAATAGCAGTAGAAATGAACCACAAACAGCAATTTCAGCAAAATATTACTTATAGGATGACATTTACACTTATTGAAACATATACCACGATTCAAAATTACCTAAGTTACCCCATTAATAATATCATTACTTTCACATAACATGGTTTCAGAATTTTTTAACAATGATTTTAATTGGCCATATTAAGCAATTTTTTGGTCGTTGAAGTATATTCAATTAAAATCAAATGCGGAAAATCGTTGCCGAAAAGGCTCTTTAGGTCGAATCATATTTACAATGTCCCATGGCGACATAAAAACTTTAAATAGGTTCCATAACGGTTGTCTTTGTCGAGTCAATTTACTGCAATATCTTCTTGAATAAACCGACGGATAGTAGAAATCTTTCCAAAGTTTTAAAATTTAGGATTACTTAAATGAGTATTGTAACATATTACAAAAAGGTAATCCAAACGTTCACACAGCACAGACTTGAAGACCGGCACACAGCCAGTAAATTTGAACTCACATGATCGGAATACACTCCAAAAAGAAAAATGATGAAAATAATTTAAATAAAAGTGGTATAATTATGTAGAAAGGCTTAAGTTTTAGTTAGCTTATCCCGGAGTATCACACTCCATCCCGCCGACTAGCAAAGATATCCTCTTAGACACAAGCAAGCGCACTTCCATCTTGGATCAAAGACGCAGAGCTAGTGTAACGAGCAAGAAGCTGTCAATGAAGAAACGAGTTCAGCGCATGCTCACCAGTATCAATTTCTACAGGGAACGAATAGCGTTCATCTCAGCATTGATGCAATAATTACAGATCACCTATTTAAATAATTAGAACGGTAGAATGCACCAATAAAACAGGCGCACCAAGCATTGAAATAATTAGAACGGTGGAATGCACCAATTAAACAGGCGCACAAACAATGGACAATATAACGGAAATAATATCCCGATACACAAATCAAATATAATCCCATATAGTTTCTCTTATTCACGTTACAGTTATAGAAATCCTCCCTTAATTTAAGGATGCTAATAAGTGAAGAAGGTAAACGATGACTCCAGGTGCGAACCAATGATCTAGATAAATACGCGACTGTGAAATGTTGTAGTGTAATTCCGTGTCGGTAAAGATCATCTTAAAATATTCTGGAAAGTATTTGAATAGTGTTGATATAAGTACATGTGTTTGAAATTGAAAGTTGTAGAGGAAATGTGTGAAGATATATAGGTCATGAGTTAATAATAATAATAATAATAATAATAATAATAATAATAATAATAATAATAATAATAATAATAATAATAATAATGTTAGCCAGTAGTGTAATTTACTGAGGCACTTGATAAAAGTGAACGATATGTGATGATGCCCATGGAGGTTACTATGCCTGGAAAATATGCGATAGATGAATTAATATTTAATCCTTTATTCCGAATGGAATCGTGAATATGCGCTCAGGTGTTTTAGCCAGGACGCGTGTCCTTAGGCGAGTGATTTATAGGCTCAGAGTAGAGAAGTGGGAGGAAGATGAAGCTCCAGACATCTCACATTTTGTTTTGTTTGTATTTGTTTATTAAGGGCTTTTTCCTCAAACATGTGGTTATTCTGATCTGCAAAGATAATCTCGCCCATTTAGAACACAGAACTTAAATATTCACTTGCGTAGTATTTTGTGTTTACCATTGTATGTCTTTGTGTGTAATAAGCTGGCAATTGTTGCAATCCTGCAATTAGGGTATTTGTGTAAAGTCGTAGTTAGGGAATTTCATATAGCACCTCGAAGGCAAGGAGGGATTTCTCGATAGCTGACTGGTATCGAAGTCCTTGGATCGATACTAGAAAACCTCTGTGGGATCACAGCTTCTGGAAAGCTGTGGAGTGTATTTGTTGTACCGGTACTTTCTACAGGGGGAATGCTCCACAATATTAAGTATTTTATTGGTTGTGCTTTGTGTACTTGTATGGCGTTTCATTTTGGCGTTACAGGCTTACCAGCGTTGTAATATCCGCATTGTAAATATTAGTAATAAATTTGTTACCCCGGAGAGGCACGTATATTCACTAGTATGGTAATGTTTAATGTGATATTAATAGAAACTATGAATAATAGGCGACGGCGGGATTTTCGTAACTAGAAAATTTTATGACGTAATCAGGAATGTATTGATCCCATACTAGTTAAGTAGATACATTTCATAATTCGTCCGTATTGAACCAAGATTACAATTTATTAAAATTCGTTTCCACCTTGTTCAATACATTAAAATGTTGTTAAGATGAAATTACAGCATATATTTTATCAGAACTAGTTTCAACGCCTTATTTTGCGTCATCATCAGCTGAAATACATTCTAGGAAATATTGGGCAAACATATAAGTTTATCTACGTCACATAAACAAATTTAAAAACATATTGTATGGCTGTAATATATTAAATATGATCTATATATTATTGTATTATTTAAAGCAAGTTATATAGAGTGGAACGGAAAAGTCCCGAATATGTGACATTGAATTTGTAATATATGCAGTGTTGAGTGATTTCGTATCGGGAAATGAGAATGCAGTTCAGGAGTGTATAATGAACTCGTAAAGTCATGAAATTACCATGAGTGACATAAACGGAATATATTCAAGTGATAGAGTGTGAATAAGAATGGAAAAGTTGTGTATCCAGTTTAAGTGGAAATGTACACGACAGTCACTTGAATTATAGCGGGGCCTAGAAATTACGGAAATGTGAAATTCCAGGGAAACAATGAAATGATTCTTGTAATGATGAGGATAAAGTGACTGGAAAAAATTATTCAAAGTTTGCCAGTTAAGGGTCTCGGCTAAAGATGATGCCTTTATAGCAAACATTAGTATTTTAAGGGACGTATCCCACCGTTTTTATTTATTTATTTATTTATTTATTTATTTATTTATTTATTTATTTATTTATTTATTTATTTATTTATTTATTTATTGGTGGCAAAAGGATTCCATTAGCCTCTGGCTCGTGATAGGGACAATACAGCATACACTTTTCTTAAGGCGACATAATAATTACATTTCATATGCAATAGCTTTTTCTGTAAAGTGACAAGTTCATTTTGGATAACTAAGACATTGCTTTTTTTACATGTTAGGATCATAGTTTTTTAGAAGTATATTCAGATATTGTATGGCTGTAATATATTAAATATGGTCTATATATTATTGTATTATTTAGCAAGTTATATAGAGATTATATTAAGGTATCTGTAAAAGAGTAATATTCCTTCAGTTTTTTCTTAAAACATATAACCGATTTAGAGTTCTTTATAACAGGAGGCAACACATTATATTCCCTAAACATTGATGATCTATGCCTTTCACTCCATACTTTACTGAATTAGAGTGAGAGGGATATATCCTTAATGATCCTCTAGTTTCATATCCATGAAATTCACTAAAATGGGAGAAGTTAACAGTAGAATGGGTTAATTTCCTGTCTAGTTTATACATAAAGACTGCTGATGAAAATGCAATTTGTTTATGGAATGGCAGAATATTTGACTCTGAAAAGACTTCATGTGACGGTTTGAGGAAGGGGAATCCATACATGATTTTGATGGCTCTTTTTGTAGGATTTCCAAATTATTAATGTAATCTTTCCTACATCTTCCCCAAATAAAGCTTGTGTATGTTAGATGTGGGTGGATCATTGCATAATATATACACTTCAATTGTTGATGAGAAAAATTACCGTATCTTAATCTGTGCATTATTCCTATCAAAGGGGTAATTTTGCTGATTACAATATGGCTTTTCCAGGAAAGTGTTGAGTCTAACATTATACCAAGATTACTTGGTCCTTTAGGGTAACAGTGTTAGTCGCTGTGATCCTATGGGCTGTTTTATGAAAGATTAAATATTTTGTTTTAGTCACATTTGTGATCATTTTTTGAGATAAAACCCAGTCCGATAACTTGTTCAAGTCTCAATTTATATATTCCATAATTTGCGTTTCACAGAGTCCTTCGTAAGTTATTAAGATATCATCGACAAGTAGTTTACATTTTCCCTTTAGTGTTAAAGATTGTATGTCATTAATATGAATCAAAAATAGATTAGGACCTAGTACTGAGCCCGGTGGTTCTCCCGTTTTTGTTTGCTGCTTAGAAATTTTAGTATTGTATTAGATATCGCGGATAAGGGAGGAAGCCACATCCAGACACTCTTACTTTTTGTATGGTTAACAATGCAATGTTGACAGTTTAGGGACGGGCAATTGTCTACTAAAGCATCTTGCCAATCTCAAAGCTGATGAAATCCACTGTTCATTAAATATACCATATTTCCGATATACTCAAATGTCGAACCCATTGTTGGTCGCGAATTTATCGGCAGTTACATTTATGAAGGCTAAATTAAAGTTATTAATGGATATATCGGACTATTAATGATGCATACTTTACATATGCACTTAGAGGATCTTTTAATAATTATTAGGAAGCGTGAAATAGCTGCTTTGAAGCCGAGATAGATTTGTTATGGTTTTACATTTTTTAACACGCCGAAATAAAGTATAGGGTATAGAGCCGTGATTTTGAAAGTAGTTGTAACCTTGCTTGATTCTGGAGGTACACGATTTCTGAAACAGTGTTGTAATATTTGGTGGAAGTTTCACTGGAGATGATGGAACAGATTGGTCGAACAGGCAAAAATTTTGAATGGGCGTTTCGATAACAAGAGGAGCGTTTAGATCAGTTAGACAAAGACACTAAGGGACGTTTCGATCAATTAGATAAAGACACTAAGGAGCGTCTAGATCAATCTGATAGGGACACTAAAGAACTTCTAGATCAACGAAATAGAGATGCTAAAGAGCGTCTAGATCAGCATATAGCACACGTAGGGCATCTCACTGAATGTTTAGACGAGCAGGAAGTGTTGTGCAAGACGCAGGCCGCAGAATATAAAGCTTTTTTAGTCACACATCACAAAGTTAGCGGATACAACAGATACGGTACCGCTGTTGTACAATTAGACCAGGTGAAAATTCGATTGAGAAACCGAATGGGATTAATTGAAGAGAAACTGGTCATCCAGGAAAGCGAAATCCAGGGTTTTAAAGTTCAGATGGTATCCGTAACCAAGGATGTGGAAACCATGCAGGCTAATCTCAGAGAGCTGGAGATCAAGACTGGGATCATCGAGGGACAGTTAGTGTAGGCCACTCAAAATAACGAATCCAAGTTCATGGCGGTGCACGCTTATGTTCAAAGTAAAATGGGTCGAATGAAGGAAGACGTGAATAAAGAAAATGAAGGAAGTAAACAGGAACTCCGAGATAAGATACAAGAACTATCAAATTAAACGATTAAGTTGAGTCAAGGGACTCATAAAGCTAGAATAAAAATTATATTCACGAAGAGTTAATAAAAGAACATCAAGTAGGAGTGGACACCCTTAAACTACAGGAATCAAAGGGAAAGGAAGTGATGATGTCGATTCTTTAGAGACAAGGGAACGGAGAACCTGAGATTAAAGCCGATGGTTTAGATCAAGGAATCGCTGGGGAGCCAGCCCAACACGCTTCCGCATGGACGTAGTTCGAATCCGCAAGAATTAGGCCCGCTTAGACTCTATAACTTCGAACGGATGGCAAATGACGAGCCCAAGACATTCTGATATAATGTCCGCACTCTCTCAAGGAATCCCTTGCAGAATTGGACCAATATGTTCTGGCCATCATATACCACCACACAAATGTCTCAGAATCGTTGAGAGCTATTTAACAGAGCAGTGTTTAAGATGGTTTAGAACTTCCAATTGTTGCTTCGACAGTTATGAAGAGTTCCGGTGTCGATTCTTAGAAAACTATTGGGTGATTGAGGCTCAGCAAAATCTAGGATTAAAACTCTATTCAAGGAGGTATTCCTCCTCGGAACAAACACGATTTTGTGAATACTTTATGAACCAGTTGTTATGAATGAAGTAATAGGCAGCCCTCCGTCGGAATTCGAACTGATATCTGCCGTAGGGAAGCCGTTGCCTCCCGAGGTCCAAAATATATTAATTTCGGCTAAAGGTGAAAACGGCCATTGAAGCTGAGTACATATTAGTCAGTTGGATCAAACGACTAATGGAGGACGTTTGAGGAAACGTCATCACGAGACGGTACATACACTAAGCGTGGCTCGAGAGGAAGATCCGCCGAAGCATGGGACAAGGGTGACTAGTACGGATGAAAAAATGGAATCCCGTTCACCAAAGCGTAGGGATGATTGGAACCCGCCAACATGGGGAATCGATAGGGTACGATACCATAAAGGGTGGTATTCCCGTAATTTCGACTCCAGACGTCGTCTGGATAGAAATTCAGGACCACGATACAGCCAGTACATTCGGTTCAGGAGACCATACTTCCGATGGAAGGATGAATGAAATAGGTCATTTTCGGCACCTAGGGAATGAGACGGTTAAATTCGGGAATGATTACCACAATGAAGGTCTTTTCTTATATTAACACCTAGGTACTTACAATGATTGCCTAAAGGAACTTTCACCCCATCAACGCAGAATAACATCATCTGCAAAAAGCCTTACCTCAGATTCCACTCCTTTACTCATATCATTGATATATATATATAAGAAAACATAAAGGTCCGATAATACTGCCTTGAGGAATTCCCCTCTTAACTGTTACAGGGTCAGATAAAGCTTCACTTACTCTAATTCTCTGAGATCTATTTTCCAGAAATATAGCAACCCTTCAGTGACTCTTTTGTCTAGTCCTATTGCACTCATTTTTGCCAGTAGTCTCCCATGATCCACCCTATCAAATGCTTTAGATAGGTCAATCGCTATACAGTTCATTTGATTTCCTGAATCCAAGATATCTGCAATATCTTGCTGGAATCCTACAAGTTGAGTTTCAGTGGAATAACCTTTCCTAAAACCGAACTGCCTTCTATCGAACCAGTTATTAATTTCACAAACATGTGTAATATAATCAGAAAGATTGGCCAAATCTTACATACAAAGCACGTCAAACTTACTGGCCTTTAATTTTCAGCTTTATGTCTATCACCCTTTCCTTTATACACAGGGGCTACTATAGCAACTCTCCATTCATCTTGTATAGCTCCTCCGACCAAACAATAATCAAATAAGTGCTTAAGATATGGTACTAAATCCCAACCCATTGTCTTTAGTATATCTCCAGAAATCTTATTAATTCCAGCCGCTTTTCTAGTTTTCAACTTTTGTATCTTATTGTAAATATCGTTGTTATCATATGTGTATTTTAATATTTCTGTAGCATTAGTCTCTTCCGCTATCTGGACATTATCCTTGTAACCAACAATCTTTTGCATACTGCCGACTGAATACTTCTGCCTTTTGAAGATCCTCACATACACACTCCCGTAGTTCATTAATTATTCCTGGAATGTCCTTCTTGGAACCTGTTTCTGTCTTCAAATACCTATACATACCCTTGCATTTTTCACTAAAATGCTTATGACTACGAATTATGCTTGCCATCATGTTATTCTTAGCTGCCTTCTTTGCTAGATTCAATTTTCTAGTAAGTTCCTTCAATTTCTCCTTACTTCTACAGCCATTTCTAAATTTATTTCTTTCCAGTCTGTACCTCCTACTTAGTCTCTTTATTTCTCTATTATAATAAGGTGGGTCTTTACCATTCCTTACCTCCCTTAAAGGTACAAACCTCTTTTCGTATTCCTGAACAATTTCTTTAAAACCATCCCAGAGTCTGTTTACATTTTTATTTACCGTTTTCCACCGGTCATAGTTACTTTTTAGAAACTGGCTCATGCCTGCTTTATCAGCCATATGTGACTGCCTAATAGTCCTACTTTTAAGACCTTCCTTTCTATCACATTTATTTTTTACTACGACAAAAACAGCTTCATGATCAATCAATCAATCAATCAATCAATCAATCAATCAATCAATCAATCAATCAATCAATCAATCAATCAATCAATCAATCAATCAATCAATCAATCAATCAATCAATCAATCAATCAATCAATCAATCAATCAATCAATCAATCAATCAATCAATCAATCAATCAATCAATGCTGATCTGCATTTAGGGCAGTCGGCCGGGTGGCAGATTCCCTATCTGTTGCTTTCCTAGCCTTTTCCTAAATGATTTCAAAGAAATTGGAAATTTATTGAACGTCTCCCTTGGTAAGTTATTCCAATCCCTAACTCCCCTTCCTATAAATGAATATTTGCCCCAGTTTGTCCTCTTGAATTCCAACTTTATCTTCATATTGTGATCTTTCCTACTTTTATAAACGCCATTTAAACTTATTCGTCTACTAATTTCATTCCACGCCGTCTCTCTGCTGACAGCTCGGAACATACCACTTAGTCGAGCAGCTCTTCTTCTCTCTCTCAGTTCTTCCCAACCCAAACATTGCAACATTTTTGTAACGCTACTCTTTTGTCGGAAATCACTCAGAACAAATCGAGCTGCTTTTCTTTGGATTTTTTCCAGTTCTTGAATCAGGTAATCCTGGTGAGGGTCCCATACACTGGGACCATACTCTAGTTGGGGTCTAACCAGAGACTTATATGCACTCTCCTTTACATCCTTACTACAACCCCTAAACACCCTCATAACCATGTGCAGAAATCTGTACCCTTTATTTACAATCCCATTTATGTGATTACCCCAATGAAGATGTTTCCTTATATTAACACCTAGACCATCTATTACTTCAGTTTCTCTATAGAACTCATCTGGTTTTATCAACACCACATCCAGGATATTTTTCCCTCTGGTTGGTTCATCACTTTCTGAATCTGCTGTCCTGCCCATATTAACTAAATTGCAACTTGTTGGTCATGCTTCCTGTCGTTCGCATTTCCTTCCCAATTGACATCTGGTAAATTTAGATCTCAGCTACAATCACATTTCTTTCCTTGTCGTTTCCTACATAGCTGATTATCTTATCAAATAATTCTTAATCCGTGTTAGTGCTACCCTTTCTCGGTCTGTACACTCCAAATATATCAAGTTGCCTATTATCTTTAGAAATGAGCCTTACATCTAGAATTTCATGTTTATCTTTAACTTTTTTGTAGCTTACAAATTCTTCTTTCACCAGAATGAATTCTCCCCCTCCCACCCTTCCTATCCTATCTCTACGATACACACTCCAGTTCCGTGTGAAAATTTCTGCATCCATTATATCATTTCTCAGCCATGATTGAACTCCTATTGCAATGTCTAGTAAATATATATCTATTAAATTACTCAATTCTATTCCTTTTTTACAAACTTCTACAGTTCAACACTAACAATTTTATGTCATCCCTACTTGATTTCCAGTTCCCTGTTTCCTTATCACCGCTCCCTAGGCCATCTCGTTTCCCTGAATGTACCTCCCTATTTCCCTTCAAAACAAATTTCCTTATATGTACCACTGCGATTTAAGTGAAGGCCATCTGAGCGTATATCCATATCTCCTACCCACCCATTAAGATCTAGAAATTTCACTCCCAGTTACCAACATACCCACTACATACTCTCATTTAAATCCCCAATCACCCTCCAGTCAGTATCGCTCCTACACAGTATTCCACTAATAACAATCCCCGCTTTCTTAAACTTCACCCGTGTTGCATTTACCAGATCCCACACATCTCCAACTATGTTGGTACTTATATCAGCTTGCCTTACGTTGTTGGTACCAACTTGAAACACTACCGCCTTCTTCTTCCCCTCCTCCCTCTCATCTACCTTTCTCAACATCTGCCTCAACCTAATTCCTGGATAACATTCTTCCCTCAGAGAATTAGTGTACGCGAAGCTTCATCTGACCCTGTAATAATTAAGAGGGGAATTCCACAAGGCAGTCTTATTGGACCTTTATGTTTTCTTATGGTATATCAATGATATGTGTAAAGAAGTGGAATCAGAGATAAGGCTGTTTGCAGATGATGTTATTCTCTACAGAGTAATAAATAAGTTACAAGATTGTGAGCGGTTGCAGTGTGACCTCGATAGTGTTGTGAGATGTACGGTGGGCAATGGTATGATGATAAACGGTGTTAAAAGTCAGGTTGTAAGTTTCACAAATAGGAAAAGTCCTCTCAGTTTTAATGACTGCGTTGATGGGTTGAAAGTTCCTTTTGGGGATCATTGTAAGTACCTAGGTGTTAATATAAGAAAAGACCTTCATTGTGGTAATCATATAAATATTATTGTTAATAAAGGGTACAGATCTCTGCACATGGTTATGAGTGTGTTTAGGGGTTGTAGAAAGGATGTAAAGGAGAGGGCATATAAGTCTCTGGTAAGACCCTAACTAGAGTATGGTTCCAGTGTATGGGACCCTCACCAGGATTACTTGATTCAAGAACTGGAAAAATTCCAAAGTAAAGCAGCTCGATTTGTTCTGGGTGATTTCCGACAAAAGATTAGCGTTACAAAAATGTTGCAAAGTTTGGGCTGGGAAGAACTGGGAGAAAGGAAACGAGCTGCTCGATTGAGTGGTATGTTCCGAGCTGTCTGTGGAGAGATGGCGTGGGAGGACATCAGTAGACGAATAAGTTTGAGTGGTGTCTTTAAAAGTAGGAAAGATCACAATATGAAGATAAATTTGGAATTCAAGGGGACAAATTGAGGAAAATATTCGTTTATAAGGAGGGGAGTTAGGGATTGGAATAACTTACCAAGGGAAATGTTCAATAATTTTCCAATTTATTTGCGATCGTTTAAGAAAAGGCTAGGAAAAAACAGATAGGGAATCTGCCACCTGGGCGACTGCGCTAAATGCAGATCAGTAGTGATTGATTTAAGGGAATATAATTAAGTAATATAATATATATAGCTGCCTCTGTGGTTCCGTGGTAGAGTGTCGGCCTTCGGATCCCAAAATAGTGGGTTCAAACCCGGCAGAGGTAGTCGGATTTTTGAAGGGCGGAAAAAAGTCCATTCGACACTCCATGTCGTACGATGTCGGCATGTAAAAGATCTCTGGTGATACATTTGGTATTTACCCGACAAAATTAATTCAATCTCAGACATAGACGCCCAAGAGAGATCCGGTTTACTCTATGTCCGCTAGATGGCAGACAGAGTAAACCGGAACGTCGAAATTGACGAGCAGACAGCCAGATGGCGTCAAATCGAAATGTCTGCAAACGGTAGCTGAGACCATACGATAAATATATATATATATAATTTCCAGATATTGTAATAGGAGTTGAATCATGGCTGAGAAATGATATAATAAATGCAGAAATTTTCTCACGGAACTGGAGAGTGTATCGTAAAGATAGGATAGGAATGGTGGGAGGCGAAGTTTTCATTCTGGTGAAAGAAGAGTTTGTAAGCTACGGAAAAGTTAATGATGAGAAACACGAAATTCTAGGTGTAAGGCTCATTTCTAAAGATAATAGGCAACTTGATGTCTTTGGAGTGTACAGACCGGGAAAGGGTGGCGCTGACGCGGATTCAGAATTATTTGATAAGATAATCAGCTATGTGGGTAACGACATGTAAATTAATGTGATTGTAGCGGGGGATCTGAATTTACCAAATGTCAATTGGGAAGGAACTGGGAACGACAGGAAGCATGACCAACAAATGGCAAATAAGCTAATATGGGGAAAACAGCTGATTCAGAAAGTGATGGAACCAACTAGAGGGAAAAATATAGTGGATGTGGTGCTGGTAAAACGAGATGACCTCTGTAGAGAAACCGAAATAATAGGTGGCATTAGTGATCATGAAGCTGTTTTGTCGTAGTTAAAAATAAATATTTTAGAAAGGAAGGTCTTAAAAGTAGGATTATTAGGCAGTACCATGTGGCTGACAAAGCAGGCATGAACCAGCTTTTTAAAAGTAACTATGGTCGGTGGAAAACGGAAAATACAAATGTAAACAGACTCTGGGATGGGTTTAAAGCAATTGTTGAGGAATGTGGAACCGAGCTCGATAGCTGCAGTCGCTTGAGTGCGGCCAGTATCCAGTATTCAGAGATAATAGGTTCGTACCCCACTACCGGCAGCCCTGACAATGGTTTTCTGTTTTTTCCATTTTCACACCAGGCAAATGCTGGGGCTGTACCTTAATTAAGTCCACGGCCGCTTCCTTCCCACTCCTAGCCAATTCCTGTCCCATCGTCGCCATAAGACCTACCTGTGTCGGGCGACGTGAAGCAACTAGCAAGGAAAAAAAAAGAAATAGAGGAATGTGAAAACAGGTTTGTACCTTTAAAGGTAGTAAGGAATGGTAAAGACCCACCTTATTATAATAGAGAAATAAAGAAGCTAAGAAGGAGGTACCGAGTGGAAAGAATAAGAGTTAGAACTAAGGAGAAATTGACGGAACTTGCTAGGAAATTGAATCTAGCAAAATAAGGCAGCGAAGGATAACCTGATGGCAAGCATAACTGGTAGTCATACAAATTTTAGTGAATACGGAAGAGTGTGTATATGTATGTTAAGGCAGAAACAGGTTCCAAGAAGTACATTCCTGGAATAATTAATGAACAAGGGGAGTGTGTATGAGAGGATCTTCAAAAGGCAGAAGTATTCAGTCAGCAGTATGTAAAGATTGTTGGTTACAAGGTCAGTGTCCAGATAGAGGAAGAGACTAATGCTAAAGAAGTATTAAAATGTTCATATGATAACAATGACATTTACAATAAGATACAAAAGTTGAAAACTAGAAAAGCGGCTGGAATTGATAATATTTCTTTTTTTTTTTTTTGCTATGGGCTTTACGTCGCACCGACACAGATAGGTCTTATGGCGACGATGATAATATTTCTGGAGATATACTAAAGGCAATGGGTTGGGATATTGTACCATATCTTAGGTACTTATTTGATTATTGTTTGGTTGAAGGAGCTATACGAAATGAATGGCGAGTTGCTATAGTAGCCCCTATGTATAAAGGAAAGGGTGATTGTTACCGGTATAAAGCTGAAAATTACAGGCTAGTAAATTTGACATGAGTTGCATGTAAGCGTTGGGTATGCATTCTTTCTGATTAAATTAGACATATTTGCTAAATTAATAACTGGTTCGATAGAAGGCAGTTCGGTTTTAGGAATGGTTATTCTACTGAAGCTCAATTTGTAGGATTCCAACAAGATATAGCAGATATGTTGGATTTAGGCGGTCAAATGGACTGTAACACGATTGACCTGTCTAAAGCATTTGATAGGGTGGATCATGGGAGATTACTGGCTGAAATGGGTGCAATTGGACTAGACAAATGAGAGACTGATTGGGTTGCTATATATCTGGGAGATAGATTTCAGAGAATTAGAGTAGGCGAAGCTATGTCTGACCCTGTAATAATTAAGAGGGGAATTTCGGGAAAATGCTGGGGCTGTGCCTTAACTAAAGCCACGGCCGTTTTATTTCCAATTCTAGCCCTTTCCTATCCCATCGTCGCCCATCTTGTCGGTCCGACGTAAAGCGAATTGTAAATATGTCCTACATCTTCTACCGTACTTAATGTTCTTTACTGTTTCGAAGATTAATTCTCGAATGCGGTACTACGTTGTAATTAAATAGGGTAGTTTGGACGTGTCTTTTTCCTCATGATGAAGATTTAATTTACAAATATGACGCGTTTGTCATGTGATCAGAAAATTTAATGTTGAAACAAAGAGGATATGATTCGGTTTAAAAAAAAATATTCTCACCATAGTTTACTCCACAGAGCACCCAGAGTTTAAGTAGTATTACGCAGTGCTGCCATGCTTTGATATTCTGGTTTTTTCATTTACCAATTTGGTTTGTTTGGATTTAGTACCCCTGCACAGTAACATTGACGTATATGTTGTATAGTTGTATTCGAACCTACTGATGACATGTTTTCGTCAGGAAAAATAATCCTATTAAAGTGGGGAGAAATTAAATTACCCGCTGTCAAACTTTTTTTTTTCTAAGATCGCCCTGGCTGTGAAATGCCTGGACGTGAAATGGGAAGGCTGCTCCATGACAAGTTCATAACACATTTCCCAGAGGACCAGTGGTTAGAACTCTGTGATTGGCTTGGGTCAAAATATTTATTTATTTTTAAGTATCGTTATTTGACGTGAACATATTTTTTTTATTGAATATGGCCCATGGAAGCGGTGTATTGTCATCAGATATTAGCCGAAGAAATCCTCAAGATGAATATGAACTCATTCAACGAATAGGAAGTGGGACATATGGAGATGTTTACAAGGTTCGTTTGGCCATATCCTTTGGATTTTATGACGATTTGTTATTTTAAGCAATGTTTTACCCGTGGGAGGAGTTCTTAATACCAGTTTGCCTCCCAGAAGTGGAGGCATTCGTGCAGAGCTGTTTTCTGTGTTCGTACTGCTGAAGTGCAAACTTTTTTTCATAACCCCATCAAATGATTTAAAGTGTACCTGCCTACCTCAGTGCTTTTAGAATGTGTACGATTTTATTTATAAATACTTATGGAAAGTGTGTGCTTTTATTCAGGTGGTACCAAGTTGTTATTCATAGTCTTTGAATGGCAAGAAATGACAATACATTTTGACATTTCGACCTTTCTTGTTAGGGTGGTCACGAATCCCCCTTGGTTGTGTATCCGTAGTCATTTTGATAGTTTTATTGGAGCGTTTTATTTAATGGTCCGATGTGTTTATTTTGGCAGTAAAAGGTTCATTTTAGACCTAGGCTTATGTCTAACCCTTGTCCTGTTCTTCTACAGAGTTGGTTATGAAGTGAGATGAATGTAGAATAATAGCCACAGGTCTGTGTCGCTCTCACTCTTGATTGTAATAGATATTTTGCAGCTAATAGCCATTAATAAAAAAATCACTTATAGTGAAAATGAAAGGGTATTCACTATATAAGTCCTTTAGAGACCCCTGTCTTCTATTATGCCACTCAGCGTGATATTGTTCACATTGTTCACAGATGCATTCTAAGGCTGGCTCGTGGAAGGCTTTAGTTTTACGTACTCAAAAGTGGAATCAATGCACTGAGAAATGAGTTGCCATGTGTCAAATATCATAGTTGGGCTCTTTTCAGTCTGAAGATGCCATGGCTTCAGTTGCATAGAATTCAGACCATATTTCTTTCTTGGTAGGGGGCTGTGAATGGTAGGCGTATCTGTGGTCTTATATCCTCTATATAAAAGGATTCCCTGGCTTATCCATAAGTTAGTCTGAACGGGGCATATCGCAACAGTGCCTTTTTTTCAATTTATTATTTTTGGTAGATAGGACTAAATGATTTGTATCCCGTAGGTGTCGAAGGGTCTTATTTTACTAAAGATCTTCATATCCGTGTCAATTGATTGTCTTGAAGTAGTTTGATATTGCTCGCCGCTATTACTGCTGCTGTCACCATCTTTATTAAATGTTTTGTGAAGGTGCTTCTGGATGTCTGCAAGGTTACACCAAGATAGCTGAAATCATTAACAGTTTTTAGGGAGACTTGTTCATAGGACAGTTGATCTGTCGCAGTAACTCTGCCACCCCTTCTGAATATAATGTGAACCATTTTGTCCATGTTTAAGTGGAATTTGATTTTTTTTGCCTAGGATACCAATAGCTTTCAGTCTTCTAACTTGGATGAACCAAGGGCAATATCATCTGTGTAGGTATGTAGAGAGATTTGGCCAGTATTTCCTCGTTGTCTTCTGCAATCAGGTTGAATAAGAGCGGACTACACAATTATAAAGATGGGAACCTTCCACCTAATCAGTACTCTACATCACTCAGCGTGATTTCGTTCACATAGTTCACAGATGCATTCTAAGGCTGGCTTGTGGAAGGCGTTGGTTTTACATACTCTAAAGTGGAATCCGAGCACTGAGAAACGAGTTGCCGTGTGTCGGATCATAGTTGGGCGCTCTTCAGTCTGAAGATGTCATGGCTTCAGTTGCATATAATAATAATAATAATTATATAGTCATAATTATAATAAGAGCGGACTAATCGGGTCACCCTGTAGAACACCTGTCGTCTGGATGATAGGTTGTAAAGATTCAAGATTGTATCTTACAATGACTGTATTATCCTGTAAGATATTTGCCAATATGTTTGTTAGATAATTTCCTTGTCTTAACATTTGTCCAAGTTTATCAATAAGAATCTGATGATCCAGCAGGTCAAAAGCCGTTTTGTTGTCTATAAAAATGATGTGGTATTTGACTCTTTTATGTCTCGGAGCTTCTTCGACGTCTTCCAGTAAGTTCTGTATCGCTTGTAAAGTTGACCTGCTTTTCCTGAACCTGTATTGTTCATCGGGGAAGATTTCAGTAGTTAGCGAGTTGAGCCTGTCCGTCAGGATTTCAAAAAAAGACTTTGAAGATTTCATTTTCTAAAGCGATACCTCTACATGAATTGTCAGAGTCAGGGTTTTCTTTACCTTTGTATAGTACCTTCAATAAGGAGGTTTTCCAGCTAGTTGGTATTTCGCCGGGCTGAGTGGCTCAGACGGTTAAGGCGCTGGCCTTCTGACCCCAACTTGGCAGGTTCGATCCTGGCTCAGTCCGGTGGTATTTGAAGGTGCTCAAATACGTTAGCCTCGTGTCGGTAGATTTACTGGCAAGTAAAAGAACTTCTGCGGGACTAAATTCCGGTACTTCGGCATCTCCGAAAACCGTAAAAGATTCACAATTACAATTAAGGAAGGTTGAACCTTTTCAATACAAAATGTGTTGTACAAGATGTTCACAACATATTATTTATTATATGCATGCAAGAATTATTTATACAACTTTTGTGATATGTACTTTGCCCACTTGTGATTTTTTAGCTGATGATGATGCAATAAGCGTCAAAACTGGTACTAATAATATAATATGTTATGAACATCTTGTACAACACATTTTGTATTGAAAAGTTTGAACCCTCCTTAATTCTAATTGTGAATCTCAGTTCAATACGGGAAAATGAAGTTTTTAACTTATAACCGTAAAAGAGTCGTTAGTGGGACGTAAAACAAATATCATTATTATTATTAGTTGGTATTTCGCTCATCTCTTGACACTTGTTGAAGAGTGCAGTCCATATTATTTCCAACAATGGAAAGGCACTTTTCAGGTATTCGTTATAGACGTTGTCTAGGCCAGCAGCTTTTTGGTTTTTCAGTTCCAGCATCGTTGTTCTCACCTCATCTTCTGTAATGATAGGAAATCTGGAGCTTTTTCTTGTGCTTATTGTTTTCAGTGCAGTTCAAGTCATTGAGAATTGGCAATAGATTGCAGAATTTAGGGGATCTTGGCCTCATTGCATCAGAGTGGTTGTTATTGGTGGCTTCTACAATTTTTCTTTCTTGCTCTTCCAGCCGGGCACCTTTTTGTCTTAAGACATTATAATATTGAGTGTTCTTGAGACCTAGACGATCTTGATCTATGGAGAAGTGTGAGAACTTGTTTCCTTTTCTTGTAGCAGACAGTGTTGAACCATTGTTGTGATCATTTTGTCTTCAGATGTACAATTATTTGTGTGTTCTTGATTGTTTGCTCACATGTTAACGCAGCTCTTGATAGTGTACAGTAGTCTGGATATTCATCTGAAATAATTTTGCGCCCATCTTTCATGCAAGGCCAATGCATAGAATTATGGATCTTACCCTGATCAAAGCGCGGAATCTATGGGGTAGGCCTATATATGTGGGGCACTTTCATTAGGGTCTAAATCTATTTTTATTTAGTGATATAGATTTTTTCAGTCATGTAAGTTTTCAAAATGAGTAGTAGTCACAGCGGTTCTTCAGTAGGCCTAGCTATGTTAGCTTTGTCTTTCCTCCTTTTCTGCATTTTCTTCTTCTCAATGGCATGTTTGTTTGAATCTAATCTTTTTTTTTTTTTCTCTCTTTAAGTTTCCATTTCGTTCGCCAAGTTGTTTCCAAGGAGTCCCTCGCCTGTCAAATGGGAGTGGGACTCTGTTACTCCCATAGGTCTGAGGCTTGCTTAAAATGTTCTGAGCTCGGTAAATTCATGAAGCAGGATGCCACCCTACTTGCACATAGTCCAAGTGAGGATCTCTCCTGTAACGGGTTATGGACCACCGGTGAATTGTATAGTCCTAGCCGCCTGAGCACAAGGAGGGCCATGACTCAGAATATGTCCGAGATGCCCACTCCCATTCCATAGCAACTGGTATCCCGGGCGAACTAGGACGTGACTACAGTAACCCACAAACATGAACATGAACATGAATGGCAGACTGTGCAGAAAGCCTGCAGTCTAATGTCTTGGAACTTGAAAATAGGTGCAATAAGTATGGTATGAAAATTAGCCTCTCGAAGACTAAATTGATGTCAGTAGGTAAGAAATTCAACAGAATTGAATGTCAGATTCGTGATACAAAGCTAGAACAGGTCGATAATTTCAAGTATTTAGGTTGTGTGTTCTCCCACGATGGTAATATAGTAAGTGAGATTGAATCAAGGTGTAGTAAAGCTAATTCAGTGAGCTCGCAGTTGCGATCAGCAGTATTCTGTAAGAAGGAAGTCAGCTCCTAGACAAAACTATCTTTACATCGGTCTGTTTTCAGACCAACTTTGCTCTACGGGAGCGAAAGCTGGGTGGACTCAGGATATCATATTCATAAGTTAGAAGTAACAGACATGAAAGTAGCAAGAATGATTGCTGGTACAAATAGGTGGGAACAATGGCAGGAGGGTACTCGGAATGAGGAGATGAAGGCTAATTTAGGAATGAACTCGATGGATGAAGCTGTACGCATAAACCGGCTTCGGTGGTGGGGTCATGTGAGGCGAATGGAGGAGGATAGGTTACCTAGGAGAATAATGGGCTCTGCTATGGAGGGTAAGAGAAGTAGAGGTAGACCAAGGCGACGATGGTTAGACTTGGTTTCTAATAATTTAAAGATAAGAGGTATAGAACTAAATGAGGCCACAACACTAGTTGCAAATCGAGGATTGTGGCGACGTTTAGTAAATTCTGAGAGGCTTGCAGACTGAACGCTGAAAGGCATAACAGTCTATAATGATAATGTATGTATGTTTAAGTTTCCATAATGAAAACTAATAATTGTATGATCTCAGTTATTTGTGCAAGCATTTTAATTTGATGCCATCTGGCTGCTTGCTTGTCGATTTCAAAGTTCCGTTTTAGACTTGCTATGGTAGAGTAAACTGAATCTCTCTTGGCCATCTGTGGCTGTTTTTTAATAAATTTTTTTGGGCAACGAAATGTGTCACCAGAGATCTTTTACATGTTGACATCGTATAACATGGAATTTCGAAAATACTTTTTTCCGTCCTTGAAAAATCTGACTACATCTGCCGGATTTGAACCCGCTATCTTGGGATCCAGAGGCCGACACTACCACTGATCCTCAGAGACAGTTGTTTACATAATGAATGCCTCTTATTAGCTCATATTACATAAATTACTGGCTAATGTATTACCTATCAAGTTCTTGACATTGATGGAATAGGTTTGTCAATATAAATTGGTTTCATAATAAATAGTTGCTTTGTGAAAGTTTGTTAGGTAGGATTATTTGTCACTACTTGAAAGCAGCCTTAGGCATATCCAGGTTCGCTCCTTCAAGAATTGCCTATGAGCTGCCTAGATAGACTTTCTTTATAGTTGACTTAAGAATAACGTACATTGCAAACTGCAATCAACTGAGAAGACCAGGAAAATAAAGGAGGAAAGAGAGAAGAAGAAATGGGAAATATGGGAAGAGTTATACTCTGTGGACACAATGATAGACAAAGGCTGGATGGGACCCAAACAAAAACTCTGCCATGTACTGACCTGGTTGGCAGTGATGTCTGGCTTTTTGGCTGAATAGTGAGCATATTGGTCTTCATTTCAGAGAGCTTGGTGTTCAATTCCTGGCCAGGCTGCGGATTTGAACTGCGTATGTTTGGCTTCTGTACTGGGTGTTTGTATTAATGCATTTCTTACATCTACATACAGCACACAACACTACCAACCACTATGGGAAAATTCAATAGTGATACACTCTTCCACATAGGGTTGATGTCAAGAAGGGCATCCGGCCGTAAAACTGGGCCACATCCACATCATAACCAAAAGAAGAAAACCTTGTTTGTTCACTAGCTGAAGATGCTTGAGCAGTCAGAAGTTATTTCATAATGGGAAATTGGAAATACATCAAGTTAAACTGTTTCAGTTGCACTTTTTTCTCTTCCTGCATTCATAAACTGACAATCAATCAATACTGATCTGCATTGTGAGAAGTGATCCTTGAAACAGTGGGAATTGTGCTTGGAACTACACTATCAGTGGTAGTAGAGACCTAGATTTATATTAGCCTATGAGCTTGGAAAATAAAGTCCCAATTTTTCTCGTTACTACTTTGTTGCAGCTATTCATTGTTATTGATTTACTTTGGTTCAAGCAAATTAGCAAGAAAATGGCAAATTTCTTCGTAATATTTTTATCTTGGATTACAAGTTATGTTTACAATGTCATTTCAAATGACACCATAACACAATAAACCAAGAAATACCAAATAAGACTTGGAAAACTTCTCAATTTTATTTTCAAGTGAGAAATCTACAAAGTAAATTTAACCATGTTTCATACCTACTCCATTCCAATTCTCGCCTATGGACTTGAAACGTGTAAACTACATAACAAGGTTAATAGTAAAAGCCAGTCAACAGAAATGAAATTTATCAGAACAGTGAATGAGAAGACCAGGAAAAACAAAATTAGAAATAAAGCAAACAGGAAGGATGCTGGCATCAAAATATTGTTACCGAGCTTTTAGGAGGATGCTTGCTACAATGGTTTATTTATTTATTGCACACTACAGGACTCAATGTCCCAATTACAGTGGGAACTACGTCAGATAAGCTACAATTAACATGGTGGTACGTATATCTAAACTATATTTTACAATTTTATCTAATCTCCTATCATATTGTCTCACTCGTTGGCTGAATGGTCAGCGTACTGGCCTTCGGTTCAGAGGGTCCCGGGTTCTTTTCCCGGCCGGGTCATGAATTTTAACCTTCATTGGTTAATTCCAATGGCCCGTGGGCTGGATGTTTGTGCTGTCCCGAACATCCCTGCAACTCACACACCGCACATAACACTATCCTCCACCACAATAACACGCAGTTACCTACACATGGCAGATACCGCCCACCCTAATCGGAGGGTCTGCCTTACAAGGGCTGCACTCAGCTAGAAATAGCCACACAAAATTATTAATTATTATTCCTATCATATTGATATAAAATATCAAAGTAGTTTTCTAAAAACTAAAGAACCTTATATTAATACGGTGGGACAACACACAGCAAAGTAAAATGAGCAAATAATGAAGCAATACATGTACAAGCATAATATTATAGAACTTCACCTTACAATTTCCCTTATTTTTAGGACTTCATACAATTGCGTGATGAAGTTCAGTTACAAACTCGCGCAATGGCAGACTGAAGTCAAGGCCATTATTTTTCTGAATGGTACTGTTGAAGATACTACAGAGCCTGTTTACCGGCGAGTTGTCATGGGCACACGTCCTGGGTTTTTTCATTTTAAAAATGTTGTGTTATTTCTGGAATTGAAGTGAGGTACATGGAAATTTAGGAGAGACAGTAATTCAGGATTACCAATAGCATAGTTTACGATTTTAAAAAGAAAATTTACTGCATCCTTCCATCTGCGAATTTCTAAACTCTCTACTCTGAAATTTAAAAGGATATCACTATAGGATACCATACGGGGATAGCAGCCAGTTTTTTAATATTGTAAGTATTTTAAAAATCCTTTTTGCAATTTTTCAATCTGATAGACGTATGATTGACACCTAGTGCTCCAAACGATGTTGGCATATTCTACTTTTACTCTTACTATGGTATTGAACAGATGAATGCAAGTTTGTGTGTTTTTGAAGGATTTTATATTCCTAATAATGAATCCTAGGGTCTTGTATGACTCAGCTACCACTTTCAGTGTATGCGAATTGAAAGTAAGCTCGTGGTCGAATAAAACCCCGAGGTCTTTCATCTCGCAAACTGATCGTAAGTCACTGTCACCTAGCTTGTAAGTGTAGTGGACGGGAGTTTTCATTCTTGTGAACGACATTGATACACATTGTTCTATATTTAAGTACAGTTTATTTTCAGTCGCCCACTCCAATAAACTTTTCAAGTCTAGCTGAAACTGTTTGCAGTCATATGTTTTCAATGGCTTTGAACCCTTTGAAATCGTCGGCGTATAGCAGACAGCTGAAGTATTTCACTTGTTCAGGCAAGTCATTGATGAATGCGAGAAAAACTAAAGGGACTAAGTTGGACCCCTGAATTATTCCTGAATATACAGGAATGTTTCTGGAAAGAAACAAACTGCTTCCTATCACCCAGATAGGAACTGAAAAGATGCAACAGTTGTTTCGAGAAACCGAACAGGTTTAACTTACTTAGTAGGGCATCGTGATTAATTTTATCGAATGCTTTTGCGAAATCTGTAAATACTACGTCCATTTGTCCATCCGTGTCAAGTTCTGTGTACACTCGCCGAGTGAAGTTAACCAAGTTTGTGACTGTGGAATGTCGTGAAAGGAAACCATGTTGGTTGTCTGATATGAGGTCTTAAATATGTTGTCCGATTACATAACATAATATCGAAAACTTTTGCTATCGCAGGTAAAATAGGAATAGGCCAGTAGTTGTTTATTAGTGTGGGATCCCCTGATTTAAGTATGGGGCACACTTGTGATAACTTGCAGACGGATGGAAATGTGGATGTTTTAATAATCAAATTATAAATAAATAGAAGTGAATGCTTAAGAACATCTGAACAGCGTTTTATGAAATACGGTAGTACTTTTTAAATGCTACTTCAACCTCTTCTAAAGCGAAGTTTTTAATATGCAACGTATCGATAATGAAAGATAGAGCATTAGGTATGCGATATTGTGCCTTTATGCACGGGAATATACTGATTGGAAGTAGTCCGCAAAACCTTCTACAATTTCGTCCTTAGTATCTAGTACGTTATTTTCGTATTTGTAAATGTCGCAATCCTTACTGTTCTCCTATTTTTAACGTATGCCCAGAAAGATCTAGCGTCATTATTGATAACTTGTTCTACTGTCTCAATGTGTCTCTTGTGTGCAGACTTAATTTCAGACTTAATTTGAGCTGTCGGCATTTTATATTGACTTAAACATAATGTTCTGTAATGTGCTTCCACTTTCTGTAATATTCTTTTTCTTTCAATTTTTGAATTATGCTATCTGTAAACCAAATTGGGTATGTATTGCTGTTACCTGTTTTTTCGTGGGAACTGATTCGTTTATAGCTGAATAAAGGTTGCCGTAAAAACAGTCTACTGCAGCATCAACTTCAGTGCATTCATAGAGAGAGTTCCAATTCGCGTCTCTAAACCTCATGATCAGTCATTCGAAGTTTGCTTTTAAAAATTATATGAAGTCCGGGGAGTAGTGTTAGGTTTAGTCTAATGCAATGTAATCTGTAGCTCTATTTCTAAGTCCGGGTAGTGTACATCCTCTGGTAGTAGCGGGTTTGTGCTCCTTGTGCATTCAATGTTTGAAATATTTTTATTAGTCATTACTAAGTCTAAAGTTTTTCTGTTACAATTTGGAACTGAATTACATAAGAACAGATTATGACGATTAATAACATTTCCTAATTGCTGACTTTGCTTATTTGTGTTTAAATCACTGTTCATGTTACTAATTGATGGTATGTTGAAATCGTAGACAATGACGACATTACTGTTGTGTAGCTCGTAATGAGATTCTAGCCATCCAAATATTTCACTGTAGACAGCTGAATTTGAGGAAGGTGGTACATACACATTACCGATATACCATACCTTTCCTTAAATGACAACTTTCAGTAAGAGCTCCTCAAAACTATTTGTGACCTGCTCGGCCTTGAATGGACAAAGATCTGTTCATGGAAAGACGGCGAGTGAAGAAAAACCTCTCCACCAGGCACGCAGATCTTCCAGGCGATAGGTATATCGGTAATGTGTATATACCACCTTCCTCCGCTCCTGACAGCGGTGAGCACACCCTCGCCCCTCGTAGTGGTACGGAAAGGCCTGTACACTCTATACTGCTCACTACAGACCTCGCTATCGAACACTGTAGAGTCCAGCCAGTCTCTGTTAGGGCTGCGAATTGATATTCATTGGCCTAAATGTTCTCAGTTCATTAAGTTTTGTTTTTAACCTGCGCACATTTTGATAATAAATATTAAGCCTAGTGTCATCCATTGATTTACAGCTTATTTAGGTCATCCTGGTTGTTAATAACAACTACTTTGGAACCCTGAGTTTTACGCATTTTAATGACTCTGTTTCATACCCATATGTACGCGTAGTCCTTCTCTCTGCAGATGACTTGGGGCTGGGATAGCAGTTTCCTTTTCTGCGGTGACGGACTCTCGTTGATGTAGGTGACACTATTGCCTGGAAGATCTGCGTGCCTGGTGGAGAGGTTTTTCTTCACTCGCCGTCTTTCCATGAACAGATCTTTGTCCATTCGCCTTACCAGCTTCACTATAATTCTACTGTGTTGTTGGTGTGGAGCTTTTGGGAGGCGATGACACGTGTCCACCATCTTTTCTTTCACCTATATGTCCAGAGCCCGTCCAATTTTCTTAACTGTGTCCACTACAGTTTCAGTTTGGATATCAGGAACCCCTTGGATTTCAATTGTGTTCCTTCTTGAGTACATTTACGAGTCATTCACTCAGCACTCTAGGGATTCCCCCCCCCCCTTAAATTTCAGTTTTCCTGAGTTAGGTTTTCTATATGATCAAAACGCTTGTCGAGATCAGTTTGTTGCTTCGAAATAAGCTGGGCCGTATCGTCCAACTTCTTATGACACAGTTTGAGTGAGTTCCCTAAATCAGTCTCTCTTATATTCCGGTCTTCCTTCATTTGCCAAATTTCTTTGGTTAGTTCTTATAGAAGAGAAAAGATACTATCTAAGGATGGAATAGTGTTCGCTATTGATTTCCTCTTACTGTTGTCTGCTTTACTTACACTACAACTTACACAGTACCACACACTAAATCCATTCAGGTTGTTTACACATTTCTTGTGGTACCACTTTTTGCACTGAGCTCACTGTACCTTAACGGCTCTTTCCAGCTCCACTCCACATTGCTGGCAAGCGCCCATTGCGCTATGTTCACAACAAGCTCCGGAATTAATACTAATTTCGGGATTCTCGATGAGTAAATAGTGTTTTTCTTTAATAACTTTACAATAGATATCACACACTTGAATACATTAGGTGCACACACTGAAAATCCTGCTATTAAACACTTGAAATTACACACTTATGAGGAGCTCGTTTTGCGCGTGCCACTCACTCAGACGCCATGGGTCATGTTGTACATGTTACGATTAGGGACCGGATCTTTATGCACTAAAAACGATTAAAATAGGCATGTAATTATGAACTAAACATGTAGAAAATATGCATTAAAAATTTAAAAATATGTGCTTAAGAATAAGCCAATTTTATTCACTCACTTTATACATGTATCATTCACTTCAGAAAAAAGCATCACAGAAGATAACTGCAAGTTTTTCAATTTTTTTCTGTTGTCTGTCAGAATAAGTTTATCTCCCAAATGTAAGCCATCAGCTGCGTGATGCAAACTGCTCAGCCACTTGCTTGGTTCACCTTGTAGCATATTGGCTAGTTTTACTATCTCTTTCTATCTCGGATTTCGTTGCAGGACTGTCACACTCTTCCTTGACTCGGGTACCTTTCTAGATGTTTGCTCAAGGACATGGCTTTCTTGGCTTCTCTGAAATGCTGGATGCTACAGTTTTTACAGTGGGATATAGTCTTTCCCACCATTGCAGTACACAGATCTGAAGTAAATTGTTGGTGGTCGCTGTTCAGTGCAGTGGTAGAAAGGCTGCGTTGATACAGTCTTCTGCACTCGTTTCAGATGCATCGCTGTAGTCTTGTGCTGATGTTTGCTGAAGACTTCGTTATGTTCTTCCACAATCCTAATGGACTCCACAATGGGCATGCCACTCTTCTCTAACTCTGTGGTGGCCCCTGGCAGCTTGCAGATCTGATGGAGAGGACATGGCTTTATTGGTTTCTCTTAAATGTTGGATGTTGTCATAAGGAATGTTTCTGTATTGCGAGAAGGATCTCTCAACAACACATGCAGTGATGGAACAAAACTTCAATGAAGCCAGTTCATCTGGTTTTAAGTCTGCTGCTTCACCTACGTCATCTTGTAGTATATTGGCTAATTTTACCATATCTTTCCAATCTGGATTTTGTTTCAGGGCCCTATCAAACTCTACCCTGACAGCGGCTACCTTCCCAGATGTTTACTCAATACTTTCCTAACTTCTTCCACAATCCTGTTGGACTCCACAATGGGGATGCCACGCCTTTTCAATGCTATGGTGGCTCCCGGCAGCTTGCTGAATTCGTCTTCAGGAATGCCAAATCTGATTGAACTGATGGCATGACATGGCATTCTCAGCTCCTCCTAAATGCTGGATGCTCTAGATTTTACATTGGGGATATTGGCTCTCCCCATTGCAGTACACAGATATGAGGTAAATTGTTGGTCGCTGTTCACATTGGTATGGTAGAAGGGCTGCGTTGATACAGTCTTTTGCTCTCATTTCAGATGCATCACTGTATTTTTGTGCTGACCTATGGGGTATTTTATCAAATTTAATCTGAAAAATAATAAAATTTACTTAAGTTACACTGTTCCTATACCTTAACTTTCTGTTGTTGGGATAACTGACAATAATGCTTAGTATAGGCCTACATACAATTGCTTCATACAAAAAAGGAAACAAGGGTTCGACAGGATACCGGTAATGTTCCCAGGAGTGTTGAATTATAAAGTTTTCAGTTATAATTTGGCAGTAACTGGGCGAGTTGGCCGTGCGGTTAGGGGCACGCAGCTGTGAGCTTGCATCCGGGAGATAGTGGGTTTGAACCCCACTGTCGGCAGCCCTGAAGATGGTTTTTTATAGTTTCCCATTTTCACATCAGGTAAATGCTGGGGCTTGTACCTTAATTAAGGCCATGGCCACTTCCTTCTCATTCCTAGCCTTTTCCTCAAAATGCCGAATTTTAATATTCATACACTCTCTGACAAAACACCACCATGGTGATTTTGTGGTTGCATTCTAGCTTTTTGTCCATTAATTAAATAAATTTTCTACAGCTTGTCCCAGTTATTTCTGGGGTCACTGGAGCCACCCAGGCTCATTTTGATTTTGGCTGGAGATTTCCAGATGCCTTTCCTGATGGCACCTGATTCTTGAGATGAAAATCTCGACCAAGGATTGACCAGGATTTGAACCTCAACTTCCTGTGTGGGAAGCCAGCAGCTAAACCACTGAGATAATCATGACCCCCTCATCCAGTAATTGAGTGATTATTTAAATGTTAGCGACAATAATTTCTGAAAGTTCACTGCTTATATAGCGTTGCAACAATACAACTTGCCACAATACATACATTAATAAACTTATAAAACTACAATGAAATGCAGTCATAGTTGTCAGTCACAGATCTGTGTGCTGCAAGGTAGGCAGAAGACTATTCTTCCATTGGGATTTCCAATGATCCACTGCTTCAGCCAGTAGGACTTGGAATGTTTTTCTTTAGGCATTGCCGAACACACTTCTTCAAAGTAGATCCCAACACGATCTCAAAACAAAGCGTCCAACAATTCTCAGTGTAAAGGAGGTAGGGGATATGGGTACGTACAATGCAGTTCGATATTGATTGGTTCTCACATATCACCTTAGGAATTTGGAGGGGTGGAAAGCTTCAAGGTAAAATTGTTAACTGTTTGTCCTGAAGGAAATTCTCAAACTGATGTTCCTGGAGACTACAGAGAATTATCCTTATTGTTAGTGAGGTAAACAGGTGTTGAGGAATGAGAAAATAATTACGTTGATCACACCAGCTAGAATATAATGCGTTGGTTTCTTTAAAAGACTGTCAAAAAGCATTAAATAGACAGTTACACTCCAAATAGGTACATACCTCTGAAATAGGTGTTTATAAGCACAATAAAACCAATTAATTGTTGCTAGAAAGAGCCTAAATCAGATTTATATCTTAAAAGCCTACATTTCTTCATACAGAAATAAAATAGGCAAATAAATAAAATCTCATCCCTAGTTCGTATTCATGTCTTCCAGCAAGTGTTACATCCTTGAGACATTAGCTGCATTATCAGTAATGAGTGAACAGAGGTCTGTTGCATGGATTTGAGGATTAGGAAGTAGCATCTATGGCTTTAAGTAAGGTGCAGCCCCAATAATACCCAAAATGGCAAACTATAACAATTTAAACAAGACAATAAAAACAAAACACATTTCTGCTAAATACTTTTAGCACCTTGCTTTTCAGGTAGCTAGTATTTTTCTGTTAGAAACTATTACAAGTATTACAAATGAAGGAAAAGAAATGTTTTAATATTTAAAGATGTATTGTGAGAAAACGTAACAATGAATTAGTGGTAATTTGTTACTATTTGAGTCAATAGTTCATAGACTGGATTGGTGCAAATCTCCATGCAATCCTATGCTGTGCCAATATTTTCATTTTTATGTAATTACTACATCCGCTCTAATCTGCTTGTCATATTCATACTTTAGTGTACACCTACAGTTCCTACAGATTAAATTAATGTATCATCGCCGCTGTTGGATTATTTGCATTTTTCTGTATGATTCTTCATTCACCTTGTAACTGTAACAGGGTCAGATAAAGCTTCGCCTACCCTAAATCTCTGAGATCTGTTTTCTAGAAATATAGCTACCCAGTCATTCACTCTTTTGTCTATTCCAATTGCACTCATTTTTGCCAGTAGTCTCCCATGATCCATCCTATCAAATGCCTGAGAAAGGTCAATCACGATACAGTCCATTTGACCTCCTGAATCCAAGATATCTGCTATATGTGCTCGAATTCTATAAGTTGAGCTTCAGTGGAATAACCTTTCCTAAACCCGAACTGTCTTCTATCGAGCCAGTTATTAATTTTTCAAACGTCTAATATAATCAGAAAGAATGCTTTCCCAAAGCTTACATGCAATGCATGTCAAACTGATTGGCCTGTAATTTTCAGCTTGATGTCTTATCAACATTTCCTTTATACACAGGGGCTACTATAGCAACTCTCCATTCATTTGGTATGGCTCCTTCATGCAAACAATAATCAAATAAGTACTTCAGATATGGCACTATATCACAACCAAGCCTCTTTTCTAGTTTTCAACTTTTGTATCTTATTGTAAATGTCATTATCATAGATAAATTTTAATACTTCTTTAGCATTAGTCACCTCCTCTATCTGGACATTATCCTTGTAACCAACAATCTTTACATGCTGCTGACTGAATCCTTCTGCCTTGTGAAGATCCTCACATACACACACACCTCGTTCATTAAGGATTCCTGGAATCTCCTTGGAACCTTCATTTATATTAGAAGGTATTTCACTTGCCACTATGCAAATGTCACATTGGTCTCAGCCACAGTTTACTGTCTGAAAAGATGTAGACGTAGCTTCGAATGTAGAAGGGAGGACCATCAGATGGATCTCAGACAGGAATATTGATCACTGGCAGATCCATATAGCACAACACGACTTCAGTTACTACAGCTGTCATCTGGAATTAAACACGCATTGTCATAAACTTAAAAAGAGCACAGCATTAAGCTCACCTGCTTATACCTCCCTACCCACCTATCCCTCCCGTTCTGCAACACTTACGAGATAACCTGGCAGTTAGTTTGGGGGTCTGTTTCCGTGCCATTCACACATCGAATCCTGAGCACTTGGTGGTGAATCTCATGCATCAATATGTTCTTTTTCTTCCCCCCCCCCCTTTTCAAATTCACACTTTTAAATTTTACTTCTATCCTTTTTCAGACATTTACTCCGCACTGAATTCATATAGACGTATCATTTTATCGGACAAGAAGGCCCACTTATTCAAGTTGTGAATGTCCACTTCAGCCCCACAACAATTCATAAATGTATATTTTATTCATTAAGGCACAACTTATTGGAACAAAAACGTTCCTTACAAATATGTTGAGCAACTGATATCAAGATAAATTAAGACACAAGAATATACAGTATTAAAAGGACAATTGCCATAATTTTTAGCATCAGAGATAAAAGCTTTGTGTGTTAATTTCACCTGGTTTTTATTGTATTGTCTTACATCATCAGTCACCACTGATCTGCATTTAAACTGTCGCCCAGGTGGCAGATTCCCTACCTATTGTTTACTTAGTCTTTTCTTAAATAATTGCAAGGAATTTGGAAATTTGTTGAACATCTCCCATGGAAAATTATTCCAATCCTTAACTCCTCTTCCTGTAAACAAATACTTGCCCCAATTTGTCCTCTTGAATTCCAACTTTATCTTCATATTGTAATTCTTCCTACTTTCAAAAACTCCACTAAAATTTTTTCATCTACCAATGCCATTCCTTCACTGACAGCTCGGAACATACTACTTAGTTAAGAAGCTCATCTCCTTTCTCCCAATTCTCCCCAACTGAAACTTTCAATATTTTCGTAACACTACTCTTTTGTTGCAAATCACTTGGAACAAATCAAGCTGCTTTTCTTTTCATATTTTTCAGTTCTCGAATCGAGTAATTCTGGTGAGGGTCCCATACACTTGAACCGTAACTTAACTGGGGTCTTACCTGAGACAGTACTGTATGGCTGATAAAGCAGGCATGAGGGAGTTTTTAAAAAGTAACTATGATCGGTGGAAAACGGTATATAAAAATGTAAACAAACTCTGGGATGGGTTTAAAGCAATTGTTCAGGAATGTGAAAACAGGTTTGTACCTTTAAAGGTGGTAAGGAATGGTAAAGACCCACTTTATTATAACAGAGAAATAAAGAGACTAAGAAGGAGGTGCAGACTGGAAAGAAATAGTTGTTATAAGATCCTTAGAAATGTCTGTGGAACTAAGGAGAAATTTAAGGAACTTACTAGGAAATTGAATCTAGCAAAGAAGTCAGCTAAGAATAACATGATGGCAAGCATAATCAGCTGTCATACAAATTTTAGTGAAAAATAGAAGGGTATTGTATAGGTACTTTAAGGCAGAAATCGCATAAACAGGATTGTAAATAAAGTTAACAGAATTCCGCACATGGTTATGAGGTTTGTAGTGAGGATGTAAAGGAGAGGGCATATAAGTCTCAATCAATCAACCAGTCACTACTTATCTGCATTTTGGGGCAATTTTCCAGTTGGCAGATTCTCTATCTGTTGTTTTCCTAGCCTTTTCTTAAATGGTTTCAAAAAATTGGAAATTTATTGAATATCTCCCGTGGTAAATTATTCCAATCCCTCACTCCCCTTCCTATAAACGAATATTTGCCCCAATTTGTCTGCTTGAATTCCAACTTTATCTTCATATTGTCATCTTTCCTACTTTTAAAGACACCACTTAAACTTATTCGTCTACTAATGTCATTCATGCCATCTCTCCACTGACAGCTTGTAACATACCACTTAGTTGAGCAGCTTTCTCCCAAGTCTTCCCAGCCCAAACTTTGCAACATTTTTGTAATGCTACTCTTTTGTCGGAAATCACCCAGAACAAATCGTGCTACTTTTCTTTGGATTTTTTCCAGTTCTTGAATCAAATAATCCTGGTGAGGGTCCCATACACTGGAACCATACTCTATTTGGGGTCTTACCAGAGACTTGTATGCCCTCTCCTGTACATCTTTACTACAACCCCTAAATGCTCTCATAACCATATGCAAAGATCTGTGCCCTTTATTTACAATCTCCTTTATGTGATTACCCAAATGAGGATCTTTCCTTATATTAACTCCTAGGTACTTACAGTGATCCCCATAAGGAACTTTCAGCCCATCAATGCAGTAATTAAAACTGAGAGGACTTTTCCTATTTGTGAAACTCACAACCTGACTTTTAACCCTGTTTATCATCATACCATTGCCTGCTGTCCATCTCACAACATTATCCAGATCTTTTTGCAGTTGCTCACAATCTTGTTACTTACTTACAGAATAACATCATCCACAAAAAGTCTTACCTCTGTTTCCACTTCTTTACTCATATGAATTATATATAGTTCCGAACAGTGGACAGTAAGTAGGTTTAGGATATAGAAAGAGAATGGGTGGCATACAGGGATGCTGTAGTAGAAACAGCAATGAAATGCCTAGGGACAACTGTGTATAAAGATGGGAAAATGCAACATCTTGGTGGAATGATGAAGTGAGAGCAGCTTGTAAACGTAAAAGGAAGGCTTATCAAAAATGGCTCGAAACAAGGGCTGATGCAGACAGGGAATTGTATGTAGATGAAGGAAACAGAGCAAAACAAATAGTTGTTGAATCCAAAAAGAAGTCCTGGGAAATTTCAATAATAATCTGGAAAGGCTAGATCAAGCAGCAGGGAAACCTTTCTGGATAGTAATAAGGAATCATAGGAAGGGAGGGAGAAAGGAAATGAATAGTGTTTTGGGTAATTCAGGCAAACTCATAGTAGATCCCAGGGAATCACTGGACAGGTGGAGGGAATATTTTGAAAATCTTCTCAATGTAAAAGGAAATCTTCCTGGTGGTGTCGGGAACAACCGAGCTCATGGGGAGGAGGAAAATGTTGGTGAAATTAAGCTTGAGGAAGTGGGAAAGGCGGTAAATAAATACCATTGTCATAAAGCAGCAGGAATAGATGAAATTAGACCTGAAATGGTGAAGTAGGCCTATAGTGGGAAGGCCGGGATGAAATGGCTTCATAATGTAATAAGATTATCATGGAGAATTGGTAAGGTACCTTCAGATTGGACAAAAGCAGTAATTGCACCTATCTATAAGCAAGGAAACAGGAAGGATTGCAACAACTATCGAGGTATCTCATTGATTAGTATACCAGGCAAAGTATTCAATGGCATTTTGGAAGGGAGGGTGCCATCAGTGGTTGAGAGGAAGTTGGATGAAAACCAGTGTGGTTTCAGACCACATTGGGGCTGTCAGGATCAGATTTTCTATATGCGCCAGATAATTGAAAAATAGAGCAATAGACAATTATGTTTGTTTTGTAGATCTAGAGAAAGCATATGACAGGGTATCGAGGGAAAAGATGTTCGCTATGCAGGGGGACTATGGGATTAAGGATAGATTATTAAAATCAATCAAAGGCATTTATGTTGACAATTAGGCTGCGGTGAGAATTGATGGTAAAATGAGTTCTTGGTTCAGGGTGCTTACAGGGGTTAGACAAGGCTGTAATCTTTCACCTTTGCTGTTTGTAGTTTACAGGGATCATCTGCTGAAAGGTATAAAGTGGCAGGGAGAGATTAAATTAGGTGGAAATATAGTAAGCAGTCTGGTCTATGCTGATAACTTGGTCTTAATGGACCGAGCTCGATAGCTGCAGTCGCTGAAGTGCAGCCAGTATCCAGTATTCGGGAGATAGTAGTTTCGAACCCCACTGTCGGCAGCCCTGAAAATGGTTTTCCGTGGTTTCCCATTTTCACACCAGGCAAATGCTGGGGCTGTACCTTAATTAAGGCCACGGCCGCTTCCTTCCCACTCCTAGCCCTTCCCTGTCCCATCGTCGCCATAAGACCTGTCTGTGTCGGTGCGACGTAAAGTAACTAGCAAAAAAAAAAAGTCTTAATGCAGATTGTACCGAGAACCTGCAGTCTGATATCTTGGAGCTTGAAAATAGGTGCAATGAGTATGGTTTAAGAATTAGCCTTTCCAATGCAAAATTGATGTTAGTAGGTACAGAATCCAAGAGAACAATGTGAGATTGGTGATACAAAGCTGGTACAGGTAGATAATTTCAAGTATTTAGGATGTGTTTTCTCTCAGGATGGTAATATACACTGACTGACAGTGACAATGCAACACCAAGGAGGAGTGGTTCGAAAGGGATGAAAGTTGGGGAAAAAACAGAGACGGCACGGATGAATAATTGATGTTTATTTCAAACCGATATGCAGGTTACACAATGCGCACGGCATCGACTCAGTAGGATGTAGGACTACCGCGAGCGGCGATGCACGCAGAAACACGTCGAGGTACAGAGTCAATAAGAGTGCGGATGGTGTCCTGAGGGATGGTTCTCCATTCTCTGTCAACCATTTGCCACAGTTGGTCGTCCGTACGAGGCTGGGGCAGAGTTTGCAAACGGCGTCCAATGAGATCCCACACGTGTTCGATTGGTGAGAGATCCGGAGAGTACGCTGGCCACGGAAGCATCTGTACACCTCGTAGAGCCTGTTGGGAGATGCGAGCAGTGTGTGGGCGGGCATTATCCTGCTGAAACAGAGCATTGGGCAGCCTCTGAAGGTACGGGAGTGCCACCGGCCGCAGCACATGCTGCACGTAGCGGTGGGCATTTAACATGCCTTGAATACGCACTAGAGGTGACGTGGAATCATACGCAATAGCGCCCCAAACCATGATGCCGTGTTGTCTAGCGGTGGGGCGCTCCACAGTTACTGCCGGATTTGACCTTTCTCCACGCCGACGCCACACTCGTCTGCGGTGACTATCACTGACAGAACAGAAGCGTGACTCATCGGAGAACACGACGTTCCGCCATTCCCTCATCCAAGTCGCTCTAGCCCGGCACCATGCCAGGCGTGCACGTCTATGCTGTGGAGTCAATGGTAGTCTTCTGAGCGGACGCCGGGAGTGCAGGCCTTCTTCAACCAATCGACGGGAAATTGTTCTGGTCGATATTGGAACAGCCAGGGTGTCTTGCACATGCTGAAGAATGGCGGTTGACGTGGCGTGCGGGGCTGCCACCGCTTGGCGGCGGATGCGCCAATCCTCGCGTGCTGACGTCACTTGGGCTGCGCCTGGACCCCTCGCACGTGCCACATGTCCCTGCGCCAACCATCTTCGCCACAGGCGCTGCACCGTGGACACATCCCTATGGGTATCGGCTGCGATTTGACGAAGCGACCAACCTGCCCTTCTCAGCCCGATCATCATACCCCTCGTAAAGTCGTCTGTCTGCTGGAAATGCCTCCGTTGACGGCGGCCTGGCATTCTTAGCTATACACGTGTCCTGTGGCACACGACAACACGTTCTACAATGACTGTCGGCTGAGAAATCACGGTACTAAGTGGGCCATTCGCCAACGCCGTGTCCCATTTATCGTTCGCTACGTGCGCAGCACAGCGGCGCATTTCACATCATGAGCATACCTCAGTGACGTCAGTCTACCCTGCAATTGGCATAAAGTTCTGACCACTCCTTCTTGGTGTTGCATTTGCTCTGTCAGTCAGTGTATTAAGTGAGATTGAATTAACGTGCAGTAAAGCTAATGCAGTGAGCTCGCTGTTGCGATCAACAGTATTCTGTAAGAAGGATGTCAGCTTCTGGACAAAACTATCTTTACAATGGTGTATTTTCAGACCAACTTTGGTTTACGGGAGTGAAAGCTGGGTGGACTCAGGATATCTTATTCATAAGATAGAAGTAACAGATATGAAAGTAGCGAGAATGGTTGCTGGTACAAACAGTTTGGAACATTAGCAGGAAGGTACTCGGAATGAGGAGATAAAGGCTAAGTTAGGAATGCACTCGAACTGAATGAAGCTGTACGCTTAAACTGGCCGCAGTGGTGGGGTCATGTGAGGCGAGTGGAGGAGGATAGGTTACCTAGGAGAATAATGGACTCTGTTATGGAGGGTAAGAGAAGTAGCGGGAAACCAAGATGACAATGGTTAGACTCAGTTCTTACAATTTAAAGATAAGAGGTATAGAACTAAAGGAGCCCACAGCACTAGTTGCAAATAGAGGATTGTGGTGAAGGTTAGTAAATTCACAGATGATTGCAGACTGAACACTGAAAGACATAATGGTAATTTTCACCTTTTGTTATTGTATGAGGGAAATTGTTCTTGATGAAATTGTCAGTACTAGACCTAAAGTATCCAGAACTCTCTTGTCATATTTTAGCTGATGTGTAGTCTTGCTTGAAAGCACCAAGCACTTGCCCCCATGCCATCCTCACAATGGTTAGTATTTGGTGGTTGCTTTAACGGTTGTTCTGTAATCTGTAATCTACAGTTTAATTTAGCAATTACACCTACTCGACATCAGCATATTAACCACCATTAATAACCAGCTATTCATTCTCCTCTCTCAACCAGGCTTGTGGCAATTTAGTCTTCGAAAGGCTAATTTTAATATCGTACTCATTACACCTATATTATAGATATTAGACTGCAGGCTTTTGGCACAATCTGCCATTATGACCAAGTCATCAGCCAGCCTGACCAGTAATAAATAAATAAATAAATAAGTAATAATAATAATAATAATAATAATAATAATAATAATGAAGTTATAAAGTGACAGGGAGGGATTCAGTTAGGTGGAAATATAGTAAGCAGTCTGGCATTTGCTGATGGGGCTGAGTGGCTCAGACGGTTGAGACGCTGGCCTTCTGACCCCAACTTGGCAGGTTCGATCCTAGCTCAGTCCGGTGGTATTTGAAGGTGCTCAAATATGTCATCCTCGTGTCAGTAGATTTACTGGTACGAAAAAGAACTCCTGTGGGACAAAATTCTGGCACCTCGGCATCTCCGAAAACAGTAAAAGAGTAGTTAGTGGGACATAAAGCAAAATAACATCATTATTTATTACTGAATATATCTCTAACTTCATTGATCTGCAATAATGCAGAGGTCTTCTGCAGAATTGAATACTTTTGCTGAGGAAATAAATATCAATACTGATGGTAGTAAAGGAAGGGTCAGTTTACCTGTCTACTATTCCTACAAAGCTCATTATTTTTGTGCAGTGATTATTTGTGTGATTTGGCAATTTGCTCAAATGTGTGTGTTTGAAACTGCATTAATATTTCTTGTCTTTTTTTTTGGTGCCTATTAATTTTAGATCTGGAGGTGTTTTGATACCGATCATTTCATTATAGGTTTCAAGTTTGGGTTTTCAACATGAGGCACTCCTATTACCTAAAAAAATTTGTTTCTGTTTCAGGCTAAGAGGTTGTCCACAAATGACTTAGCAGCCATTAAAGTAATCAAGTTAGAACCAGGTAAAGTTAAGTGATATGTTAATTATTTTAGTGTAAAATTGTAAGAAAAAATTATGAAAGTAACTTTTAGAAATTCATTTCCTTAATTATCGGGTATAACAAAATCCAGTTCTCAAATTTTGCGGGTTAACAGAAAATACCAGAACAAATATATTTTATTAAATAATCATATGGCAGAAATTTATAATTGGGGTACTTTTTGATATGATTGAAAATAAAACTACTGTACTACATTTTAACTTAATTTTAATCCTTTACTTAAACTGTTCAAAACTGTGCCGCCGGGAGATAGTGGGTTTGAACCCTACTGTCAGCAGCCCTGAAGATGGTTTTCCATGGTTTCCTATTTTCATACCTGGCAAATGCACAGCCGCTTCCTATCCACTCCTAACTCTTTCCTATCCTGTCGTCACCATAAGACCTGTGTGTGTTGGTGCGACGTTAAAAAGAATGTGTGGCACCCTGCTGCAATTCAAGCTCATTCATCGAGCCCCATCCCACTTGATGCTTTTTTGTTCGGGGTGGGCCCTTGAAGAGCCTGGTTTATGAGACTCCAATTCAATCTGAGGAAGAGTTTGTCACTGGAGTGCTTGCTGCTGCTTATTCTGTACAGCTCATGCCCAAGGTCTTTGAATGTGTATGACAAGCAGTAGCACCTCGTGGCTGAGCTTGAATTTTGTTAAACCTGGTATAATTTAATTATGTGAGTTAAAGTGCATTAAATTAAAGTGAAGTAAAGTGGAAGGAATGAAGTAGAAGATATTGTTGTTCAGTTAGTGCATTGTAGTTTTGTTTTGTTAGGAAACTATGCTCTACCTGTAAGAACTATCATCTTTCGATATTGTTGCTTTCTCTGAAAGTTGGTTAACTGACTTTATCTCAGGCATGGACGTCCCTCTTTCCAAAAAGTTTTCCATTTTCTATTCGGACCCTGGATCTGGGGGCCCCTCCGTTAAATCCAAAATGCCACGCAACCCTATGTACTGATTTAACCCCTCAGCGCCGACCTCTATACGTGGTACAGACCCTCTTTTCTTCCATAGCCGCTGACCTCTATACGTGGTATAGACCCATACATGGTTTCACATTTACGGCTATAGCGCAAAGAGTTTTGGAGTTATTGATATGCAAATTGTTTTGTTTCCAAGAAGACATTTTCGGGTTTATCAGTGTTGTAAATAAGAATTGAAAAATCGTTATAATGTAGTTGTTTTTGCAAGGATAATTATTTGTCAAATAAGTCTGAGCACTAATCTCTTGCTTTTTTAAAAGTCTGTTTGCTTCATTCTTTCCCACAGAATAAAATAAAGAAAAGATGATCTGAGAAGTTTGTCTCTTCGTGTGATGTTCTTTGCTCTATTTGTACATTGGGAGTGCGGTTTATATATTATATTTGTCTTTATTTCTCAGCTTGTAATATTTTCGTAACTCTCCACGAGCGCTCTGTGTAGGCATCAGTTAGTGCTGCTTTCTGCCATACGATACGAGAACCAGTTGTTCATGGTATATATCTCGTTTGAAAGACGTCTCGACCTTTTATCTGAAATATGTATCGAGTTGGTTTGTTTCGTCATAAATGTTATTCCCCTCATTCAGTTTCGTCCTGTTGCTTTCGGTCTCGCTGCAGCTTCATCAGTCCGTGTGACGCGCTGCGCTCAGCCGTGGTATGACTGACAGTAACGTGCTTGAAATATTGTATAATTCAGATGAAAGTTTAGTCGGAAGTAGTAGTGACAGTATAAGCAGCAGTGATAATGAAATAGATGGTGTAGCAGTGGTAAATGATGAGTGTGTCGATGAGGAGGAAACAGTACTTGGAAATTTCGTTGAAGAGACTATAGATAATTATACAGGTCAAAGAGAAGTTTTCAACGGTGAATTCTGATTGCTAAATTCTCTAATAATACTCACTTATCGGGTTCAGCTGGTGAAAGGTTTGTTTACAAAATACGCTCGCTCGGGAGGGGAATGAAATATTCAAGGCCGGCGCGCATCAAATAATACAGTTCCAAGGTTGCAGGAAAGACATTTTATCAGGAAATTAGCACCCAAGAGTTGGAAATCCAAACCTCAGAGACATTGTATCCTGTGTTCAAAACACGGTGGAAAGAAGACGTCAGTGTACTGCTTCCAGCAGTGTGACTTGAGTACCTGTCCCAAAGAGTGCTTCGAACTCTATCACACGGAACAAAATTACTAAGGAAATGTGAAACAATTATGTAATTATCTGCATGTACATAGTTCTGTCATAAGGAATTCCAAATTTCATGAAAATCGGGCTACTCTTATACTTGTAGTAACGCTTTAAGTGAATCGATGTATTTCAGTCGCGCATAGTTGAAATCTCATCCGGCCGCGGAGTAGGAAGCTATTTAAATGGCTGCGACGCTGAGGGGTTAAGTAGTGACTGTGAAGCCGTTTGGGTAGAAATGAAATATCACCATACCAAATATCTGTTTGCTTGTTTTTGCAGACCACCTCGATCAACCCTCAATAATTCTGAAAATTTTCTCTCTTCTGTAATGAAAGCCATTAATCTGAATCCTAATGTCATTATACTGGGTGACTGTAACCTATCTATATCATGGAATTCCCCGGCACAAGGTGTTCCTTCTAATAGCCTCGACAAAATGGTATCTTGACCATTATATTGCAGGCCTTGGCCTCCAACAGTATATCTGTGAGAACACCTGCATGGATAGTCTTCTTGATTACCTGCTCTGCTCCGTTGAGCCTTCAGATATCTGTGGGACGAAATATTTTTAAATCGAACCACAGGTCTGTAGAGGCAACATTCTGTCTTGCTCTTCCCCCCACCCTGAATGTCATTGACCCTTTCCCATGAACTGTGTACCCATATGGCGAAAGGTTGATTGGCGGGCTGGCAATCACACGCTCTCTCTTCTACCCTGGCACGTGCTGCAATTGGGTGAAGTTCAAGAAGCAGTGAACCTGTTTTATGACTGGACTCGTGCTGTGATCCGTGACCTTGTTCTCACTCATAAAACATCTGCCAGATGCCCTCCATGTAAGAAAAGTTACACCAAAATTGCAGAAATTAATAAAACAAAAGACTGGAAAAGGTCGCCTTCTGCGTTATAAAACCTTTTCTGACCTTTGCGTACACTATAAACAGCTTCTAAAATGGAATTACCAGGACTACATAAACTGTGCATGCCTAGAAGTGAGAAGTGATAGCAAGAGATTCTTGTCTCTGGTAAAAAAAACCAGGAAAAATACAAAGTGTGTGCTAGACACAGTGACTTGGGGTGATAATTTAGCCAGTGGTAGTAATAGACCAATGATTTTCAATGATTACTTCACGTCTAATTTTGTTGCACCTCTTCATTTCCCAGATTTTCCAAGTATTGATTCTGTTCCTTCTCATAGTCTCAGTAATCTTTCCACCTCTGAGTGAGAAGTCTATTCTTTACTTTCCTCCCTGCCAGAAAATAAACCTACTAGTCCAGATGGCCTCAGTCCTGTCTTCCTTAAGAATACCACTACGACTCTTGCCCATTGTATTGCTGTTATATTTAAGCATTGCTTCTTAGCTGGCTACTTTCCTAACAACTGGAAAATCGCTAACATCACTCCGGCTTTTAAAAGTAGAAAGAGATCTGATGTCAGAAACTATCGCCTGATTTCTGTATTAGTCACCCTGTTACCCATCTGTGAAAATATTATCCACCAGCATCTTCTTTCTTTCATTCCTTATATATAATCCCAGCAGCATGGTTTTCTTCCTGGTAGCTCCTGCCTAACTAATCTGGCTGTTCTTCCTCAATCGTGCAACATCTGCTCTTAATGCCGGTTCTCATCTGGACGTGTGCTACATTGATATTGCAAAGTGTAGTGTAGACCATGCACTTCTTTCCTATAAACTCTCAGATCGTTTTAACATCCATGGTCACTTCCTAATTCTTCTACAGAGCTTCCTCAATATCAGAACCCAGCGTGTGGTTCTTGATGGGCTCAGTTCAACTGTTGCTATGGTACAGTCTGGCATCCCACAGGGCAGTGTCCTTCGCCCCTTCTTTTTGTCCTTTTTATTGACAGATACTATATCCTCCTTTTCTTGTGAAATTATGCTATTTACAGATGACTGTAAAATATTCAAATAGATTCTTTATCAGATAAACTCCTTACAGAGTGGGCTTAACTTTCTCTCTGAATGGTGATCTTAAGCCTAATCCTGCTAAGTTCCTCTATCTTGATCATGCTTCATAAATCCCCTATTCTTAGTAAATATTCCCTCCTTGGTAACCCATTTCCAACTCTAACAGAACAGTAAATTGACAGAAAATTGTTATTTGTCCCCATATACAAAAGATAACCTAATGAGCAATGTTGCTTCTTGGTTTGTTGTATAGATTTTCTGACATCACGGTTATCCACACCCTCGGAGCCTGCTATGTATCTTGCATCATACCGATTATTGAATTCGTGTCTCCCATTTGGTCTACCTCTTCTCCCACTAATCTGAATGACATTAAGCACGTTTAGTCATTCATCTGTGCCATTGTTAGAGCCAGAGTATCAGATTGTCGAAACTTGAGCAGCAATCAGATACTGGATAAATTAAACCTTCACTTGTTATCTACTTGTAGGAAAGTAGCCGACCTTAGATTCCTTTATAATGCTGTTAACGGTTTATTTTGTTCTCCTGAACCTGCATCCTTCTTTTCCCTATATGTCCCAACTCTCAATAACCAGGATAAATCCACCCCTTCATATTCCATACTCCCGCCTCTCTCTTGTTCAAAGAACTTTATTTATCCTCATTCCAACCCTCCTTAACTCTTTATCTTCTGACAGGCACTTGGAGGTGTTTTCTTCGTTTGCTTCCTTTAATAGATTCTTCCGTAACTTAACCTAGCTCATTTCCTTCATTTTCTTTCTTTCTCTTCTCATTGCTTTCTCCTCTATTGTACATAATGCACCATTTATTTATTTACTGTACCGTACCGTTACTTTTGTGTCATTTCTTGCCATTTCTTTATGGATGCAGTATTTTTGTATCTGTCTCTTGGCACAGGCCAGAGCAAAGTGTAGCTTCCACCGAAGTCCCAGTCTTATCCATGGCTGTGACAATATGGAAGCTGCTGGGGGTATGGGTGGGGCTGAGTAATGACATTTGGAGCACAACTAGTGTCGAGTGTTACGAAAGGTGTTGCTCATAGGATCAGTTGTGCTGCAGTACCACCTTCTGGTCCAGTGAGGAAAGCTATGGCAAACTACCTCACTCCTCATCTTGCCTAGTACTCCTCATTTGGGCTTTGCCATTGGTTTTTGCGGTTTCCCTATAACTGCATAGCCTTTGGTGGTGCTATTTGAGGATCTAACCAGCCTCTGGGCTGATGACCTATCTGACACAGACAGACATCTGTATTTACCTGTGCCTAGCTGTAAGTTCTTCTCTTCATTTTACTTTCAATCTTTAATTTTCCTCGTTCTTTTCTTTTGCCTTTATGTTTTATTGTTTATTGTTGTGTCTCTACAGTTATTTTGTTAGTTTTTAATTTTCTTCTGCTATTTTTGTCATTAGTTGATTTTTCTTCATTGCTCTTTCATTCTTATTATAAATTTGCATTGTGTTACTTCATTCTATCTCGGGGTGGGGGTAGGGGTTTCTCCTGGCCATTAAGTCCAAATGGCGTGCAACCTTACATACTGATTTAAGTAGTGACTGTGAAGCCGTTTGGGTAAAGTGAAATTTCACTAGTTTTTGCTTGTATTTACAGACCACCTTGATTAACCCCCACTTATTATGAACATTTTCTCTCTTCTGTAATGAAAGTCATTAATCTGAATCCTAATGTCATTATACTGAGTGACTTTAACCTATCCTGAGCTAACCTTTTCATTTCTATGTAACTACTGCATCCTACACCTGCTTGTTATATTCATACCTTGGTCTACCCCTATCACCTACAGTTACTTCAAAAGCCCACTGAACAAGTCTTGGGTGTCTTAAGATGTGTTCTATCATTCTATCTCTTCTCGTCAAATTTCACCAATTCGATTCATTATCTCTTCATTCGTGATTCGCTCTACCCATCTCACCTTCGGCTTCCTCTTTAATACCACATTTCAAAAGTTTCTGTTTTCTTTCTTTCTTTCTGAGTTGGGTATCATCCATGTTTCACTTCCTTACAGTGCCACGCCCCAGGCGAAAGTCTTCGAAAACATCTTTCTAATTTCTATATCAATGTTTGAAGTAAGCAAATTTCTTTTCTTAAGAAAGGCCTTCCTTGCTTGTGCTAGTTAGGAATTTATGTCCTCCTTACTTATGCCAACGTTAGTTATTTTACTGCTCAAGTAACAATATTCATCTACTTCCTTTAAGACTTCATTTCCTAGCCTGATATTTCCTGTATCACCTGACTTCATTAGACTGTTCTTCATTACATTTGTTTTGGAATTGTTCATTTTCATCCCGTACTCCTTCCTCAAGACTCTGTCCGTATCATTCAGCAGTTTCTCCATAACTTCTGTGGAGTCAGATAATATATTGTTAGGGAAGATCTTAGGGTTTTGATTTCCTCTCCTTGGATTGTGATTCCCTTTCCAAATTCCCCTGATTTCTTTTACTACCTGTTCTGTATAAACATTGAAAAGGAGGGGGACAAACTGCAGCCTTGCCTCACTCCTTTCTGGATTACTGCTTCATTTTCATAGCCCTCTATTCTTATGTCTGCAGACTGATTTTTATACAGATTGTAGGTAATTCTTTGTACTTTGTATCTAATCCCAATCACCTTCATAATCTGAAATAGCTTGGTCCAGCCAACATTATTGAATGCCTATTCTAGATCTACGAACGCTATGTACATTGGGCTTGTCCTTAATTCGGTCCTCTAAGATTAGACATAAAATCAGGATTGCAACACATGTTCCTACACTTCTTCTGAAGCCAAACTGATCTTCTCCCAACTCAGTTTCAACCATTCTTCTGTAAATAATATATGTTAGAACTTTGCAGGCATGAGATGCTGAACGAATAATGAGGTCATTTAGACTCTTGTGAGCACCTGGTTTCTTGGGAAAGTCCTGCCTAAAATCAGACGGCACTTCTCCTGTGTTATACATTTTACACACTAAATGGAATAACCTCGCCATGCTGATTTCTCCTAAGGCAGTCGGTTATACAAAGGCTATGTCATCAATTGCAGGTGCCTCATTCCTGTTTAGTTCTCTCAAAGCTCTGTTGAATTCTTGCCTCGAAATTGGGTCTCCCATTTCATCAGCATCAGCAGCCTCTTCTTGTTCCAGAAATGTATTGTCTACTTCCGTACCTTGATATAACTGTGGATATGCTCCTGGTATCTTTCTGCCTTGTCGTCTTTCCCTAGAAGTGGTTTTTCATCTGAGCTCTTAATATTCATACACCTAGTTTTCCTTTCTCCAAAGATTTCCTTGCTTTTCCTAGATGCAGCATGTAGGTTTCCTAGGGCCATACAATCTTTAACATCCTTGCACTTCTCTTTTAGTTATTCTTCCTTAGCTGTCCTCCACTTTCTATCTACTTCATTCTTTAATCGCCTGTATTCTTTTCTGCTCCCCTCAATTTTTTTTTTTTGTTTGCTTTCGTGTACTTTCATTGTTCTTCAGCCTGGTTTAGTATTTTCTGAGTTATCCATTGATACTTAGTTAAGCTTTCGCTTTTTACTAACCTTTCTTCAGCAGCCCTACTGACCTCATTCTTCACGACTGCCTTTTCTTCCTCTATTGTGTTTCCTTCAGCCTTTTCAATTAGTCCGTGTGCAAGATATTTCTTGAAACAATTCCTCACACTCTTTTCTTTCAATTTGTCTAGATCCCATCTCCTTGCATCCCTTCCTTTCTTCAAATTCAAGTTGTGGTCAAAGTTCGCATCTCCTTCTGGGAAGGTCTTTCAATCCTACACCTGGTTTCTGAATTTCTGCCTAACCATAATGAAGTCTTATTTGATATCTCCAGGTCTCGTCCACATATACAGCCGCTGTTTGTGGTGTTTGAACCAAGTATTAATGAGGACTAAATTATGATTGGTGCAGAATTCAACCAGCCAACTTCCTCTTTCATTCCTTTGTCCCAATCCGAATTTTCCCACTGCATTACCTTCTCTTCCTTGCCTAACTCTGCTTTCCAGTCTCCCATCACAGTTAGATTCTTGTCATCTTTTACATATTGTATTAAATCTTCTATCTCTTCATATATTCTGTTGTTTTCTTGATCATCCGCTGAACTAGTAGGCATATAGATGTGCACTAATTTGCTGGGCATTGGCTTGATGTCTGTCTGACAATAATAATCCTTTCTCTGTTCTGATTATAGCAGCCTACCTGCTGCCCAATTTCTTATTCAGTACTGAACCAAGTCCTACATTTCCCCTGTTTGATATTGTGTTGATAATTCTGTAGTTGCCTGACCAAAAATCTTGCTCTTCCTGCCAGTCTTCTTCACTCCCCACCCGGAGATCCGAGTGAGGGATTATTTACTTCCGAAATATTTTACCCAGGAGGAAGCAATCATTAGTTCATCATTCATACAGAGAGAGCTGCATGTCCTTGGGAGTTAGTTACGGCTGTAGTTTCCTGTTGGTTTCAGCCAGATCCCAGTATGAATGTACCTAAGCCATGTTAAGTATTATTACAAGGCCGTATCAGTCAATCATCTAGACACCACCCTTGCAACTTCCGCAAGGCTGCTACCCTCCTTTTGATGAACCATTAGTTAGTCTGGTCTCTCGACAGTTACCCATCCATTATGGTTGCACCTATGGCTCAGCTATCTGTTTCACTGGGGCCCACAAGCCAGCCTACCACGACAAGGTCACATGGTTCGAAGGGGAGGTGACATAAGGATACCTAAAGAAAATATTAAATTAAGAAATTGGGTTAAAGAGTTTGAGAAGGAATGCTTCTCTACCAAAAGAAAAAAAAATATCTTCTGCAAAGTGTGTGAAGTTGAAGTAAGTGCCATAAATCATTTTAACGTCTAGTTGCACAGCGACTCTGCTCGACATAAAAATGTTGAGATGAGTGGTGAATAAGAGATATGTACTTTTTTCCTGCTATATTTTACTTCAATTAAATTTTGTGCCCATGGTGATTTTTGGTGCATTCTTAATTATGATAAGTAACGTGATTGTCATTGGTTTGCCGGAACAGTGGTGTGGTCTCTTACACCATTGTGTAAGACAGCAATATTAATTAATAATATCTTTGATACTGAATGATTTATACTGCATTTATGATAAGAGATTAGTGGAATTAGGTTAAAAGAACTAGTAAGGAAATTAATTGTAGTAGTGCAATAAGATTGTATAATGAATTGTATTTAAAGAGCTAGTAGCAGAAAACAATCATTGGAAGTACATGCAGTATGTTTAGTTCTATTTTTCATTTTGTGGATAATATTTAGATATTTTTAAGAGCATATCTGCCTGCAAATTTGGACAATTATGTCTTAAACATCTGAACCGTAACTGTAACATATCTGTAAAAATATAATAAAGTGGGTGTAAAAATGTATTAAGTGTTTTTTTTTTTTTTTTGGACAAATATATTTACTATCTGCATCTGACGAGAAATCACAGTAGCACGAGTAACAGATACTACACTCTTAGCTACAAACACCAGTCGTGACAGACAACGCAAGCTCTCTGAATCAATTTGTATTCATTATCAAACTGTTCATTATGCTGTACATACAGTAAATTTGTAACTGAGGCACAGTTGCACTACCACTTTTAAACTTCACGATAGCATTTCAGTTCGCAAGAATCACCGCAGGCGGAACAGATGTTTACTGCTGGGCCTTGAGACTTGAGTTAGGAGCATGCGCAGCAGCCATACTTACCCCTCGCACCCTTTACCCTGCATCCACGTGACTTCGTGGCAGATGACCATAGTGGTGTTCTGAGTGCGTATTTTTACTAGTATGTTATAGTGTTCTAAGTGTTATAATTTATATATCAACAGACTGAAAAACTTAAATCTTATATTAATAAAAAGAAATAAGTCAAAGATAACTTGAGTGGCTTTTGGGGAAAAAAAGGAAAGAAGCATCCAACATTTCTTTGTCAAGGAGTGACTCATATTTTGGCTATTTCCCATGTGAGATATATTTTCACTTTACAAAGGAAATTGAATATGTCCACCTATTCAATGCGTACACATTTTCATCATTAGATGGAGTAATAATAGTCATACATGTTTCAACTCGTTTGAGCCATTTTTTGTGAAAAGAGGTTGAAGTTATTTACATAATTGATGCTAAAAAAATGTTAGAACATAATGAAGAAAAGAATGAAAACAAATGAAACATGATGGAATTAAAACAATAAGTGATTATGGCTAGGTTGTGGATCTCTTAGTCTAAAACGTGCAGTGTGTTACAATTAACGAGGAGGATGAATTCACTGTGCTACACTTTAAAATGACAGTCTGTCTTCATTGAGTCACAGTCACAAACAGTCAAGAGGCCAGCAAAAATTTGAGAAACTATGTTTGAGAAGAAAACAAATGACATGTAAAAAGTATGTGATACACAGTGGAAACCGTCAATGAAGTTTAGATAGATTAAATAGTTGCCCTCTCGAACGGCCTGACCTTGTCAAATTTAGTGGTCAGCTGAACCAACAATAGACATGATCAGTGAGAACGGGATTACATGATATCTTATACTGAAGGCATTTACCATTTCAGGGTAACATACCTAAAAAATCCTAGCAAAGATGTCGCTTTGAGTCAAGTATTGGGCTAATCCCACGTCTATGGTACAAGTTACCAATTGCACAAGTTAAAAATTACAAGTTTAAAGGTTGCTTGAACAGTTACAAGATTGAAAGGCAAATGAAAACATTACATTTTAAATATGAAAAGGTTAAGAAGTTGGCTTGCCCTCTACTGAAATGAGGATGGAAGTAGTATGACTTAAGTTCTGCATTTCACACAGTCTTTGCTGCGCTGAGCTAGTGAGCAGACATGTAGTAATGATCCAGAAGTGCAGGGAAAGCAGTATAGGAGTGTGATAGGGCAGTGGCACAACCAGGTCAAGTTGATCAAGACAGAGTGCAAAATAGGAGTTAATAAAAGAACAGGACTGACAGAATTATTGATGGCAGCAGCTATAGTGGCTACTCTGTTAGTCACTGGAGGCATCGAGATTAACCCAGGCCCATTGTCATGGGAGGACATGGAGAAAATCAAGGATGCTGTACACAAAGCTTCTCAGGCTGACCAGACCAAAGAAATGTTCGAGGTGCAGTCTCAACAAAGTAAGGATATGAAGGACAGCTTAACCGAAGAACTAACATAAATAAAGGAGAAGATGAGAGAAGAATGAAGAAGAGTGATACTAAATCAGAGAATTAAGGCACTAGAAGAACAAGTTCAGGTACTTCAATGGTGGGATAGCCGAAGAATGGAGTAGGAGAAGAGAAGAATATTTACAGCCTGGGGCCTATTCCACAAAAGTATGGTCTTGTACATTACAAGTAAATTATCTAGTAGCTTGTACAAATACCAGAGTTTCTGTTTCACAAAAGAATTTTCTACAGTTGTACTTTACTACTCCATACTTACAAATTACCAGTGAATTTTTATAGGTATGTTCCACAAAAGGACTAGTACTTGTAACTTGCTAGTGAATTGGGAAGTATTCTCTACCAGTGAAAGGACAATAATATATAAACCTACTAGTGATATTTAAATATACTTATTTCAGATACAATTTGATAAATATGTGGTCTAGCAGTGGTGATAGTGATGGTGATGAAAATGAAAACTACCGTCTGTATAAAGAAAGAATAAACTTCCAGTTTAAGACTGTATTTGAATACAATGAGCATTTTAGGTTAAGCACAATACAAGTGGAAGAACTTTTGATGGATATTGGGCATAGGTTAGAACATCGTACAAATAGAAATAAATCTCTCTCTGCTAAACAACACTACGTTGGCTAGGAAATGGTGGTCAGTACCATGGTATTGCAGATATGCATGGGATGGCAGAATCTTCAGTCTGTAGGTCAATACATTCTGTGGTAGCTGCAATAAATGATATTAAATTTCCTCAAATTGTTCGTTGGCCTGAAAATGCTGAGCAAATAGTGTAAGACTTCTACAATATAGCTCAATTGCCTCAAGTTGTAGGCTGTGTAGATGGAACTTTGGTGAACATTGATGCACCCCATGTTCATGAAGAGCAGTATGTTGATCGGTATGGAAAGCGTTCTGTTAACTGTATGCTTGTATGTGGGCCAGATATGAAGTTCTATTATGCCAGCGTAAATTGGCCAGGTAGCGTCCATGATGCTCGTGTCCTTCGAAGCAGCAATCTCTTTCGAATGATGGAGCAAGGTTGGAGACCCTTTCTGCAGTCAGTCTTGCTTGGCGATTCTGCTTATCCTTTGAAGGATTGGCTTATTACGCCTAAACTGGTCGATTTAGATGAACTCAGAGTGCAGAGGTTTAACAGGGCCCATAAGAGTACAAGAAGATTAATTGAAAATGCTATTGGTATTCTCAAAGAGAAATTTCCCTGTCTTAACCATTCACGAGTACATCCCGTTTTTGCAGCTAACATTTTCAAATGCTGCGTAACACTATGTAACATTTCTCATGAAGAGTTACAAATCAGTGCAATAGACCTGCAGGAAAACAACATTGTGGATGACTTACCTGAGCCAGAAGGTGAAGGTGAAGAACTTGCCGAACCGGCTGTAGCGTACAGAAGAGATCAGCTAATTAACACTTTTCAGTGAAAGTGAGTAATAATTCATCTGTATATCCAATTTATTAAAAACTATTAAATACTGTATTGAAACAATACACTTCAAGTTATATTACGATATTGTTAAAGATATGAAAAAACTAATATAAGACATTACGACCTAACTTTTAACCTATTACTTAGTATTGCTATTTTAATCAATCACTACTTCACAACCTTCTTCTAAAACTACAACACTGTCCGCAGATAATTCGGGATATTTTTTCACAGTGTCAGATAGCTGAACTCAAAATTGCTTTTCCATTGCTAGTACTTCAAGGGCTAAGTTTCTGTTTTTTAAGGGTGAAGAAATCTATTTGCAAATCAATCTTCCTCCTTTTCTTTTCTGCCATGCTTTCTTCATGACCCTTACTGTTTTCCTTGGTTGCCTCTGTTCACTGCAGGAAAATGGTGGGGTGGAGATATCTACAACAGCTGTTGAGGGTGATTCATCATAAGATTCTGGGACACTGAGGCTGTCAACGGACGGTGAATTTTTTCCAAGAATGTTCAAGACTTTATTGTCAAAATCAGTCAAATTGGCATGTTTTCCACCACCTGTGCCAGTCTGCCTTTGATTATCAATCTTTGCCTATAAAAAAGAACTGTTATGTAGTATATGTTAATATAATTACCCTAATTAAAATTATGATTAAACTAAATTAAAATAAACCTAATTGAAGAATTTAAATAAAAACATACTTAATAGTGTCACCTTGGAATTAGGCCAGAATATATCTCTTACGTACATCCAACTTTTCCCCTCAAAAGTTCCATGAGCTTTTCCCAAGTCAAATATTTCCATCCAGCCATTTACTTTGTCTTGTTTTTTCAGACTCTTGCTGAATGCGCCGAAAAGAATATCTTTTCTTCTTTCTATTTCCTTCAAAAGGAATAACTTTGTTTCTCTTGACACCATTTTCACAATTCCTGCAGTTTGCAATTTCGTAACAATTAAGTTTGGCGCCGAATATCGTTACTAGCGGCATCTGCTGCCTAATATGACAGACTATCGCGGAACACATGCGAGTATTGCAGAAGAACAGAATGGGTGATAATAACGGAGTAATTTCCTATCATCAAAGAAATAAACTGAAAAATAACATTGTAGCATTACGAAATTCACAGAAATATTAGAGTTCTTGGAATGTTTGCCGCATAAATTACCTTAAAATACGATATTACGATAAATGAGACAAACATAACCTAATTCAATGAATGGAATACGAAGATAAACAGCTGGTTCATGTTATGACGTAGTATGTTTATTGATATGTCGTCACTTGTAGAGGTGTGACGGTCCAGAGATAATGTGTCACTGCTCCAACTGTGTCACTGTGACAACTGGAGCAGTGACACGTTGCCGGTCCAGTGACACAAACCAGTCCAGTCACAGATGGAGCTGTGGAGCATGTTGGCATGGCTTCGACAGAGCGCGGTGACACGTTGCCGGTCCAGTGACAAACCGGTCCAGCCACAGATGGAGCTGAGGAGCATGCTGGCATAGCACGCAAAACGTGGTGACACGCTGCTGGTTCAGTGACAACCGGTACAAGCATAAATGGAGCTGAGGAACATGGTAGTAGGCTTACGTAGCCAGGGGATGTACGATTTCTCTGTTCTTCGATGATGTCATGATCACGCCTGTCTTATCTGATTTGATAATGGCACACTGGTGGTAGGTTGAAAGACTCGAAAATATTTTTTATCTTCAATTAATAATTACTTACATAATAATGTTATTTTGTTTTACGTCCCAATAACTACATTTATGGTTTTCGGAGACGGCGAGGCGCCGGAATTTTGTTCTGCAGGAGTTCTTTCACTTGCCAGTAAATTTACTAATAATGATCTTATTTGCTTTACGTCCCACTAACTACTAATACGGTTTTCGGAGATGCCGAGGTGTCAGAATTTAGTCTTGCAGGAGTTCTTTTACGTGCCTATAAATATACTGACACGAGGCTGACGTATTTGACCACCTTCAAATACCACTGGACTGAGCCAGGATTGAACCTGCCAACTTGGGGTCAGAAGGCCAGCGCATCAACCGTCTGAGCCACTCAGCCCGGCAGTGTAAGTAAATCTACTGACCGAGCAACTGGCTATACGGTTTGGGTTACGTATCTGTCAACTTCCATTCATGAGACAATTGGTTCGAACCCCACTATCGGAAGCCTTGAAAGTGGTTTTCCGTTGTTTCCCATTTTCACAACAGGCAAATGCTGGGTATGTTTCTTAACCAAGGCCACGGTCGCTTCCCATGCCTAGTCCTTTTCTATGCCGTCATCACTAGTCCGTGTCGGTGTGACGTAAAGCAGATTGTAAAAAAAAAAAAAAAAAATCATAGAAAAAAGAAAGAAAACGATACAAGGGTGTCGAATTTGAGCACTTTCAAATACCACTGGACTGAGCCAGGATCGAATCTGCCAAGTTGGGGCTAGAAAACCAGCGCTCTACCGACCAAGCTACTCTGCCCGGCACAATTTTATTTCAAGAAGTAGTGTAAATTACAAGTAAGAATGACTTCTTTTTGTAACACGTAACGATTACAAGTAAAATTTGCTATGAATGTAATCGTTACAAGTAATCCGATTACTTTTACCCAATTACTTCCCAACTTGTAAAATGAAAGCATTTTGTGTGCAATTCTTACCTAAGATTCTGACATGTGAATGGCCTATAATATTGTTTTAGAGATCGCCAAGAATCATTTTGAAACATCTGACGCTTTAAAAAGTATTCAGTGTTGTGAATTTAAAATGTTCATTGATCATATTCGCCAGATTAAATGTTTAGTTATAGTATCAAAAATGACGTTCGACCATATTTTAACTATGTTAAGAAAAACAACCATTAATAATAAATAATAATAATAAGGTATTATTATTTATAGAAACTTTTTAGTGTTGAAGTAGATTACTGTGGATTTCTTTCGTTCGCATGAAATAATGAAAACCGTGCCGGTATTTCTCCATCCTGTTCTTGTCACAACCTCTCTAACGGTACGGGACGACGATGTCTGGATCACTGGACTGTTTGCGAATAGCAGTAACAACACTTCCCGGTACAACAAACTGCAAGTCGCAGCGCAAGACTGTCACTGTTGCAGTGGACCGGTACAGCAAACTGAGAGTCGCAGCGCATCAGTCACAGTAGCAGTGGACCGGTAGAGAAGAGACTCCTGGAGCAGGTTGTCACTGCTCTATTCCGAGAATAGGTGACGCGTACCGGTACACCAGTACCGACATACCTCTAGTCACTTGTAACAATTCACTGGTGATATACAAGAGACTTTCAATCTTTTGTGGAAGAGAAATGTACAACTCCATACATTACAAGAACCCACACTAGTAACTTGTAATGTACAAGACCATACTTTTGTGGAATAGGCCCCTGGAGGAAACTAAAGGAGAGTCCATGATGGAATTGATTAACTCAGTCTTAAAACAAATGAGAGAGAATTTAGGCATTGACTGTACTGAAAGGGATATAGAACTACTACATTTGTGAAATTTGTTTAAAAAATAAGATAAATAGATATAAACGGGGAAAATCCTGCACATAATTAATAAATTAACTTAAATCATTAAACTGAAAAGCAAAGAGTGCTTACCTCGTAACAGAGCTGGGTTTGCTTGTGAAATGAGAGCACACTGGACAACATGTCCAATCTACAGAAGACTTAAGTAAGAAGTGATGTCATTCTAGGATGCATTCCTACCAGAAAGCATATGTGCGTGAAGAAACAGAAGAGATTTACAGCCCCTGTGGGTGGGGGAGGCAGACAAAGAATTCACCCACGGTATCCCCTGCCTGTCATAAGAGGCAACTAAAAGGGGCAACCAAGGGATGATTGTATTAGAACCATGAAACTACTTGTGATTAGTACCACCATGCGGGGAACACCATGGGTCGCTTTTACTTGTGCGTAGTACCACTGTGTTGGGTACCAAATAGGTTTGTGATTAGTAGCAACCAAGAGCGTGACGGCTTTTACAATACCTGTGATTAGTAGCACTAAATGAGTGACACCATGGGATGAGGGAACCGATGGTTCTAGATTGCCTATGATTAGTACCCACTGTATGAGGAACACCACGGGATAGTACAAGTCCCTGTGGTTAGTACCCTTATGTGATGAACAGCATAGGTTTGCATTGCCTGTAAATGGCGCCACAATGTGCGAAACAGCGTAGGTCTGTAATACATGTGCGAAATTCATTACCTGTGAGTAGTACCATAATGTGTGGAATACCGCGAGTCTACACTACTCTTGATTAGTACCGCAACATGACAAATACCATGGTTCTACTTTCCTAGCGATAAGTGCCATTGTGAGGGGTCGCTAACTTGGATTTTGGACCCCTTAGCATGCTGCACGATTTTCCTGGTTGATTTCTATGATTGTTTCAAAGGGGCCCATGCACTGGATGAACACGGCTTCAATAGATTTCTTGATATTGTTCTTTTCAAGAAAGATGCTTGCGTGGCGTATATTCTTGATTTGACAATTCATTATGAAACATACAATACAAATCAGTGTGCGCAAGTCAGTCAAGAGAAAAAAGAACAATATGAAGGGTGCATTCCTTTCCTGAGAGAGAAATATCTTGAACGCTGTGATAGCCATCATTTTGTTGTTTATGGCCTTCTGTTCGGCATGTGAGGAACTGTGCGTCAATCCATGGCCCAGCTTCTCGCAACATCGGTATTTCACATCAAGATCTCAAGTTGATTATAAAGAGGATCATCGTAGACTCATGGCGATCATCCACCATCACATTTATGTGAAGAAATAAGTTGGGAAAATAATTTACCATGTTTTTCCACAACAGATTGTCAATGTTGATTCAGTCTTATTATACTCTGTCTTTAGCAATTAGATGAAAATCTAGCAGTACATTTGTAAATACATGTTCTCTCTCTATCTCTGTTGGGATCTTTGTCCTAGTTGAGCTTCTCAAACCATCACATTATGTTGTAACTGAACATAGGCTTACTTCTTTTTGTCTAAAACCATTGTCATCCATCATTGGACTGGGGAGTCAGTGACTGAGGAATCAACTAAAGGTCGGATGTGTAGTGCAATACGTATTTTTTGGATTTGCAACCTCGGAGGCATTTTGGATATCCTGGGTTTCGGTTAACAATAGTTTGATTAATAGAATGCGATGGTACTGCTCCTCCCTCAAGATACCTTCCACTCTTACAAAGTCTCCCACCTTATTTTTACTGAAACAATCCCAAACCATAATGCTGCTACCTCCATGCTTCTCAGTTGGTGTTAGGCAGCCATCTAACATTCTTTCTGCTGTACGACGGCAGACATACTGACGAAAATTTGACCCAGACTTCTCAAATTGTGACTCGTCAGTTCGTAACACTCATTTCCACCAGTCAGTGGTTCAATCCTTCTGTTGTCTGACCCACTAGAGTCTCATGAGATTTATGACTGTATATAAATGACTCGCTTTCGCTCGTTGGGGGCTGCGCCCCCAAACCCCCAATTCCTCTATATTACAAGTGGTCTTATGGGAAATTACTGTGAGGAATGGGTACTTCGTTACGGAAAACGGATTGTGCCACCAGACGGCCCATTTATTTGCGTATATTTTTGGTCCTATAATATTTTCTCGTACCGTATATTCACGATTTATAGCAAAGATAGCGTTAAACGTTTGGACGTGGTGCAAATTACGTACGATTCTCACAAGATATGAAATATTTTCCTAACGTAAAGGGGAGTTATAGTCTTGAATCTTGGTAGGTTTATCGTGGTTGAAACGCTCTATATTTACGTTCTTTGATGTTCTGTTGTATCTGCATCGAGTTAGGGGAAGATTGGTGTAGAACCTTGGATTAGGAGTACAGTGTTTACGTATTACTTCCGTTTTCCATTTTTACAGGGTGCTAGAATCATGCATTTTGCTCACATATGATCCACGAACGTTCCAACGAGCCTGCCATATTTCATGATTCTGTCGGTCTTATAAGTGTGTAAAACAGTAACATTAATTAGGGAAAATGTAAAAAAATGGACGTCAAATCTGAAAAAGCAGCTCTATCCAAGTCATAAGGGATCAAGATACGACTAAAATTCCCGGGACCGAAGTTGTAGATCTCTTCATGATGGGATCCGAACGCCTGGTCGATTTGGTGGTAAGACTTACAGTTTAGCCACCAAAATCCTCGAAACGTTAGTTATCACCATCATGAAAACTGCTTCCAGATTTCGATAATTTCTGGAGATAAAAACGTTAAACAATGCAACTCTTTCGAATTTCTCCCTCGGTTGCAGGCCAAAGTTGTAACTGCGACAAATATTAATTTTCTTGCGCACGGCAACACATCGTCCACAATTTAGTTTAAAAGAAGGGAAATAAAAATAACAAAAAATCAACATTTAGCCAGGCAATGTGCATGCTAAATAGTGCATGCTTTCATTTGGAAATTTATTGCGGGCAAACGGTGCGTCGTATCGTGGTACGGATTGCGGCGTTAGACGACCCGTTTAGTCGTCTACATTACTGTATTAGGCGCCTTCTCGTATCCCGCATATTTATACCATAGAAAGAGGTGAACGTTTCGACCCATGTCAAATTTCGTCCACTTTTCAAAAATTGAAAAATAATTTTGCCAACTTAGCAGACAGCTTCAGTCTTGAAACTTTGCAGGCAGGTTGACGATGAAAGGGCCTATATTTTGGTTATTGGAGGTTTTGCAGTATCTCAACGGGCTTCGCCATAAATTGCTTAAGAATCATAAATTAGGCTGAAATTTCAATAGTGTTTCCACATATACCCTCCGTTTTCCCATACTTTCAAGACAGCTAGAATAACGAAAGTCAGCCTACATATGGCTAATGACGTTGCCAAGAAGCGTGCTGAATTTCGTTCATCTATCTATCTTATGAGTGTGTGCATCAGTAAAATCATTTATGGAAATTTAACAAAAATGACCAAAACCGGGGAAATGAAGCTCAGTCTAAGGTAGAAGGAGTCGAGATACGACAAAAAGTCATAGGACCCAAGTTGTAGATCTCTTCATTTTAGGGCACGAAACTACAGTCCGTTTATTGATAACCATTACCGTTTAGCCACAAGAGAGCTCGAAACGAAAGCCTGCACCGTCATTAAATTTGGCTTAATATTTCGAATTTTTTTGTGGATAAAATATTAAATATTTCAACTTATTGCAATGTCTACGTCGGTCACAGGCTAGGAGCTACAACTTTGCCAAATTTTAATTTTGTAGGGCACTTCATCACGGGGTCCGCCATTTTGTTTGGGGGAGGGGGCAAAATTAAAAATGTAAACTTTTGGAATTTTTCCGTTGGTTACACGCTAATAGCTATCATGTTGAAAAATTCCAAGTTTCTAGCTCATCTGGAACGGAAGGGTCTAACCCGAAAATTGAGTCCGACGATTTGATTCGACGGGGGCTAAATACGAAAAATTTGAACTTCTGGAATTTGTCCTTGGTTTACAGCCTAATAGGTATCAGAAAGGGTGTACGAAATTTGAGTCCGATAATTTGATTGGGCGGAAGGGTGTAGCACGAAATTTGAGTCCGGTATTTTAATCCGGTGTGGGGGGCTAAATATGAAAAATTTGAACTTTTTGAAATATTTCCTTGGGTTATGGAATAACAGTTATCAGATTTCCGCATTTCAAGTTCCTACCATATCTGGAAGGGTCTAACACGAAATTTCAGTCCGATATTTTGATGGGGGGGAAGGGGGGCTAAATATGAAAAATGTCAACGTTTTTTAATTTTTCCTTGGGTTGCAGCCTAATAGCTATCAGACTGCCGAATTCCAAGTTTTCGGCTCATCTGGAACGGAAGAGTCTAACTCGAAATTTGATTCCAATATTTTGATTCGATGGGGGGCTAAATACAAAAAATAGCTATCAGATTGCCGAATTTCAAGTTCCTAGCTCATGTGGAAGGGTCTAGCACGAAATTTTAGTCCGATTATTTGATGGGGCGGAAGGGGGGCTAAATATGAAAAATTTCAACTTTTTTGAATTTTTCCTTGGGTTTCAGCCTAATAGCTATCAGATTGCCGAATTTCAAGTTCCTAGCTCACCTGGAAGTGGGCAAACATTAATGTGAGTCAGTCAGCCTTGTTGCTTTATATATATAAGATATCACATTGGACACTAGTTATTCTCTAGTTCTGTTGATTTCAGTGCAGATGTCCTCAGCTGTAAGACTTGCCTACTCAAGGTCACAGTGTGTTTATCTTCAACAGAAGATGTTCTTCTAGGACATGCACTAAGTGCTCGATCTTTGTGAGTGCCTGTATCTTGTCTTCGCTTCAATGCAGAGTGAACAGAGTAAATGCCAAATGCAGAAATCTGTAATTTGGCAGCAATCTGCTGGTTTGACCAAGCAGTTATATTGTAAGGCACATGCCACAGCAGACTCTTCTTTACTTACGCTAGCTTTTTCTTTCCATTTCTGCAGTGAGTCTGTATCCTGGAGCAATACTGAAGAGAAGTGATTGTTGGAAAATGGTCTAAACTATCAGAAACATTCAAAATGTAGGGAAAGTAGTTTGTGTTATAGCTAACAGTAGATTATTTCAACAACTAAGGCAGTAAGATTTGTGAATTTTTCAGTATAGCAGTGCAACAGAATCCAGGTTGATGTTCAGTACAGACAGGCTGAAGATTATATTAGAAATATCACTCTTCGGACACCTTAATAATAATAATAATAATAATAATAATAATAATAATAATAATAATAATAATAAATACAGTAACGTATTTTAGTGTGTAATAGATCAGAATCAACAAATACCTGCTGCAGGAAGTAGATCAGAAATGTAATCTAATTTCAAGAAAATATAGAAAATTTCAGAGGTGAGTTAAAACTTTTTCCACATGAGTGTGGTGGGTGTGGTCCTCAGCCTGTGAGGTGAATGGATCCTTAACCATTCACCAGTAATTCTCATACAAAGCTGAGGAGTATTATGAAAGAGAAGTGAGGTTGTTACTTATTGCATTCTTCACTGAGTCAGAAGGTGCTCTTACATTTGCCAAGCCCATTGAAATGTATACTACAACTGATTCTACAATCCATACATTAACCATTCATCCTAGGGACTGGCTACATATGGAATGGTGTTTCTAGCTTCACTCAAACCTAAGTCATTGTCATGTTGTCAGATCCAGACTTCAGACTTGGGATAGATCAATGAAAGCACCAAAATTGTTCTAGTCCTCAGTGTACCATAAACACTGTATCTCACCCAAGATGGATTCGAACTCCAAACTTATTTTTAAACAATTGATAAATGGTCATTTTTGATTATTTATTTATTCTTAAAATTCTTTGTTTTAGGTGACGACTTTGCCATTATTCAGCAAGAGATTTTGATGATGAAGGATTGTCGGCATCCAAACATCATAGCATACTACGGAAGCTATCTGCGAAGAGACAAATTGTGGATTTGTATGGAGTATTGTGGAGGAGGATCTTTACAGGATATTTATCATAGTAAGTGTGTAGTTTCATTGTGCTGGGAATTCATTCAGGGTGACAAAGTTTAAAAAATTTGCTCTACTCTCTCATTATACTGATTTGTGGTTTATTTTCTTTTATTTGGTCATGTATTGTACACTGCTAATTTAAGTTGGATTGTATTAGACTTTTCTTCTAAATTATAATTAATGCCTACTATCTAAGAAATACTATCTCTGTATTAACAGTGGCAAGGTACAGCTTCAGCATTTGCTGGTATGCAGATGAGTATCCATAGGGCTGCTGATGGCAGGATGCAAGTTCACAGTTGTTTGATTCTAACCTCATGGCCAACTTGTTCAGTCTACTACTGTACCACACATTAACATTGTCTTCAAGTTATATATCAGTGTTGCCTGACTATATGATTTGATTCTGCCTAACAAACCACTTCACATACAATACATTTTATGTAAAGACCCTTGATGTCTGAACATGCCATCAAATCTGTTATAGAAAGATAGGAACACGAATATCAACACATAATAGGATAAATCCAATGGCAGATCAGTGTGCGAATTGGGAGATCAGAAAGAGGTGACCAAAAAAAAAAAAACAAAACACGGAAGATTGAAAATAATTTCCACCTTTTCAAACAATGCCATCTTCACATAGATGCATTCGTCCTCCTCAAACCCAGTTCTTCTACATCCATTTCTTCTTGGCACCCAGTAACCCTGTTTCTGTTTTCCAGCTTCATCAGAGGGCAGGTATCATCACTTCAGCACCATGCATCATACATTTTAGTCCACGAGATGTGGCAGTTGCCAAATACAAAACAGATTTTTGGATTTTTTGGATGTCTCTTAGCTATGATCATGGTGTTAAAAACTAATTAAAACTGCAAGTTTGCTTGATAGGTTAGTTACAAGGAAACTATCGATAAGTTCACTGCAAAACTGACAATGCAATTTCACTGAGAGAATGAGGAGACCATAAAATAGCAATGTACAAAAATTCAGCTGCCATTTCGAACTGGGTGGTGTCAAAATCTTGATTCAAAATCCATGTATCAACTCGGCTTCTGGACAACCCTTGCATCTTGCTGGCTGGCGTGGCACACAGCGGAGTGGAGTTGCAATTGTGCTGGAGAGAGAGAGAGAGAGAGAGAGAGAGAGAGATATGGCAGGTTGCTGCACGCCAAGGTCACTTTATTGTTAGGGAACGAATGTGAAATGTAAATGAAGTGCATCAGTCATATGATAAAAACACAAATATTTTTGGTACCATGCATGAGTGAGTATGCACTTTAAGGCCATGTTGTTCTTCAGTTTTCCTTACTTGTTTGAAGGCGACATTTTGCAGGCACTTTGAACTTGGGAAGTTTCTTCGTTGTGTTGGTTGCAGACCATGAATAGTTAATCATGTCCTTGAACTGTGGGGAAAAAAATTGAAAATTAATAATGGATTGAAGTTTCAATATGTTTTTATTCTCTGATAAACATCAAACTGAAAATATTCACATGCTGACACGTCGTCTGCTAATTAGTGTTAAAGAGCCTTCCATTGCTGGAAGAAAAACTTATCCAATATGCTGTACTTTCCCTGTAGTGCCAGGAGGAAACTGGAGAATTTCTATACTGTTGCATAGAGGAATATCTTCAGGACAGCTTTTATTGCTTCAAGTAGTCCAGGAATCTAACAGTAGCAAACACTTGTCTTCCACGAATGTGAAGAAGGCTTCTTGAAACTAATTCTTAAATACTATTTTTCCCATTTTCTCTCATTTTATGGCTGTTAAGAGTTGTATTTTTGGCATGAAACATTTCTTTGAAAACTCTTGGATGGAAAGTTCTAGTTGTCTCCTGTAGTCTGTAGTACAATGAATAATTTTGGGAAAAGAGTCCTGGCCATACTGACTGAATGCATAATTGTGTATGAACGGGTGAGTGCATTAACTATTTCTCACCAACAAATGATAATCCTTATTGCTTTCAATTTGCGCATGAAACCACTGATTTATTTTGTATAATGAAGAAGGGGTGTAGCTTAAAAATTGCTCTGCAGCTGCTTCCACAAATTTCTTTGACACTTTATTTTTTTCCTCTTCTCCTTGTAGATATGCATGGATTACAAATTTAGTAATTTTTCTACTTTTGATTCTATAACTATTCTTGAAGCTGCTCAACCAGCTAGTAGATGCACTGAAATTACTTTGCCCCATTGAAATCTCTCTTGAATGTTCCAAGGGACACAGTTGCAGGTCTTCATCGCAAACATTCTGCTTCGACCTTCTTGCTTCTGCAAGGCAAGAAAATAATTTTTTATACAGTACATAAATTTCCTGTGTTCAATTGGACTTACTGACGTATACTCTAATTGGTTCTTCCATATGTACAGTTGTCGTAGTGACGTCTCCACATAACAATTTTTTCGAACAGCGATTAATGAAAGCCGCTTCTAACCCCTCTTATTTAACCATAAATTTACAGCTTTTCTCTTGTCTGTAAGATCTACAGTGTGTTACACTTTCTACTGTGGACTTGAAGCATAGCTTGAACTGGTTGATTTGTCTGGTGACTGTGGTCTCGCTTCACTGGATTGACAGGAATCAGACTCGGGGCTCAAATTCGGATCTGTGACACCTCTCATACTTAGCAATAGTGTGCTGCCTTTTCTTTCGGATAATGCAGATGATGTGTTTCTTTCCAGACATGACCCTGAGACAATGCTGGCACCTATGTATGATTTTTAATTGGTTCAATCGCATGTTGACCCATCTCCTTTTCTTCCAAAGTTATTTCATGGGAAGAAGAGAAACCTTTTTCACAGAAAGTATGTAATGCGTACTCTAGAACATTAGCCAGATTCATGACTGCTCTCTGAAAGGAACATGTGCTGACTGCCTGGCACAGAAAGCTCAAGGTAACCCGCTCTCTTCACTGGGTCAACAGGGCTGTCCACGTCCAGCTGTATGCTAATGCGTGCGATCTTATTAGACATTTCCTGGGTTCTCCCTAGGACCTTTTCACTGACCGCCCGGTAATCATAACCGAGATATCTGCTAGTTACATAATATTTCAAGTTGTTTTATGTCGCAATGACACAGATAGGTTTTGTAGCGACGGTGGAATAGGAAAGTGCTAGGAGTGTGAAGAAAGTAGCCGTGGCCTTAATTAAGGTGTGAAAATGGGGAAACCACGGAAACACTCTTCAGTGCTGCCGACAGTGGGGTTCGAACCCACTATTTCCCGAATGCAAGCTCACAGCTGCGCGCTCCTAACTCGCTCGGTTTACATAATATTAATACATATTTCAGTTATTGAAAACCTACAATCTGTTTTCTAGTCAGTGACCGGGTCAGGGATGGAATGAATTGAGGCCCATCTTGCGGTGAGGATAGGATTTGTACCAGCTGCTGAAGCCTGTCGCACTCCTCTGGGGCAGTGATTAATGACTGACAGATGAAATGAAATGATAGAGGAGAGTGTTGCTGGAATGAAAGATGACAGGCAAAAACGGAGTATCCGGAGAAAAGCCTGTCCCGCCTCCGCTTTGTCCAGCACAAATCTTACATGGAGTGACCGGGATTTGAACCATGGAACCCAACGGTGAGAGGCTGCCGCCTGAGCTATGGAGGCTACCCATATTTCAGTCAGTATATGTTCCAAATTAAAATGTTAACACTGTAAAATTGTTTATTTAAATGAAAAATCTTCATTTTGTCAGCAGAATTGTGCGAATTACATCGGGGTTCAGCTTATCATGTAGTGTCATGCGCAAGTGGTGTTTGGATTAGCGCGGTTTCGCATGTGAGCACTATTCCGCGGGATGTAACAAACTCGTCTGGCTCTCCACAGCAAGAGTCATTATTAACGAGCAGTAGAACACTAGAAGTTCAAATTACTCTGTTACGTCTTCATGATAACAATAAAATAGTTCATTTTTGCAGTTAATGTTTACCTGTCTAATATTATAGTTAATGGCCTAAGGGGAATAAGTTGAAATTTTATCATATTTATTTGTTCTTTTATTTGTTACATAGTATTCCCCACCCGGCTACTCATTCCTGCCACCCAGCTAATGAAAATTTCCAGGGAGAACACTGATTTATGTGTTAATTTTAGGACCTTGCAGCTGGAAATGGCAGGTAAATTTTTGTACATTGCTTTCTTATGCTCCCCTCATCCTCTCTGCAAAATCTAATGATGTCCCTTCTTAAATATTCGCTACTTGATTTTAGAGAAAACAGTCTACGTACATACAGACGGGAAGGTATCAAGTCAACTAGCCTTCTGTATGACCATTAATAAAGCGCAGGGACAAACTCTTGAAAAAGTGGGTAGTCTACTTACCCGAACTAGTATTCAGCCATGGTCAATTGTATGTTGCACTATCTCGGGCAGGATCGTTTGAAAATATTAAGATCCTGATATGGCCGAATGGTCGAAGCACAGAGACTATTGTATGGAAAGAAATGTTATAAACACTTATTACCGGTATTAAATGTTCATAAAACCATTGAAAAGGGCAGGCAAAACAATATGACTGCGACAGGCATTTCAAGACGAGTGATATGACCTATATATAAGGAATGCTGCGGAGCAGCATGGGTCCACTAGTATTTGTATTTAATGAACTAACAAGTACAATTGCATTACATTCCTTCAATGTAGTCACCTGCAAAGTCTATTATCCTTTTGCCAAATGTTGGGAAGCCATTGGGGATCATTGGCAACGCGTTCTCTGTTAATGACAGCGACGGAGCACCCTATTGTGCGGAGTGCTGATGCCTCGGAAGGGTTCCTTCGACTTTGGAAAGTCACAAGGACTCGTGTCTGATGAGTACAGAGGGTGTTCCAAGACCTCCCATTGCCATCGTTGATATAAGAACGTGACTTTGTTTGCGAAATGATTGCGTGCATTGTTGTGCAATGCAAGAGGGTGATCGTCTTGCAATAAACTTGGACGTTAGTGCTGCATAACCGGACACAGGTGTAGCTCCAGAAATCGGCAATAGTAGTCACCGTTGACGGTTTGGCCCTCAGGCACAGCATGCGTAAGAATAACACTCTTGTATTCATGTGCCACAATCAGCATAAGCCTCACCCGACTGGGTTCCAGTCAAAATTTTTGCGGACGTGGCAAACCCGAGTGACACCTTTAATTCGATTAACTCTTTAATTCAGGCTCGAGCCCACGTCTCATCAATGGCGACAATACGCTGCATAAATGCGTCTTCTTCGTTGCGGTATCTGTCCAGGTGGATGCCAACCAGTGCATACTGAAATCAACCCGTATGGATAATTCCCGGACAGTCCATCAATAGAAGCGAGACCTTTCACGATGTCAATCTGATCTTGAGGAATGGCTGGCCGACCCGTGTGGTGCAAATCCACAGTCTCGTTCCGACCCGCACGAAACGCCTTGACCCATCATGCAGCCATCCTACATGGTGGTAATGCATTCTTGCCACAGGCTTCATGTATTCCTCGATAACATTCTGATGCATTGTTGACACAGGCAACCTCGATTTTAATCCATGAATGCTGATCACCTTTTGAAAACGTGCTTTAGAGCGGTGAAATCGACACTATACTTCAGTGTCACACAGCAACAACACTCCCAATTGGATGCCTATCGCATGCACGCTACACATTGACACCAGTATCCACATCCTATTTGCGCATGCCCAATCTTCTGCGAGTGCTTGGACAACATTGCCACGACTTTATTTACAGCCTTCATATTAATACAACACTCCCAGTACTGTTTCCACTTAATGGAAGCAGTCGGGGGGGGGGGGGGGGGTTCATGTGCATTTTCAGTTTTATATCTTCAAATTACTGAAATTGTCCTTTCAGGGTGAATTTCAGTTTGGGGAATATAAAAAATATGCCTTGGCTAGGTCAGGTGATGAGGGTGGATAGGGAAGCTCTGTTGTCTTCATGTTCATAAAAAAAAAAAAAAATCACATATTAACAGCAATTCTTGAGCTAGCACATTACCATGATGGATACTCCTGGAGTTGTTCCTCCACAAGACTTGTTTGACATTTTCTCTCAGACTTCTTGAGATTGAAATTTAGTAATACCATTGGTTCACTCTCTGTCCCTCAGATCAAAATTCATGGTACACAACACCGTTGATATTTAAAAATAACAACATTTTCATGTTCGGCATGAACTGATGCTTCCTTTGGACTCGTTGAAATGTTTTACACCACTGTGTAATCATTTTGCACAGTTTGAACCAGAGCAAATGTTGATGTGCTGCTCATAATATTCATATATCTCGACAGTCATAGCACGTACTCTACACACACACAAACTAACAGCTGCTGAGCTTTAACTGTTCTAGAAATGCATGACAAGTGATAGGTTACTTAAAAAAGATACCACTATACAGCACCACCTACCAGAAACCGCTAGAACTTTGTAATTTTTGCATTTTGTATTTTCAAGTTCAGTTGTATTTTGAACAGATCTCTAAAATAAATTGTCTGTTGACTGTTGATAGTGTGGCTACTAAGAAAGGATGTATTAACTTGTGCATGTTGAAACCTCTCCTGAAATTTTGCCACTGGTGAGATAAACACATTAGAAGGCCATATATAAAACATGAGCTGCTGATACAAACTGCAAGGGTGTTAAAACATACCAGAAAAAGTTCCCTTGAGTCTGTAAAGTGCGCAATATGAGCGAACACTTGCATAGCCATCCTGGCATGGCATGTTTGCAGTTGATAATGTAACCAGCATGATTAGTTTAAATAGGGAGGCAGTCGTCAAGCAGTGTAATACAGTGTGGTAGTGATGGGATATTAGACTCATTTTACTGATAATACCAGTATAAATGGTCCGTTATTGGACATGATAAAAACTCATTCCTGGACATTATAAATTTTCCAGTTAACTCATTCCTGGTTGCTAAGCACACTGGGACGAAACGCTGGCAACCAGGAATGAGTTAGCTGGAAAATTTATAATGCCCATTAACGGACCATTTATATTGGTATTATAAATTTACTAATGTGGGACAAATATTTCAGGTTCCCTATGGGAATCAACATCGATATCATTTTACTGAATCGATTCATTTGATTCTGTTCACGTTACTGAATCGATACAGTGAGCTGATTCGCGGCTCATTAGTCATTGATCCTATTGCATCTGTGTAGTGTGTATGATAAGACAGCAGCAACAACATTCAGTGCTACCTGCTGCCATCTGGTCTTCATTCTATGAACTGCTTTCCTATGCGTCATCTAGCTTTGATGTTTTTTTTGCTTTACGTCGCACCGTCACAGATAGGTCTTATGGCGACGATGGGACAGGGAAGGGCTGGGAGTGGGAAGGAAGCGGCCATGGCCTTAATTAAGGTACAGCCCTAGCATTTGCCTGGTGTGAAAATGGGAAACCACGGAAAACCATCTTCAGGGCTGCCGACAGTGGGGTTCGAACCTACTATCTCTCGAATACTGGATACTGGCTGCACTTAAGCGACTGCAGCTATCGAGCTCGGTAGCTTTGATGTTAAAAAGCTTTCCCCCGGCAGTGACAACTCCATTAAATAAGTATATAGAGAGTTAGATGAAAAATATTTTTACACTCCATCATCAATGATCTGCATTTACAGCTGTTGTACAGGTGGGAGATTCCCTATCAATTATTTGCCTAGGCTATTCTTAAACTATTTCAAAGAACTTGGAAATTTAATTATATTCTTGGTAAGAACATAATACAAAATAAATAAGTTAAAATTTGAAATGCAGGCAAAAATAGATATTTGTGCAATACTATACACACATATTACAGCACAAAACTTTAGTTAATAATAATAATAATAATAATAATAATAATAATAATAATAATAATAATAATAATAGTACCGGGAGGTACACCTCTACGCCGCACATTTAAATGTTGTGCCAATTAAAACTCCTCTACAGGAGACTGAACTTGAAACTAGACCTATTTAAACGTTTCCTCTGAAGATGTCACTACCATAATTTTGTGATTATGAAGTTGCCAGTACTGTGTGAATTTTAACTTGTTTTGTTTTCCGTTCATCAAGAAATTTGGATATTCTCTCAGAGAGGTCACTGCAAAAAATTATGATCATGCACCCTGGTGCGAAGTGAAGGAACTTTTTTGAAGAAATTTTGTATTCATAAGTTTTTCCTTTACTAAATTTTGTTCATTAATTTTTGGATTGGCAATATTTATCCTTTCTTTCCGCCTGTTTTGAATTTAACCAATCAAGAATTTCTGTAATTATTTTCCAACCAATCACGTATTTCTTCTTCAATTTTGGGTGTAAATATTGTATCCTCCAATAAAATTCTGTGGGTGTGTCTTGATTATTCATGAAAGGTCTCGAACTTTCCCCGAGGGTTTATAAACTGCGGATTTTCATGGCTCTTGGCCACTTGATCAACATCTAACTAAGTGTGTGTATGTGAAGCAGGAGGCGGGAGGTGCCTCTTCCTTCAGGCAGCAGGTTTTCAGCAAGGTAATGGCCGTTTAACATCTTTATTTCTTGCTAGCTCAGCAGTTTAACCCGTGGGAAAGGTCCGAAACTTTTACCATGTAACCTACTTTTCTAAAAATGTAATTTTATGCCGGCTTATGTAAAAACTTCATAAAATCTGTAACCGTAATTCGGGGATAGAGAGTGATGCACCCTCTCGAGTTCCCCTTCATTTTGGTTTGAGGTGACTGTGGTTTGGCAACTGATTTTTTCTCTTCCTTAATGTTTTAAATTTTTTCTTATACGGGTCACCTCCATAGTTTGGGAATAGCCCCTGTTTCATCGGCCTAGTGTATTTTAGGTTTTAAGAATGCCTGTTTAGGAGTGCAAATTCATGCCTCCATTCTATTTGGTGTTTCAGGCCATTTACTTATCCATTATTCGTGTTCCATGAAGGCCCAGTAGGTTGGGTACGAGATACCCCTGTTTCAATTGTAAGTTTGGCCATGGAAGGCCAAAAGGTATACTGTTGGAATTGCCTTGAGTAGGCTTGTGAACTGAGAGCACGTTAGCTCTTTTTCAAGTGTTGTAATAGTGCCTCTGAGAGGCCTGAAATTGTCATTGTTGGAGCTAGTGCTCCAGGTATTGGGGATTTTCTGCCCTTGCATTAAAATTTGTGCTTTGGTAAAATTGAGGTGAGAGCTCAAAATTGTAAAACTAGGGGCGTGTAGCCCAAGAGTGTAAAAATCACTAAAATTGGGATTTTTTTGTCTTGTTTCTAGTTTGTCATTGTCCCTGATATATTATTGTGTTCACTTAGTGAAAGATTGTTAAGTTTGAAATTCTTAAAAAAAACCTTGGTATAACCTTGGTTAAAGTTTCAAATTCCATTCTTGACTTTGTAGTTAGACCCGTTCACCCCAGCACCTTCTTTCACCTCTGCATCCACGGGTAACCCCATAATAATAATAATAATAATAATAATAATAATTGTACCAGGAGGTACACCTCTATGCCGCGCATTCAAAAAGAGCGCCTAAATGAACTTCTCTATTGGTAAAACAGTGAAACTGGAACTACACCAACTTAGAAATTTAATCAGAAGATGTCACCACTAAAATATTATGTAATTTTGTTATTTTGCAGTTTCCTAACCTGAGTGAATTTCTACTTGTTTTGTTTGACATTCATCAAGAAGTTTGGACATTCTTCCACAGATGACACCACTAAAAACTATGATCATGCACCCTGGTGCTAAGTGAAAGAACTTATAATTCAAAGAAGTTTTGTGTTAAGTTTTTTTTACTGACTGATGTTCATTTATTTTTGGCTTGGCAATATTTCCTTTTTATTTCTGCCAGATTTGAATCTAGCCAATCCCTAATTTCTGTAATTAATTTTCCACCTATCACCGGCTTCTTCTTCGATTCTGAATGTAACTTTAAAAGTGACCAATAAAAATGAGAGGGTGTGGCTGGTTTCGTCTTGAATGATCTCGTACCTTCCCTGAGGGTTTATAAACTGCGGCTTTTCACGTCTCTTGGCCAATCGATTGTCATCTTATTGAGTGTGTGTGTCAAAGCAGGAAGCGGGCGGCCTCTTTCACCAGTCAGCAGTACATCCACATAACATCTTTCTTTCCTGCTTACTCCAATAACTCATATAAATCATATAAATCAGATATGCAGAACATGTCAATGCCATAAAACACAACCGTTTTTCCGCGGTCGGCCTACATATAAAAGAATTTAAGCACAACTTTACTGAAATAAATCAAGATCTTGAGGTATTAGTTATTCTAAACAAAGGTTCTTTCCTAGACGTCACTGAAAACCTCTATATTCATTTAGACCAATATTTCAATCCCAACCTAAACTTAAATGATATCTCAGAGAAACCAAAGATCCTATTCGACTTTCTCATTGAATTTTTCAAAAACATGAATATCCCGAAAAACAGATCTGTCTTTCAGATTATGCATAATACTTTGTCACGCCACACACTTTCACCACCTCACCCTCCATACTTCCCCTCCTTCCACTCCTCCTCCCCTACCGCTCCTTCCTTCTCCCCTCCTAATCCAACAATGGCCGCTCCCCAGACCTAAACTATCCAACAAGCTCTGTTCCTCTTCATCTCGCACCATAGCTTTACCGCCTCATGTCCCGCAATAAACATCATAGAAACCTGCCCCCACCCTACACGTAACGCTGCAACAATACACCACAAATACTAGCACAGTCAACCTCCAAACTCTCAGATAACGTATTCCTTAATACCAATTTTATATTCTTGTCGAGCTGAATACCGGACCTGTGAAGATTACAAGATTATTTTGTGCATCTACAGAACGGTGGTGTTAATGAAGCTATGTAATATAGAGAGAGACTTTCAAAGGTGGTTAAATGAAGAAGCTATATCATGTTCAAGATCATGCTTTCACACCTCTGCACAGTATTTAAAATACAATTTACCATTGGTCTTTTATAGCCATTGTTGAGAGTGAAGGAGATTTTCCTGTTGTGTATGTTTATCAGGAACTCAAGGGAGACTTCATTAGTTAGTCGGAACATAGAAAAAATGATGAACTCTTCTCAGAAGAACTCTTAAGGTTTCACCTTACTTTTTCCTGCCTGCTGGCTCTTCAGAAGTGTGCGCGCGTGCGTTTTGTATTCAGGAATCATTCAAGCCAAATATTTTCGCACTGCAAGATATGTGGTTAAGCTTATTTTTAATATGTATAACTTTTGCTTTCTCAATGATGCATTTGTTTCTACATTCGTCCCTGTTTTTATCTCCTCGTAAGATGTGTATTGTTTAATGTAAAACCTTGTGTAAAGAATTGGGTTAAATGAAGAAGTTATATCATGTTCAAGATCATGCTTTCACGTCTCTGCACAATATTTAAAATGAAATTTACCGTTGGTCTTTATAGCTATTGTTGATAGTGAATGAGAATTTCCTTTTGTGTATGTTTATCAGGAACTCAAGGGAGACTTCTTTAGTTAGTCGGAACATAGAAAAAATGAACTCTTCTCAGAAGAACGCTTAAGGTTTCATCTTACTTTTTCCTGCCTGCTGGCTCTTCAGAAGTGTGTGCGCGTGCGTTTTGTATTCAGGAATCATTCAAGGCAAACATTTTCGCACTGCAAGATGTGTGGTTAAGCTTATTTTTAATATGTGTAACTTTTGCTTTCTCAATGATGCATTTGTTTCTACATTCGTCCCTGTTTTTATCTCCTCGTAAGATGTGCATTGTTTAATGTAACACCTTGTGTAAAGAATTGGGTTAAATGAAGAAGTTATATCATGTTCAAGATCATGCTTTCACGTCTCTGCACAATATTTAAAATGAAATTTACCGTTGGTCTTTATAGCTGTTGTTGATAGTGAAGGAGAATTTCCTGTTGTGTATGTTTATCAGGAACTCAAAGGAGACTTCATTAGTTAGTCGGAACATAAAAAATGATGAACTCTTCTCAGAAGAACTCTTAAGGTTTCACTTTACTTTTTCCTGCCTGCTGGCTCTTCAGAAATGTGTGTGCGTGTGTTTTGTATTCAGGAATCATTCAAGACGAATATTTTCGCACTGCAAGATGTGTGGTTAAGGTTATTTTTAATATGTACAACTCTTGCTTTCTCAACGATTCATTTGTTTCTATATTCGTCCCTGTTTTTATCTCCATGTAAGATATGTATTGTTTAATGTAACGCCTTGTGTAATATAAATGCCTACATGCTGGCCTATTTCCCACATTTTGGCTGATGATGACGCCAAACAGCGTCGAAACTAGTTCCAAGTGCAAATATATGTTATAAATAAACTAACATTTTTGTATTGAAAAGGTGGACCCTTTTAAGTTTTCCTATCTTCCTTTCTCAGTTCAATACGGACAAAAATGAAATTCTTAGATTTAAACTCAAATTTTATACACTACCTTATGGTTTTCCACAGTTCTTAGAAAGTCACAACCCTATTTTACCTTGGTGTATACAGAATTAGATGTAAAAACACCTGTATCCACAATAAGTAGCCTACATATTAAAAATCAACCAAGTAAGTTGCTTTACATCGCACCGACACAGATAGGTCTTACGGCGACGATGAGATAGGAAAGGGCTAGAAATGGAAAGGAAGTGGCCGTGGCCTTAATTAAGGTACATCACCAGCGTTTGCCTGGTGTGAAAATGGGAAATCACAGAAAGCCATGTTAACGGCTGACGACGGTAGGATTCAAATCCACCATTCCCCGAATGCAAGCTCATTGCTGCGCGACCCTAAATGCACGGCGAACTAGCTCGGTTGTCTTTGAAAATGTATTTTTCTATCAGCGGAGGATTTTTAAATCATATTTTGTATAGGCTATCAGAGATGTACAGTAGCTCACTAGTTTTCTGATTAAACATCTTTTTATTTAAGCCATTGCATCACTCGGCTCACTTACTCGCTGTCCACGTACACCGGTGATCTCGTGATTTAATTATTGAAGTATTGTGCAATAATGCAATACAAACTGAGATAATACCAAGGGGTTTTTCTCAATATAAAACAATTTTGAGTGTTCATGAGCATGACTCATAGTCATAGGGTAGGCCAGATAATAATGTTATTGGCTTTGCGTCCCACTAACTACTTTTACAGTTTTCGGAGATACCAGAATTTAGTCCCGTAGGAGTTCTCTTATGTGTCAGTTAATCTACCGACATGAGGCTGACGTATTTGAACACTTTCAAATACCACCAGACTGAGCCAGGATCAAACCTGCCAAGTTGGGGTCAGAAGGCCAGGCCTCAATCGTCTTGAGCTACTCAGCCAGTTGGGCAGGCTAGATAGCCGAGTTCAGTTAATTGTCGAATGTCAACTAGTTATAAAAAATACTGATTGATTAAACTAATACAGTAAATATAATAACCTAATAGCCTACCTACTTAATGGCTAGGTAGTTTGGAATTACATTTTGACTACCTTTTTAACATTGCAAATAAATCAGTCTATTATTTAGTGGGTATTATTTTCAAATGAGCTGCGCGCAAGAGTCCGTTATATCGAACGATTCTTTGAGTATGCTATGACTCTGTATGTCTCACTGCAGCAGAAGTTCAGCTCCCTGCCAATGTTCAGTGTTACATGTTACAAATTTCATATTTGGTCCGTATTGAAATGTGCATCAGTTTAAGATATTACCAAAATTTATTAGGATCAACCTATTCAGTACAATTGAATTTCCAAAGTTAGGACTTACATCCTATTAAACTAAAATTTGAAGGGACATGTTTCGCCCTTTAAAAGGGCATCATCAGCCTTTTTACACTCATACTCAAAGATAAAAATCAGGATCCTGATTGTCAATAATTAAAAAAATGAGAATATAAGATTGGAATGAGTATTATACAATGTGAGAAATTGTTATGAGTTCTTAAATAATAATTTACAATTGAAACTTCATTTAAAATGTTTGAAAAGAAAAGTTTGAAGTTGGTATGATATTACACTAGTAATTTTAAAATAATTTTATAAAATAGACAAACTAGGCCTTAACCACATAATAACAAGGTCTATGGCTAAAGTTGCCGTATCAAAGTTCGAGTGAAATTCGGCTGGAAGCAACTTGATTTACATGTTGAAGAGGAGGTTAATGGACCTTAGTAGCCACTTAAGATGATGCTGAAACTTTCTTGTTGAAAACTTGTAATATTAAACTGTAGGATGGCACTAGGTAGATTATAAAGTTGGATCCACTAATGCAATAATCACGTTATTTACGAAGTGGGTTTGCGGTCTCCGTAATTTTGTTGAAGGAGTGATAAAGAGTTCATAATTGAATACAACTGGATTTGTTTATGAGAGAGCCAATCTTTACATGAAGATGAGGAAATTGTCTTCATTCTTTTGTGTTTTCAGGCTTGACCTCGTTTATTTTTTCTGGTGCTCTTTGTCTCATACTAAACTGTCATTTTAATTGTCCTGTTAGGTGTTCCTTTTCGTGTTCCTATCTTTTTATATGTGATTAATGGTATCATTATTGAGTCAAGAATGATTTTGCTAATCTGTGTATATAAGTTGACCGTTTTGGTTCTTGGTTCCTTATGGTTACTTATAGTTCATTTTCGATGTATTTATATAAGGTGATTGCTGTTAGATCTGGAAATTGATTGTTGATTTTATTGGGGTATTTAAATAGCTTTCTGAAAGTTGACTTATGATTATTGTTCTATTTTCTTGGGATTTATCAGGAGTATGGTAAATTTGAAACACACTATTTTTAGGGATAGCTGTTTTCCTTTTGGTGGGAGAGGAATGGTAAATATGGAAGCTGAAGCCCTGTCTTTCGTTCCATATAAGTGATAATTCTTGTTGTTTCTCAGTCACAGGTCCATTAACTGAACTGCAGATAGCATATATGTGTAGGGAGACTTTGCAAGGGCTGGCATATCTACACAGCATGGGCAAAATGCACCGTGATATTAAGGTAAGAACATAATGATGAGAATTTGTTTGCTTTGTGAAAAATTATTTTAAACAGAGTTTTTCATTAAATACTGATACTTTATTGTCTATTTACAAGGGCGCCAATATCTTGCTGACTGAAAATGGTGATGTTAAGTTGGCAGATTTTGGAGTGTCGGCACAAATAACTGCTACTATTAACAAGAGAAAATCTTTCATTGGTACACCTTATTGGATGGCTCCAGAGGTAAGTCTGTTTCTTTATATTCCATCATTTAAAAAAAAGGTGTGGAAAATGTCAGCATTTTTTCCTTTACTGGGATAAGTATGGTAAAAATGTTGGGTTTCTGAGCCCAACGGCCTATTCTACCTGTAGTTTCATCACAGATTATGTTGATGTTCTTCCCCACTAGAGCCTCTGCTGTTCTTTTCTGGTGGTCAGATGCTACTTCTAGAAAGGAAGAAAGACCTCAAATTATAACAAAATAATTTAAAATAACTAGATCAATTGGGTACGGGTAAGATAGTTCGATATGGAAATCGCACTCAAATTCGGTATCCTTCAATATTGCGCGTGGTTTCGATGTCGTAATACCTGAACCGTACCCGATCAATGAAATCGAAACTTGCGTGGTAAGTATACTTCATGTAGAGTTCTCATACATGGCAACTCTTCATTTGAAAACTCTGTAATCCAGGTTTTGCTTTCCAGAGGTATATTTGCTTTTGCAACTGTGCGTTTCGAGAAGTTATCTCTGAAAATTTTTCGTTGTTTACAACTATCTGTGTAAGCACAGAAGATTGCTTTTTTTGAGACGTATTAGCAGCAGGGGTTGAATTTTCGTTATCGCTTCGTTTACCCATGTGTTTTTCAGATTTAACATGTTTCACAATGCTATCTTTTTTTTTTCCACCCAACTCCGCAATTACAATACTTGCAAAACACTGTCGCTGAATCTGTGGCACATAAACCATCCTTTGCAAATTGCTGAGCCCTTTTGTGCGCAGTTTTTGTTGTGAACAACAGGTAAACAACGCTGCATCTATCTCGTTATTTCCATGACACTCTATGTACATTTTGATAATAATCGATACAGATCTTATTCCCCTTGCTATTCCCATTGTAAATATCGATTAAAGTCAGCAAGCAACAATTGATCTGCTACTTTTCTTCATCGATCGGAACAGTCGAAAGATTTATGCATCATATTTTGAGCATTTCTGACGATTTTGCCGAAATATGTTTTCGCCAGTAAAATAGCACATTTTCGCAGCATTCGCACCATAATCGCATATTCATACTAATTTCGCATTTTGGGTCATAATTTGCATTTTGTCGCACTTCCATTTATGCGTAAAAATGATTTTATTCCACATTAGAATTACCGTAGGTTTGGATTCAGTACAAGATTCAAAAATTCGCATTTATCGCAAATGCGATTTTTTTCAGGTCCCTAGTCATAGGGCAGGCTAGAGTCGAGTTTAATTAATTGTTAAATGTCAACTAAGTTATAATACTAAGATTCATTAAACTAATAAATATTATAATCTAATAGCTTACCTACTTACTAGTTAGTTTAGAATTATGTTTTGACTACCTTTTTAACACTGCAAATAAATCCATCTATTATTTAAACCTCCCTGTAAGAAGAGGACAGTGAATGCAATTGGGGAATTATTTTCAAATGAGCTGAGCTGGAGAGTCCATTATAGCATATGATTCTTTCTGTATACCATGGCTCTGTATGTATTGCTTCAGAGGAAGTTCTGCTCCCTGCCAATGCCCAGTGTACCGATAATGAACCATGTGTGTGTTGTGTCTCACTGATCCGTGACTGCATACGATTCTTTCGGTGTGCCATGACTCGCTGTATGTCTCACTGCAGCGGAAGCTCGGCTCTCCGCCAGTGTCCAGTGTGCTGATAAGGAGCCGTGTGTATCTTGTGTCTCACTGAGCCGTGCTTGCTCATGATTCTTTCAGTGTGCCATGATTCACTGTCTCGATGCAGTGGAAGCTCGGCAAATATTGCGCTATACCCTAGTCGACGCTATCCATCATCAGCAGTATGGGATTGCCACTTATGCCAAATCCAGTTTTACAGGAGTTCCAGTTGTTGAGTCAAATGTCAAGGATCTCATTTTCTCTATAGTAATACACATTAAAAACCTAACAGTTGTTAACGTGTATAAGCCTCCTAGCATACGCTGGTCTCCTAACATTTTGCCAACATTCAGCCGTCCCTGCATTTACACTGAAGATTTTAACAGCCATCATACTAACTGGCGATATGACACAGTTGGTGATGATGGTGAGGCATTAACTCAGTGGGCTGAAATATCCGAACGGCACCTAGTTTTTGATGCAAAAGACAAGAGCACTTTCCATTCTGCTCGCTGGAGAAGAGACTACAACCCCAACCTAAGATTTGTGTCCAAGGATTGCTTTGATTAACCTCTCAGTATTACACGTACAATATTGTTGAGTTTCCCAAACAGCCAGCATCGACAAGTCCTGTTGGAAGCAGGTATGAAGAATACCCCTGGTGACCTCAGTTGCTTTACCCACGTGGAATTTTAATCGTGCAAATTGGGATAAATTCTGTAAAGATCTTGATCAGAAGCTGTCTGATATAAATCTAAAGCCAACTGCCATTAACTATGATTTCGTCAGCTCAGTCATTTCAGCTGCCAAATCGAACATTCTGAGAGGTTTCAGAAAATATTATGTGCCCGGTTGGAATCCAGAAAGTGAGGCAGTCATGAAGTAGGTTCACAGCTTCTACAGTTATTAGACAGGATAGGAGAGAAAAGTGGGAAGGAACAGTGAAAGACATGGACTTCGCATAATCGAGCTGAAAAGCTTGGAGAGTCTTAAATCGACTAACTAGAAAACATTATTCTAAAAAGCAGTGCGCTAACTTGAGCCCAGATGCCACTGCAAATAGAATGGTTGAAGGCACCCAAACTAAGAGAGATAAATGCCATGCAAAAACTGTGAAATGTAAGCTAACCAAGCTCAAGCATGGAACACAGAAGAATGAGGAACTGTCTAGCCCATTCTGTATTCAGGAATTTGAAGCTGCTATCAAAATGCTGAAAACCGGTAAGGCTGCTGGCCCGGATAATATCTACAACGAATTCCTTCGAAATATGCACCCATATAGCATAAAGTGGATCACTTGTCTTTTAACTTACATCCTTCAGACTAATAACCTGCCAAAGCAGTTCAAACAGTCAAAGGTGATCACCCTTCTTAAACCTGGAAAGTTGGAGCAGAGTGCTGAAAACTACCGTCAAATAGCACTTCTTAGTTGCATTTATAAACTCTTGGAACGAGTCCTCCTCACTAGGATAGCACCACTCATTGAAGCTGTAATCCCTCCAGAACAAGCTGGTTTCTGAATAAATCGTAGCTGTACTGATCAAGTTTTGGCTCTTACCACTCACATCAAGGCAAGCTTCCAAAAGAAGTCTTTATTGACCTGACAAGTGTATATGATATAGTGTTGGCTATGGAATGCATGATTCAAAGCAGTGTATCGATTCATTCAAATGTCCGAGTGAATCACTTCACAGAAACAGCGAGCTCACGGCACACAATTCAGCTTACTCCCAGCGGACAATGCTGAGTGGTGCACTCGTGGCTCATTAGCAGGACACTGGACTTGGCGGGGAGCCATTCAACCACGGACCAGCTGTGACCACCTGTAGGCCGAAGCTCGCTCTGCATTCGCCGATGAAGTAATAGAATTGAAAAGTACTAAATATAGCTAGAATAAAAAAATAAAAGACCAGTGTTCTTTTTAAACAGTTTGGTTTAAACCAGCTAACTCTGCTACTAAATATAATTTTTGTAAAATGTAAATTCTCACTTTTTTTTTTTGGTCTGGTCTGGAACGTAGGAAGTCTTTTTCTTAAACTGATCATTTAATTTAGGCGGGCCTAGAGTAAAATGGAGCGTCGAAATTGACAAATAGACAGCCAGATGGCGTCAAACTGAAATGTCTGCACACGGTAGCTGAGGCCATGTGATTATTATTTAATTTAGGTAGTATAAATTGATGTCAATTCAGATTTGGCCATCTCACCCAGAGATGTATTCAGTGTTAGAAAAGCATTCTGGCCCTTCATGAAAGATCAGTTCTTGCAGACCTAATGTGGTGATGGTAGTTCCATACTCCGGAGTGGATTCAAAACTAAAATTTAAAAATCTTGTGATAAAACATTTTTGTCTTCAGTTGTCCTTGATAGAAACCTGTTATCTTTTGTAAAACTCAGATTTAGATTAAGATTCAGATTAAAAGAAAGAAGGGCAGATAAATGAGTAAATCCTTGCAAACTTCGGTGCAAGGGTATAGTTATGTATAACACATTTTTTCAGTCATTCAAACAATCGTTAACCTGTAACATCTAATATAAATGCTGAAGGCAGTACCTCAGAACCTACTACTTCGTAGGCTATCATTAAAGAAAGCACATTGGCCTATTCTTATGGTTAATAAAAAAATTAAGAAATGTGGAAGTTTTTATATTAATCTGGTTTTGTTCATAGCAATTCTGCAATAATGTCCCTTTTTTATTTACATTGTTTTTCAACTTCTAAGCTTAGAAGGTTATAGATTTTGTTATAGTGCTTTCTAACACTCCACAAAATATGCTTTACTTTCCAGGTTGCTGCTGTTGAGAGGAAAGGAGGATATAACCAACTGTGTGATATATGGGCCATTGGTGTGACAGCTATAGAGTTAGCAGAGTTGCAGCCTCCAATGTTTGATCTCCATCCAATGAGAGCATTATTCCTCATGTCTAAAAGTGGTTTTAAACCTCCAACGTTAAAAGACAGAGACAAATGGTATGTAGACAGACTGAGATAATAAAAAAAGGCATAAATTTGTTCTGTATTGTATCTATACACTCATGAGCAGTTGAACCACTTTGTCTCTGAAGTTTAGGCCTTTCAAGGGACTCTGTATCAACAGTGTACCATGGGTACGTGGGTTTGAAAGAAACTACCGCTACCAGGGTCGTCTGTTACGGTGTATGATGCATTGATTACAAGGAGTCACAGTCGACTAGCTTGGATTATAAGAGTGGATTTACGGACCACAGAACAACATATCACTCGTCAATTCCATGATGGGCAACAACAACATATGGCCACCATACCATCCCAAACCATCTCCTCACTATAGGGCTCGGAAGCAAATGACCTATGAGGGTACCTCTGCTCTACAACCGTCACAAGGCACAACTGACATGGGCAAACTAACATCGCCAGTGGATGCTTTTAGCATGGAAAAGGTTCACCTGGACAGATGAATCAAGGTAACCAGTTGGTACACGCCAATGGCTGGGAATGAGTGCGTAGTTAACTACACGAGGCAGTTGATCCCTCTTGCCATCAGAGTGTAGTTCAGGCTAGTAGTGGTGGCATACTCGTATGGGGACTATTTACATGGGATGAATGGGATCCCTGGTACATCTGACAATGTCCCTTACTCACAGACATTGCAGAAATGTGCTGGCAGATCACATTCACCCATGTGTTCGCCTCCAGCATCCTGCAGGAGACCTGTACCGGAGCAAGATAATGCTCCAGTTCATCGCTCATGAATTGTGGCTGGCTGGTTCGGTACAAAAAGCACGGCATGGATGTGAATATGCTTGTTTGTCTTCCGAGGTGCCCTGATCTCGATCCCATTGAACACATCTGCGATGCTGTCGAGAGGGATGTGTGTGCCCTGGACCCTGCTCTGACCAATCTTCGAGGCTGTGCTGCAATCGTGAATCAGTATAGTTTCTCAACACTTCCGGTGTTTTGTGGAGTCCATGCCATGCCATATCAATGCAGTCATCAAGGTGAAACGAGGTACTACACAGTACTAGTTAGGAATCTCATGAATGTACTTATGGCTTGTTGCGGGTAATAGCTCCAGTTTATTAAGAATGTTTAAACATATTTCAATGAAGTGAAACACTTGTTCAATAAAAACAGCCTAATTCGTTCATACGCCGAATAGAGATATGCCTTGTGGGCTTGTAGGCTGTGGTCCAGGAGCTTACTCTGGTCCTGACGTTTCACCAAAAAGTGCGTTCAGCATTTTCAAGGGTTCTGAATTACTTCAATGGCTATGAAGCTCTCGGTGAAATGGAGTGATGTCTCAATTCTACCTCAATATATAGTACAAATTGTGATTTGGCAAGGTGGGGGTGTTGCAGATTGGCTGTTCTTTGGTCAGTGATAGTGCCGGTTACGATGTGCTACTCGCCCATTGGTCTGCCATGGTGGGGGTGAGGGGTCGCTAATTGGCTGTTCTTCGGCCTATGATTGAAGCGATATGGAGTCTGGTATTGGTCGATATGCCTTGGCGGAGACAAGAAGCAACTGATCACCTGTGCCACGGCTTCTGTGTCCTCCAGGATTTAAAGTTTTCAGTACTGGAAACCTTGCCTTGTTGACCTGTTCAGATTCCTCTTTACAGTTGCAACTGTTGGTTTGCTTCAGGATTTCAATGGCTTCTCTTTGTAGCCTGGTGTGATAAGACACAGTAATTGACAGTACTTTGGTGTTGCTGTACTGTATGTTCTGGCCTGCTAGCAATGAATGTTCAGCGACTGATGACCTTTCTACTTTCCCCATCCGCTGTACCAGTTGTGCTTCTTCAGCCGGGTGGCAATGCTGAGTTTCATAGTTCCTATGTACACCTGGCTGCAGCTGCATGGGATCTTAGATACCTTGGTCTTTAGCAGATTTTACCAAGTACTGGATCGTGTTTCATTAATAATTTTATTTTTGAAGCACACTTTGCACCTTCTTGAAGGGAACTTGACTTTATTTGATGGTGGAAACTTGAAGAGAATATGCTCTTTTCTCTTCCCATCTAATCTAAATGGTGGATCGTTGGACGATGCCCGTTTTGGAGGCAAAATCGTGGGATGTTGACTTGGAGCTGATGAAGTAGATGGAACTGAGATGTCGGAGAGAGGTGACTGTACTTGTATGTCGGGTTCACTTTTTTCCTGGAGCAAGTTCCTGACTACTGTCTGCATGAAATTCAGAAATGTTTTTGATTTTTGAGGATTTGAGTTCTGGAAGAGCCGAAATGTGTTAAAAAGTGAGCAGTACAGTAAATAAATAAAAACCTTTTTTGGCCACTTTATAGTTTTCCTCATGAAAGGATAGAGCGCCAAGTACTGGTCTGCAGTATCACCACCATGCATGTGTTGATTATAGTTGGTCACAAACTCTGGTTTCATTTGTATTTTTCCATATTTCTTTGTTTCGACCATTTCTGCCGAATGGATGGTAGTTACCATAGTAATAACCTTTTTGTCCTCCAAGAAACAAGCAATACATCCTCGTCCCTCCTGAAAGTCATTTCCCCCCGTTTGAGAATTGCCTGGTGTTCCTTTAGATCTTTTGGTACACCCCTATTTGACTGTATTGTTCCACATACAGCAGTGTTTTGTTCCCGTAATTGTTTTGCGAGTCCAACGCTACTGTAATAATTGTCCATATAGACTGTATACCCCTGGCCAAGATAATTTTCAAGCAGCTGAAAAACTGTGCTTTGTAAATTCGCACCACTTGCATCATATATCATGAGTTTACAGATGTACCCCGTGTTAGACTCGCAAACCATCCTCACTAAAATGCCATATTTTGTTATTTTACCGGGGTTGTATATGCGGAATCTTAGGCGCCCTCTCCAGGCTAGCATTCCTTTGTCCAGAGCAATTTTCTGTTTAGGGGTATAAAGCTCTGTAAATCTGTCCAAAAGTTTCTGTAAAATGGGTCTGATTTTATACAATCTATCAGTGCTGTGCTCGTATTTGCTGCTGTCACTAAAGTGGAGAAATGGGAGGATACTTTCAAAGTGATTTCGTGACATTGTCTTTGAGAAAATAGGAGTGTAGAAAATTGGATCTTCTGTCCAGTACATTCTGAGACATGGTTTACTAATGATGCTGGTAATGAGCATCAAACCCAGGAACTGTCTCATTTCTGAAACAGTCACTGGACTCCATGTTTGAGCAAGAGAGTGTTTAGAGAAGGGGCGCGGCGCAGCACTGATTACATGACTCGCATACAGATTTGTTTGCTCGCATAGGTATTCGAGAAATTCAGTTGTGAGAAATAGATTTACAAATGACATCTCATTAGTGTTTTCTGTTTCAATATTTATACCTGGTTTAGCAGTAAATGGGATCGCAGGGGGGCGATATAAAGGCGAACATTCAGGTACCGGTACTGTGTTTTCTGTCACGTGTCCAGGAGAATCGTCTTCACTGTCATCAGTGTCACTTTCAATTTCACTTAGTTCAGGAATCAGTTCATCACCTGAGTCTTCATTGAAAAGGATGTTGGCAATTTCGTCAACACTTACATTGTCTCTACACGCCATGGTTGCACTTCAGAACGCGTATACACACGCTTGTGCAATCACAAACCAACTACGCAGTTGGGCCAGCGCTAGGCTACCTTCAGAAGCAAAACAAAAAAAGTGCATTGGGAGGGAAAATCGCCGTGGCCATGTGGTTTCTGGTGAGTAGAAACTATCATAAGGCTATTACCTTCATCTCTCTTGCACATATTTGTGACCAAAATAGATCCCAGCTGCATAGGAACGGCTCCAATTCAAGATTGCGCTTATCCGGGCTAACTCGGATATGGTCCACAGCATGGTCACGCGCTATAGGCAATAACTTAGATACGGGCGTGAATGTGTTAACATTATGTTGAGGTGGTTTAACTGTTTAAGTGCTGTGCTTGACAAATTCTTCTTTCACAGTCAGCTACTGTCTTTATCACTCTATAGTTTTATCATGGGTGGTGGTTGGGCGGCTTCTTTAAATAGCAGTCTGTATGGGTCACCTTTTTGTACACTGTGTCTCCCAAGTTTAAATAGTCTATCTTAATATTCAGAACATTGGAAAAAGAAAATATATATATTTGAGGACATGTTCGGCTTGCCTGGTGCAGGTCTTGCTATTTGACGTCCATGGAGTGACCTACACATCTATTTGTGAGATGATGATGATGATGACGATGATGATGATCTAGGGAGAGGTTGAAATTCAATGTTGGCACATTGGCTTCTGTCAAAGAAAACCAACAGGTCTCCTCAAGGCGTAATGTCTCCATCCGATGGACGAATTACTATCAACAGAGTCGTGTACCCTCGCTCCATAGAAACATTGCTGAGAGGTTTGCAATTGAATACAGGTTTTTGCAAGCATTCTAGTAATTATAAATTTTATACTACCACTTCTTCTACCCTACCAGCCAACGTTCTGATGGTGAAATATTTTTTCCACTAACGGAGCTTGATCCTGCTAAACACAGTGTCAGACCATAAAGACTTGATGCCTTAATGATCCTGACCACCAAGTGGGCAGTGAATTTTGAGGTTATGTTCCTGTTCTCTCACACAATACCGACAGGGAATAGACTATATTTATTTATTTGTTTTGTTTTGTTTTGTTTCGTTTCGTTTCGGCGGGGAAAAAATGTCATTGGCCGCAGATACTAGCTTGAAGAGCATTGGATATTTCTAAGGTGGTGCTACATAAGCATTGGAGTTGGTACAGAGAGGGGTGTTAGTTTATTGAATTTATATTCTTTTGAAAATCTGGTTTTATTGTTCATTTGAAATAAATTCATATCACCTTTTACACAAGTTGAGTTGATGCGTTGTAGCAGGCTGGAACCTTCGGACTCTGGGATGATTACTGGGCTCGGTCTGGACAGGGACCACGCCCATCCTTGATGTGAAGTTCTCGACGTTCTCGAATTTCTAGGTGCATCAAATTATTATAATTAATGAACCACCTTTCCAATACATAAAATCCTTATATTTAGGATGAAACCATTTAATCACAAATTGGACATGTTTCACTCAACTTTGTGAGCATCATCAGCAATAGTTAACATAAATCATTGGTGGGTCAGGGCCCTGATCCTGGTGTATATCACAAAAGAATGTCTAATATACATTGATAAAAATATATAAATTTAACAATTTAAAAATATAAAAATAATCAATAAGATTATTTATGTCTATTAAAACAAAAATTTAATATAATCGAGCGTAGATATGTTGGACAACGATTTTTAAGAACATCTAATTACCATATACTATTTTTAACATTTAAGCCATCCATTCCGTTTTACATTTTAAACAATCTGAATGATTTAAAAAAAAAATGTTTTAATAGACATAAATAATCTTATTGATTATTTTTATATTTTTAAATTGTTAAATTTATATATTTTTATCAATGTATATTAGACATTCTTTTGTGATATACACCAGGATCAGGGCCCTGACCCACCAATGATTTATGTTAACTATTGCTGATGATGCTCACAAAGTTGAGTGAAACATGTCCAATTTGTGATTAAATGGTTTCATCCTAAATATAAGGATTTTATGTATTGGAAAGGTGGTTCATTAATTATAATAATTTGATACTCTGAACTCCAATACAGTTGAAAAATGAGATTTATAACTTGTAAAATTTCTAGGTGCAGACGTTGCGGGGTTTGGTCTCGCACGAGAATACTGAGAGGTGAGGAGTGACGAGCACACAAGTTCCCCGTATGGTATGCAACTCGTATCACTGTCCAGTAAATCAATTTTTGCTTTAAATACTGCATTCATTCGTTATAAGTGTGATACGTCACATGTTGATGAAATTGACACTTGAATCTTTGACTCAAACACCTCGTTAAATCACCAAGGTTCATAAAATTGACACTTGAAAAGAAGACAATTGAACTGAGTAACTGATCACACTTTGCATGTCACCCAAATTGATACTTGGGAAAATTATGTACAAATTACCGTCCATGGTAGATTTGCTCAAGAATTTGATAGTTTGCAGCTGTTATTATGGCCTCAACATTGGCGGTGCAAAAATAATGTTATCTTAACTCCAAATAGACTTTACAGATGGATCGGAACATTACCATATATGGTCATGCTCGCTGTGTGAAGCCGGCCTGAACCGGCCACATCATTGCTGTGTACGTCAGCGGAGTTCAGCGGGCTTGCCTATCCTTCACCTCGCGTGAAGTGTAACTCTTATACTTCGAACTTGCTTTCTCATAGCATTGTTAACGGTACAATATGTATTTATTTATTATATATATATATATTATACATGTCAGTGTCTAGGTCTTGTTCTTGTTCCGGCTTTGACTTCCTGCCAGTATCTTCTGAGCCCAGCGACGAGTGCCTGTTTATGCTCTTCAGACAAATGTCCTTTCCGTCTTCTGGAAGTTGATGCTATTTGGAAACCTTGGTAGTTGTTCACCAATCTTCTGAATGCGTTCCTGTCATGAATTTCTTGGTCTGAAATACCAATCTGCCTCAGATCTTTTTTGCATTCCTGGAACCATCTTGGCCTTGTTGTCTTAGATTGAATAAAATTCCATATTCTTTTCGTTAGTCGATCATCTGTCATCCTCAAGAGATGACCATAAAATAGTAGCCATCTCTTCTTAATTGACGCTGTGAGAGGTTCTGTCTTGCTGTACAAATCCTCATTTGGTCTCATTCGCCACTGTCCATCAACCCACCTATTACCTAGGATTTTTCTTAGTATCCTGCGCTCTCTTTTTTCCAGCAGGTCAGCTTGACCTTTACTACTTAAGGTCAAAGTTTCATACGCATATAATCCCTCAGGTTTTACAACTGTGTTATAATGTTGGAACTTGGTCCCTATACTCATAGACTTTTTGTTATAGATATTCTTTGTCATTTGGTATGCCTGGTCTCACTGCTGGATGACTTCACCAAGATACCTGAAATTCTTGACACGACCGATTTTTCCAAGATTAGTGATCATCCATTCAGGTCCATCACAGATGTTTGTCATATATTTTGTCTTCGGAATAGAAATCTGGAGTCCTACTTTTTCGGCAACTTCTGACAGCCTATTGATCTTGTTGACTGCTGAATCTATGTTGTTAGCAAAAATGGCCAGATCATCTGCAAAGGCCAGGCAGTCAACGTACACCCCTTTATGCTTAGGACCAAGTCTGAACTGATCTTCCTTTGTTTCCTCTTGGACTAAAAACTTTCTCCTCTCTCAAATTTTTCCAAAACACAGTTGAAGAGGAGTGGGGATAGTCCATCTACCTGTCTGACACCCGTTACGATTGTAAACGGTTTTGAGATCTCACCCATAAATTTTACTTTCGACACTGTGTTGGTTAGAGTTTGTTTGATCAAATTTCTTGACGTATCGTCCACTCCAAACTCTTCCAAAATATTCATTAATGACTCGCAGTCAGTGGAGTCATATGCTTTCTGAAAGTCAACAAACACAACCACGTAGTTGTGTCCTCCTGTCTTCTTGTACCTGATGATGCTCTTCAGGTTAAATATCTGTTCTGGGCACGAACGGCTTTTTCTGAAGCCAGCCTGATATTCCCCAATCTGTTGTTCAAGGTGAGCTTCTATTCTGTTCTGAACTGCTTTGGTGAAAATCTTATAGAGAACAGATACTAATGAGACGCCCCTATAGTTGTTGACATTCTTTTTATCACCTTTCTTGTACAAAGGGTGGATTAGTGCTGACAGCCATTCAGTTGGCATCATCCCAGTTCTCCAGATATCTTCAAAAAGCTTGACTACTAGTACATCTAGAGTTTCATCATTTGCCAGCTTCAGTAGTTCTGCCACTATTGAATCTTCACCAGCTGCCTTATTATTCTTTAAGCTGTTTATAATCTGTTTGATCTCATCTTTAGAAGGAGGGGTTGAGTTGGGTAGTTTGTGGATCGGGTCGGACACAGAGAATCTTTCTTTTGGTTCATCACAATTAAGAAGGTTTTCAAAGTACCGAGATAAGATCATACAGTTTTCTTTGTTGGTCATGTCCAGCTTTCCATTTTCTTCTCTAAAACAAAGGCTGGGGGCTTGGTACCCTCTCAGATTAGTCTTGAATGTTTGATAGAAGTCTTTGGATTTGTTTTTCCAGAAATCCTGATCGATTTGTTCTAACCGTTATTTCTCATATAGTCGCTTGGTCCTTCGGAAAGTTCTGGCTGCTTCTTTTTGAGCTTCACGGAACACATCAAAATCTTCAGATTTTCGGATCGAGTTCCACTTTTTCCAGGCATTTGTTCTTTGGGTCAGCACTTCATCACAGACCTCATTCCACCACCTATGCTTTCTCTTCTTAGCTGTCAGGATTGCAGTATTAGCTGCTTGTTGGATCTTGGAGGCGATGTTCGTCCATTCATGAGATTCAAATGTCAGTTGCTGGTGGTATTGTTCTAAGATATTTTGATTGATTTTTAACTTTCCAAGGTTGTATTTATAAATTCTGTTTCCTAGTTTCAGGGCCTTATTGAGAGGAATGAAATTAATTTTGATCTTGGAGAGGTAATGATCTGAATCAAACTGGGCACCTGTCTGCACTTTAACGTTCATTATTTCCTTAATCGCCCTCCTGGATATTGCTACATGATCAATCTGTTTCTCTCCACACACACATTGCCTGGTGATCGCCAAGATTTTTGTTTGCTTGGCTTGTGTTTGTAGAATGTTGACATTATCTGAAGATTGAAGGTACGACACAGATTGACAAGTCTTATACCATTTCTATTAGTCATTTTGTGAGCAGGATAGTTTCCAATTGTTGATCTGAATTGTGGTTCTATTCCCAGCTGAGCGTTAAAGTCACCTAATAAGATCTTGATGTTCTTAGATGGTATTTTCTGCAACTGTTCTTCAAGGAGGTCCCAAAACCGTTCGACTTTCTTAGGATTACGTCTGTTGTCCTCATTGATTGGTGCATGCACACTGATCATTGTGTATCGTTTGTTACCGCAGCTGAGAGTTAGAATGGAAAGTCTCTCAGAGGGGCTGAAGAAGTCCACGATTGAACTGACAACCTTCTTATGACCAACAAAAGCTGTACCAAGTAAAGGCATGTTTTTACCAATTTTCATAGCCTTTTGCCTTTATAAATCCTATACCCCTCAATGTCCATTATGTCTTCATCTAGGTATCTTGTTTCTTGGACGGCTAAGATGGTTAAGTTGTGTTTGTCCATCATCATCGTCAATTCTTTGTGTTTTCCCCCTTTCAGTAGTGAATTGACATTCAGCGTCCCAAAGTAGTATTTCTGTTCCGTCTTGAATTTTGTACGTGTAGTAATGTTCTCAAAGCATCTTGGTTCAGGCTCCCCAGAATCCACAGGCCTGATTGCGCTCTTAGGAGCGGTAGATTCCCTCAACGAGGTACTACCTGGGGTAGTGTCCTTTTTGTGACGACATTCCATGATGCTTGGTTGTTCAAACTAGTATGTGTCGGAAAACTCCTTCTAGGTAGTAGAACCAAGGTTGTAAGCCCTGGAGCTCATCAATAGGCCGCTCCTCTGGAGTCAGACGCCTTTCGCAGCCGCTTCACTGAAGAACAGACACTGCTAAATGAAGATAGTTCATCCGCTTCATCCGCCGTTGGGACTTGGTTGTCGTCTTACGCCTTCCAAACCGTTGACTATCTTCACCGTAACCCTGGTAGGGACCCTCACAAGGTACTACCAGCCGGGCCAGCTGGACCAAGGTTTTTTAATTAATTAATTAATTTATTTAATTATATATTTATTTAAAGGTGCACAGTTTGACCCCAATTACGTTCCTTCATGACACAGGATTTAAACTTTAAATATATCAAACAAAAATAATAACAGTAGTAACAATAATAGCAAGAAGCAAAAGAAAAGAAGCTAATAAGCAGAACACAATTTAAAATTATTGCTACAAATGAAAAACATACCAATATAGACTATACATCAGAAAATTACTAAAAAAGTTAAAAAAGAACACAAACAAAAAACAAAAGCTTGAGTACCTAGCATTCCAGCAAAAAGGAATTTAATAATGATTATGATTTATTAAAAAATAGCCTTTATTTGTTTATTGAACAACCTAGTGCCAGCAGATAAATGAACTTGTGCATTAATTGAATTATAAACTGATAATGTTTTAACTAGCCTCCGTGGCTCAGACGGCAGTGCGTCGGCCTCTCACCGCTGGATACCGTGGTTCAAATCCCGGTCACTCCATGTGAGATTTGTGCTGGACAAAGCGGAGGCGGGACAGGTTTTTCTCCGGGTACTCCGGTTTTCCCTGTCATCTTTCATTCCTGCAACACTCTCCATTCTCATTTCATAGCATTTATCAGTCATTAATATATCACTTTGGGAGTGGCGACCCCATCGTACTAATAGCCTATATCTGCTTCATTCATCACATCCCTGACCCGGTCAATGACTGGAAAACAGGTTGTAGGTTTTCATTTTTCAATGTTTTAACTAGTGGTGAATTAGAGTGATGGACGCTTCATTTCTTGCGGTGTGAAATAGTACTTGCTGTCGTGATGTTACTTGTGGTACATGAAATGGGATCAAGGTAAGTAATTCTTGACAGTCAGTTTTTCCATTCAAAATTTTCCTCAATATCTAATGAAAATAATGTTCTCCTGTTTTTCAAAGACGTGAAATTGAACAAATTTCTTAAATAGGTGTTTGAAATGTCAAATGGACAAAATACATTGAAAGTTTTACGATACAAATATCTTAGAAATTTATTTTGTACAGTCTCAATGTGACCCGTTTGGTCCTTATAAAGGAGGTCCCAGATTACCGATGATTATTGTAACTTGCTTCGTACTAAAGCTATACAGTAGAATCTCGATTATACGTTCCCGGAAACTACGTTTTCCCATATTATTCATTCAAATTATGTGGTCCCGCGAGCATTCTAATTAAACCACGTTGTAAAAATCCCACATTATCTGTTCCTCAAAGAAACAATTTCCTGGATCAACCCATCCAGAAATTTCAGTCCCATCAATGCTAAATCCTCGATCACGCAGTTTTTAGGAAACTGTATCTCACGAAAGGACGGCTACGGCATATTTATAGATCTTGGTGTTAACATCCCATCATTGCGGTAATTTGAGGAGCTACTGTACTGGAAAAGCGATCGGCGGTGAACTTGCATAAGGGACCATCTTAGCATCACATTCGGGTGTTATTGTTTAGAGAATCCTCAGCAATCATAAAGCATAAAGCAGAGCGTGTCCATAACAATTAGAAGGAGACAGAGCGCATTTCGACAGCTCTGCTTGAAGACGGAACGAGTTTTGTCAAATGTTCATACTTGCAAAATGTCTACATTTTTTCCATGGTTAGATGTTTTTTTTTTTTACGAGTGTATCACCGAACAGGTTTTTGGCACTTCCCTCAGGGCACTGTATAATCACTGGACTTTCAGGCAGGAACCGAAACGGCTCCTTCTTAAGTAACACAGATAGAGTATTTGAATATTATCGTATACGATTATGTTATCGAGACCAGAACAGATGTTGCATTTTTACATACATAAAGCTATGGGAGGTTTTGGGATTGCCTATTACTGTTTTGGTCCTAATATAAGACTGGGAATTTCATGTTTTTGTGTTGAAATGTAAAAAAACGCAGTTGTTTCATTTGCGCACGTTACATTTAAAAACTTTGTATCATTTTGCACGCGTACCGACTTGTACAGAGAACACACTTTCCAGCGGAGCTCTAGGTCACAAATAACCGTAATTTTGGAAGTGTTAATGATATTTTTTCTCTTTCCAGTTTGATTGTGATTAGTGACGGGCAGAATCAAGATCATCTACAATAATATCAGACCTTAATACAAAATCAACGTGGGCGACACATTGGTTCAATATAAACACACCTGTGATACATAAACATAACCATTTGATTATAGTATTGAATTGCTAAGTTGTCAATAATAATGAACAGATTACTTTACTTTGTGTAATAGACCAATACTATCTAGAAATAGCCTATATTTAGATATGCAGTATGTGGATAATTGAAGATATAAATACAGGGTGTTTCAAAAAGAATATACGTATTACAAAGTACTATTTTGTCCAAACTATCGATCGCTGTGTCTCAGCTCGGCTATTGGAGAAACAAATACATAGTCTAGTTTATATTAATAGCCGCTAGATTTCAGTCGTCTTCTGTTTTGCTTGGTAACCTTCATATGTTTAAAATCACTACTCCGCAGCAGAAATCATCTTGTGTTCTTGAGTTTGCGAAGTACAATTCCGTGATTACAGTGCAAAGACGTTTCAGGTTGAGGTACCAAATTGATCCTCCGAATGGGTGGAACGTTCGCAGATGGTATCGACAGTTTGTAGATACAGGATGTGTATGTAAAGGAAAGAGTCCTGGCTACCCTCGTGTTCCTGAAGAAAATGTTGCACGAATTGAAACTGCTTTCCAACATATTCCTTCAAAATCAACTCGTTGTGCCAGTCGGGAGTTACAACTGCCTGCAACAACAATTTGGCGTGTTTTGAGACGTCGGTTGGTTATGAAGCCGTACAAGTTACAGTTGTTACAAGCTCTGCGTCCTGATGACAAATGCAAATGTGTGGCATTTTGTAACGAGATTCCTGATGTTATTGACAATGAAAAACTTTCGCATAACGCATCATGTTTAGTGATGAAGTGACTTTCCATGTTAGTGGTCAGGTGAACAAACACAACGTTCGAATTTGGGGCCTACAGAACCCACATGCAGTCATTGAACATGTACAAGATTCACCCAAAGTCAGTGTGTTTTGTGCGATATCCTGATCATCTGTTTACGGCCCATTCTTCTTTGATGGAAACACGGTTAACGGTCAGCAGTATCTCGCTATGTTACAAAACTGGTTGTTTCCGAGGCTGCACGGAGACAACTTCATTTTTCAGCAAGACGGGGCACCCCCTGACTGGAGTTGCCAAGTGCGTGAATATCTGAATGAAACTCTACCGAACCATTGGATAGGTCGTCAAGGAGGTGGCGACTTAGCATGTCTCAGCTGGGCTCCCCGGTTACCGGATTTGACACTCTGTGACTTCTTCCTGTGGGGTTTTGTTATAGACAACGTTTATGTATCACCACTCCCACAGATCCTGGAAGAGTTGAAGAACCGGATCCGTACTGCCATAACATCAGTGACGAAGGACATGTTTGCCTGAGTATGGGAGGAATTTGAGTATCGATGTGGTATTGTTTGTGTCGCTGATGGAGGACATATTGAACATCTGTAATCTGAACTTGAGAGGATCGTAAATATGTGTTTAAAGTTTCATATTCATATGCCTTACTGTTTAATAAATATATGCATTCGAAATACGTATATTCTTTTTGAAACACCCTGTATTTTCTATGAACTATTGTAGTATGGTCCAGGAAAGAGTAATATATGATTGCATTCTAAAATAACAGTCCTGGGGGAATATATGATGTGTCTCATTGCGGCAGTTTCAATTCAGTCAATCAATAAATGAATTAATCAATCACCAATGATCTGATTTTTGGGCTGTCGTCCAAGCGGCAGATTACGTAAAATTGCCTACCTAGTCTTTTCTTTAGTGACTTCAAAGGGATTGGAAATTTATTGAATTGGTATAGATATAGTAGGAGGCACCCTTGGTAAATTATTCCAGACCATAATTCTTCTTTCTATGAATCAATACTTGTTTTAGAAATACATTTACTTGAGTGACCTTTCTATTACCATACGATTTTAAATATAATAGCCTACCTTGTTCAAGTAATTTATTAGTAACATAACCTTGTCGCTAATTTCAATTCTCTCATAACAATGATTCTGATCATGATTCACCAAACTGCTATACTACATTTGTTTCACTTCAGATAATCAGTAGGAGATTCGATTGGAAGTTCTCTGGTGGCATATGCATTTTCGTATAAAGCACTTTAACACCCAATCATTGGCAACGTAAATACGTACTGTAAGTGACATATATATAAAGAAATGCAATTATTTCTGCTTCCCCCATTTGGAGGCTGCCAAAAAGACAAAGCTTACATATCAGTTGATATCTTGCTCTCTAATTTAACAAAGAGAATATAATCTTCATTCACAGATAAAATAAATAGCTTTATCACTTCTTATAACCTCACTTCTAAAAACCTCAAAAGATATAGAAATTGAGAAATGTACTAGGATTGGCACCAACACAGAGTTTTGGCCTTATCGGGAAAAAATACCTCAAGTACACGGAAAACATTCTCTTTATTGACAAATTTATGTTTTAATGCAGTCTAATAAATTACTTGTAACTACGAAATCATCACGATGCATTAAGTACACTTGATCTGAATGTGGGTGCATCTGCTGTAATATGAATTACATCCAGGCACACAATACGATCAACACGTCCTAATATATCAAAATAGTTTTAAGACCAAATTACGATAAAAACATCACTACACTAAGGTTTCCTAATCAAACCAAACCAACAGAAAGAACTAAACTGATGCTTCGCACGTGCTCATATTTACATTTGAACAAACCTATCGAGGCGCCATTTTAACTAATATCGATAGCTGCATTAAGGTCTGATATATTGTAGTTGGTCTTGGCAGAATTGAATATAATGCATTCGAGAACTTGAGAATAGATACTTGCATTCAAAACCATATTCTCGAGTTCAGCCAAGTTCAACATAACCTTTAAAAGTATATGTACGCCTAATTTACATGGTGCAGTATTTCCATAAACTATGAACAGTATAGCAGTGACCAAATTACAGTGGAAGATTAAAAAAAATAAAAGGAATTTTGCCATCATGTTGGGTGCTTTTGTATCTAATGTGCTTTATTTTATTAGATTAGAGAATTAAAAACTACTTGTGGTCGATTGTTGTTTGGCTTAGATTTTTCAAAGAGTTTGGCTCAAAGTACTTCAAAGTTGCTGAAGTGAAAGAAGTTTTCAGATGAAACTGACGAAGTTTCCCCAGTAAAACTGAATGTAAAGTCACGTACCGGTAATTAATGTTTGAAGCTGGCCCCATGGTCTAACTTGCCTGCCTCTCACTCGGAGGGCCCGGGTTCAATTCCCGGCCAGGTCAGGCATTTTTACCTGGATATGAGGGCTGGTTCCAGGTTAACTCATTCTACGATTACCTTTGAGGAGCTATTTACTGGTGAGATGGTGACCCTGGTCTAGAGGGCCAGGAATAATGGCTGAAAGGATTTGTCACACTGACCATGCGTCACCTCGTACTCTGCAGGCCTTCGGACCGAAGAGTGGTCGCTTGGTAGGCGGAAGGCCCATTGGGGCTGTAGTTTGGTTTGCTTTAGGGGTGTTTGTAAGATTATAAGTATACGTATTTAATTTTTGTGATGTTTAGCCAAGTTGTTGATGGTTCATTCGTTACCGGATTTTCCGTTTTCCCGTGTTGTGCGTTTTTGTGGTCCCTCCAGAAACAGAGAATCGAGGTTCCACTGAATATAACTTAACAATTACTTCCGGTTGAGTAAGTAATTTGGAATTTCTAATAATAAAACCAATCATCTTGTTAGATAGACATTACTTTTGCAATATGGCTACTCAAAGTTAATTTGCTGTTGAAAATAATTTCTAAATCATTAATAGACATTACTAATGTTTAATGGCTGACGGACGTGCGTGAGATCAGCTCGTCAGTCAAAGTGAATTAGCAGGTGATATTTCCTAGTGATATATATCAAACGTTGTGTTAACGTGTGCAAACATAGTCTGAACGTGTTTTCAGTGAAAGTGTCTCCCTGTCTTGGCCATATTTTGTTTTATCATTTCATTCAATATTTCATTGTGAAACAAGATGACCAGGAGCAACAAGCGCAACAGCAAGGAAGCGAGCGGTAGTGCCAACCTCGTGGAAGAGACCGTCACGAGGATCCTGAATGAGACTCTCAGCTCGGGTAAGTTTCTGGACAGAATTATAGAGGCAATATCGGAGCGAGTGACCACACTTGTTGTAAAAGAACTGGAGAAATCTCTCCAATTCAACGCTGAACTCGTAGCAGATTTAAAGAACAAACTTGAGTGTCGAGACAAGGAAATCCAGGCACTTAGGGAAGAATTCGAAGCTAGAAGCGACTCTCTCGAACAATATAGTAGGAGAAATAATCTTAGAATATTTGGAGTGCAGGAGAGCTCACAAGAGAATACTGACGAACTTGCTGCAAACGTATTCAGAGATATAGGCCTGAATATAAATATCAATGATATTGATAGAAGTCACCCTGTTGGGCCTAAATCTGTAGGGAAAACTCGGCCTATCATTGTAAAGTTTACTTCCTATCATACACGACAAGAAGTATTCCGTTACAAAAGGAGGCTAAAGGGCACTGATGTTACCATCCACGAAGATCTTACATCCACTAGACTCTCGATACTGAAGGCCGCCATTCACCGTTTCCATGTAAGCAACTGTTGGACTGCAGACGGTGATATCATCATTAAGAAACCCGATGGGGGCAAAGTGCGCATTAACTGGCTGTGTGACTTACCGGAGGATAGAAATAGCAACTAAGCGGACAATTCACTTGACTGTTCTGATCTCTATTTACTATATTTCATTTTATATAAATTACCACCTTTGTGTAATTTAATTAGATTAGCTCACTGTAGTTAGTTTATTCATTCACTTTATTATTAATTTTTCATAAGGTGGCTACAAGAACTAATGGGTCACTCTCCTCTGACAGTACGGGACATTCCTTCCCAGCCACAATCCCTTTCAAGGCCTCACTCACCCCTCCACTCTCCACAAACAGAACACGACCTTGTGACAACTGTCCACTTACCCCGCCTGGAATTACCCCCCTACCTTTTCTCTCAACTAGAGACCTGCTCCTAGCTAAAGTTTCCTCTTTCACTAAAGGTCTCCATATAGCTCATCTCAATGTACATTCATTGTCTGCCCATTTCCATGAACTTAAAGAACTTGTCCAGGACGTATTTGATGTTTGTCTTCTCACTGAAACCTGGCTTCATGATCTGATCCCTTCGAAGACTTTCAACATACCTGGCTACTGTTTACTTCGGAACGACAGAGCAGGAAAGAGGGGAGGAGGTGTGGCAGCGATAGTCAAAACCAGTTTAAAGCCTAGGATAATTGCATGTTCAGATAGGGAATACAATAGACTACCCAAGTTCCTGCTCGTGGAAATAATCGTAGCCCATCAGAAATGTGCTGTGTGTGTGGTTTACAAGCCACCTGCTATTGGACATTTGGAGGACGTAGAGAACGCATTGTTACGCGTACTCCCGCAATATGAACATGAAATTGTCATGGGCGACTTTAACACAGACACCGAAAACAACAATGCCGAATGTCGGCAGCTCATAAACATGACTACGTCTTGCGATATGAGTATTTTGCAAACACTCCCTACTCACCACACCGCTACGTCACACACGACAATCGACTTAATGATTGTCAAGAATACAGACAAAGTACTACAACATGGACAGACATCTGTACCAGGAATTTCAGCTCATGACCTAATATACTTGTCCTACTCCTTAAAGACCCGAAAGACAAAACCAAGGACTATTACATTCAGAGATCTCTCTCAAATTGACTACAGTATGTTTACTGAAGACACAGTAAATGTTCCATGGCACCATATACTGACAGTTGACGACGTTGACATTAAAGTAAATATATTTAACAAATATCTGACAGCGCTCTATGACCGACACGCCCTGCCGAAAACAGTACGGGTAACACGAGCCCCAGCATCGTGGTTAAACCTGCAGCTAAGAGAGTTAATGGCAAGTCGAGATGCCGCACACAGAAAGTTTAAGCGACAACCGACACAAGACAATTTTGACGCATTTAAACAGCTACAAAATAAAACATCACAGGCAGTATGCAACGCTAGAATTAGACATGCACATACCCTGTTAAAACAAAATACTAAACCTGGTATGGCTTGGAAAGAACTAAGACACTTGGGAATAGGTAAACAAAGAGACGATCATCCTATTGACATATCCCTGGACTCCCTCAATACATATTTTGCCACTCCCGGACATACCATTGACAGAGAAAGGAAACATAGAACACTATACAGCAATTACAACTCCCCTGCACCTGACAGAGAAAAATTCTACTTTTCACATGTGACACCTTCACAAGTTAAACACGCCATATTTGGAATAAAATCGAAGTCCAAAGGGATAGACAACATAGAAATAGAACTTATTAAGACAATAATTGACATAATTTTACCTACTATAACTCGCATATTTAACCATTCACTAATGACTGGCGCGTATCCCTCCTTATGGAAAGCTGCCGTTGTCGTCCCGCTCGCTAAAAAATCACCGCCTGAAGACGTAACCGACTATAGACCTGTGAGCATATTATCGGTCCTTTCAAAAGCCCTAGAATTCATTGTACACCAACAAGTCTTCAACTACTTGCAAACATACGATATTCTTGACGAACACCAGTCTGGTTTTCGACGTTACCACAGCACTAGTACTGCACTATAGTAATCGCCACGTAACGAAATACCCCAGAAAGTAAATATCACCGCCCGATGCTATTCTTTTCTCTTTTTTGTAATGGCTGATCAATGTTGCCAACCTGCCTGGTTACATATTAAAATCACCAGACATAACCATAACAAACTAACCTCAATGTAAACACCGATAATGAATGTTTCCCTACCCTAGTAAATGATAAAAGTTAAGATGAAATAAATCAAGATATTCATAATTAAGTCGGTTTCCACGCTCAATGAGAAATTAAGGAAATAAACACCCTTTCTCACTCAAATTAATGTTACATATATCTGTCTTTATTTTGATATACAGTAGGCGTACTATAACCATATTCTTGAAAAGAGGGGTGTGTTAAACGATGCAATTTATTTAATAAGTCTTTGCAGTGTGATTTTCGAAAGTTCCAGACATCCAATGACTTCCCTTTCTTTTGCGCGAACATTTCCTTCTCTCTTCAATATCGGTAACCAGTAAGGAGAGAGATTGGGCATATTTTCAGCCTGCAGGCTGGTTATATCTTCACGGTTTTCAGGAAACATATAGGAATATTAATGTGCCAAGCTACGTGAACGGAAATTAGGTCAGCTTTCAAGCTCACTGCAGAATTGAATATTAATCCTACTATCTACTTCTATCGTTTTCACATACACCGAGGTGCCAGTATTTCGTCCCGCAAGAGTTCTTTATGTACCAGTAGATCTAGACATGAGGCTGGCGTATTTGAGCACTTTCAAATACCGCTGAACTCGAATCCGCCAAACTGAGCTAGTCATACATTCTCTCTTTCACTCGCTTAAATTAATTTTAAACATTTCCTGCCTTTATTCTGATGTATGCATTACTATAACTGCATTCTTAAAGGAAGGGGGCGGGAATATAGATTGTGTAATTCATTGCGATTTCTGCAAGTTCAAGGACTTACCACGTAAGACATATGTCCTTCCTTTTTTTTTTTTGCTAGGGGCTTTACGTCGTACCGACACAGATAGGTCTTATGGCGACGATGGGAGAGGAAAGGCCTAGGAGTTGGAAGGAAGCGGCCGTGGCCTTAATTAAGGTACAGCCCCAGCATTTGCCTGGTGTGAAAATGGGAAACCACGGAAAACCATCTTCAGGGCTGCCGATAGTGGGATTCGAACCTACTATCTCCCGGATGCAAGCTCACAGCCGCGCGCCTCTACGAGCACGGCTAACTCGCCCGGTCCTTCCTTTTAATAATAATGCTAACAGCTTTACATCCCACTAAGAACTTTTACAGTTTTCGGCATTTGGCATTTTAAACATATTTTCAGCTTACAAGTTGGTGTATCTCAAGCTTTCAACATTACGGAAACCAATGTACAGGAGCACTATGAGTCAAACAACATTACCAGATTTTTTACATATATATTGGCTTAAATCACATGAAGACAGGTTGTGAGGCAAGAATTGGATAGGAAAGAGGGCTAGGATTTAAAATGTAAATAAGCGTACAGACACAGCACTAGCCTGAAATGAAAATGACGGGGGGAAAACAAAAAAAAAAAAAAACTTCAGACCTGCCGACTGTGGGGTTCGAATCCATCACCATCTCCTGAAACCAAGCTCACAGCAATGTGATCAAACTGCACAGCCATTTCACTCAGTTTCCTATGACGCGTAATAGACCTATCACATGGGCGACCCACTTACCTGTATATGGATTTTCAATTCTTCAGTTATACATGTACGCAAAAACATTATGCACCTTAGTAAGAGGTACTTCCCTAGTTGGTTCTCTAATTGGTGCACGTATAACAAATATGTTTGGGAAGAAATACTTTTATTTTATATTTATTTATATCATAAAGAAGTCATGTTGTCATAGCAAAAAGAATATGCAATGAAGAAATGAATCTGAAGAGAGAAGCATTATTTACTGCATTAAATATTAGTTTATTTACATGTTAAGCGACATGTAGTAGTAATAATAATAACAACAACAAACGTGTGCAATAAGGAAAAAGGAAATAAATACAAGTAAATATAAATATAATTTACAACATTTAGAGCCATTCCATGGTCACTGAATTACAAAGCAGGGGTATGAATAAACAAACATAATAAACATGAATACTAATATTTAAAAAGCAAAAAGCAAAGTCATCTCCGTACAAACCATGAAAGCCATTGGAAGGGTGGAAGGTGAAGGCTTCCACTATCCATGACGTTGGCACGTGGTGGGCTGGGGTGGGGTGGAGTGGTTAGCTCTACGCATGACCGCCTTTGCCCCCAATAGTTAACCTGGTACTCATTTATCATACGCAAAACATTCCTTCCAAATTATGTTAAACCCCTGTCACTCATCATCATTATTATTATTATTATTATTATTATTATTATTATTATTATTATTATTATTATTATTATTATTATTATTATTATTAAATTATTAATAAATTACAAATGGGAAATATCCTGGTGGCAACGGTCACTTACAGTAATGTGATAATAAAGTTAACATAATTACCCAACTACAACAAACAAACAAACAAACAAACAAACATACAAACAAACAACAAGAGTACAAGAGGCAGATATATGGAAGGAAAATATAACAAGAATTACTGCTAGTTTAATATTCTAAACCGAGCAACATCATATACAAATTCACACACAACTTAAGTATTTACAGTGCTTAACAATATGGCTTACAATATTATAGGTTGACCTTACTACTATCTTAACATTATAAGTGATAATAAAGTGAAGTTAAACCATAATTACCCTACAATAGCAACATTACAACAAGCAAGAAATACTACTAATTTAACTTTCTAAATCCAGTGTCATTATATACATATTCACACACAACTTAAGTATTTCCAGTACTGAACACTACAAATTACAATACTATAGATTGAACTTACTACTAGCTTAACACTACAAGTGATAATGAAGTTAAATCATACTACATTGAACTTACTACTAGTTTAACACTACAAGTGATAATGAAGTTAAATCATACTACCCAACTACAACAACTCAAGTACAAAAAGGAATTCCATGGAAAAAAATATTACAAGAAATACTACTAGTCATTCTAAATCCAGCATCATGTACAGTTTCATACACAATTTAATTATTTCCAATACTTGCCACTATGGCTTACAAAACTATAGATTGAGCTTACTACTAGCTTAACGTTACACGTGATGATAAAATAAAGTTAAAAACATTGTTAATTAACCAAGAACAACAACAATTACAAAAACATGAGTACAGCAAGCACTTCCCTGGAAAGAGAATACCACAAGAAAAAGCCTCCCAGTTTCACAATCGAAACCAAGCAGAAAATCACAAATTCAGTGTCCGTAATTTACAACTTTTACTTTTCATTTTACACAAATGGTCTTCTTAAATGACTTGATACCAGAAGGGAATCTATCAAAGACTGCCGCAGGTAATTTATTCCAATCCCTTATGGTCCTGTTGACGAAGGAAAACTTGCCCACATCCGTATGCTGGTTTCTGGCCCTAATTTTATGCTTATGATAATTTCTCGATAAGTATGAGGGAGGTTCTAACCTATTCCTAATACAACTCCAAGCAGCCCTTCCTGTATAGCTCTTATGAAGACCACACAGGCGAGCTCTAGTTCTTCTAGATTCAAGACTTTCCCAATTAATGGTATTCCTTCTATTCCCAGTTACGAAACGCATCGCTCTTCTTTGAACTTTCTCTAGGGAAACATGCAGATCCATATTTGAGAATGGGTCTTACAAAGTATTTATAAGGTTTATTTAAACCTACTAGGGTGGTGAACACATAAATAAAAATTCCAATGAAAGTATTTTCCTTCTGGACCTTCATGCCAGACAGATGTTTTTTTCAAAACAATCATTTTCACTATAATATGATTTATCTACCGAGCGAAACCGCTATGCAGTGTGCGTCTCATAGCAATCGAGATGGAATTGGTAATGTACTGTGTATCTGTAGAGCCTATATATGACTTTTTACAATTACCTCTAAAGTGAATTTCAGCTATGTGACAACGCTAAAAAGACTATGGACTTCAAGATTGGCATTCCTGAAGAGGGTTTTCTACACTTTCCCATTTTCACACATTGATTCAAGAGTCTGTATTGGCTTGTGACAAAACCACTGTATTCTTCCGAAAACCACTGATAGGGACAGATTTGGTTGTGATCCACCGAAAACAAATTATAATAACCGGTTAGGTAGTGATCCATCGAAAACCACTGATTGTCGCAGGGTTAGGTTAGGTTTGACAGGATTTGTAATTGAACGACTGTTGTCATTGACAGCACTGTCGTGACGACTGAAGGCAATAAACATAAAACTGAATCCATTGGTCTACAAAGTTTTCATTCAGTAGATACACTAGGAACTGGCGAACCAAAACCGTACATACAAAGTTTATAGGAATCAACAAAACAGGATATTAATTCGTGGTACTCACTGTTCTTTAAAGAGAAGAAATATCCAGTCAAAAATAGCTGCAGTGAACATGCTTTTCCACTATTATTGTCTGGCCCCATGGGTAAATGGTTAGCGTGCTGGCCTTTGGTCACAGGGTGTGGGTTTGATTCCTGACAGGGTGGGGAATTTGAACCACCGTTGGTTAATTTCTCTGGCACGGGGGCTGGGTGTATGTCGTCTTCAACAACATTTCACTATTATTGTGTAAAATAGAAACTTACTAGTTTTGACAAGTACAGTATGTTCAACAGCGACTCCTGAATGATGACGGGCAGGATGTCCAACCTCACTAATCTATGTTCCAGACTATTTCTACTTAAAAAATTGTATTTGTCCTCTAATGTGATTTTGCAATTTTTGCTGAATATTTATGTGGCTGAAATGAAGGTGGATAAGCTACATGGTCTCCTTTATATAGGAAGAATGTATCGTGGAAATTAAACTCAATTTCGGTTTCATGTACATTGCAGTTTCTCTAAGATATATTGATAGTAATTCAGTCATGTATGACGACGATGTATTTCATGGTAAAGACAGCTGCCTCTGTGGATCAGTGGTAGAGTGACGGCCTCCGAATCCCAAGATAGCGGGTTCAAACCCGGCAGAGGTAGTCGGATTTTTGAAGGGCAGAAAAAAGTCCATTCGACACTTCATGTCGTACGATGTCGGCATGTAAAAGATCTCTGGTGACACATTTGGTGTTTACCCGACAAAATTAATTAAATCTCAGCCACAGACGCCCAAGAGAGTTTCGGTTTACTCGGTCTGCCATCTAGTGGGCCTAGAGTATAACGGAACGTCAAAATTGATGAGCAGACAGCCAGATGGCATCAACTTGAAATGTCTGCACACGGTAGCTGAGGCCATACGATTATTATTATTATTATTATTATTATTATTATTATTATTATTATTATGGTAAAGATGAATTACTTTGCAATGCTATCTATCTTAATGGTAATGTACTATGTACCTGTACTAGTGTAGGCTACTGAGTGCATGATTCGAAGCAGTGTATCGATTCATTCAAGTGTCCGAGTGAATCGATTCACAGGAACGGCAAGCTCACGGCACACAAATCATGCACAATCACGGCTCAGTGAGCCACACGACACACACGGCTTCTTATCGGTACACTGGACATTGGCGGGGAGCCGAACTTCCTCTGAAGCAATACATACAGAGTCATGGTACACTGAAAAAATCGTATGCTATAATGGACTCTCGAGCTCAGCTCATTTGAAAATAATACCTACTCGCATTCACTGTCCTCTTCTTACAGGGAGTTTTAAACAATACATGGATTTATTTGCAGTGTCAAAAAGATGGAACACAATTCCAAAGTACCTAGGTTGTAAGTAGGTAGGCAATTAGGTTATTCTAATTACTGTATTAGTTTAATCAATCAGTATTTTTATAACTAGTTGACGTTCGACAATTACTTAAAACTCAGCTCTCTAGCCTCCACGCTTGGCTGAGTGGCTCTGACGGTCGAGGCGCTGGCCTTCTGAACCCAACTTGGCAGGGCCGAGCTCAGTGCGGTGGTATTTGAAGGTGCTCAGCCTCGTGTCAGTAGATTTACTGACACATAAAAGAGCCCCTGCAGAACTAAATTCCAGCACCTCGACGTCTCAAAAAAAAAAAAAAAAAACCTAAAAGATGATAGTGGGACATAAAGCCAATAACATTATTATTTAGCCTACCCTATGACTATGAGTCATGCTCATGACCACTCAAAATTGTCTGTTTTATATTTGGAAGAACCACTCAGTATTCTCTTAGTTTGTATGTCGCATCATTGCACGATACTTCAATAATCGAATCACGAGGTTACCGGTGTACATGGACAGTGAGTATGTAAGTAGACTGATGCAATAGCTTAAATAAATGATGTTTAATCAGAAAACCAGTGGGCTACTGTACATCTCCTGTAGCCTATACAAAATATAACGATTTTAAAAAAGCCTCTGCTGATAGAAAGACATTTTCAAAGATGACCAAGTTAGTTGGCCATGCGTTTAGGGTCGCGTAGCTATGAGCTTGCATTCGGGGGAATGGTGGGTTCAAATCCTACCGTCGGCAGCCGTTAAAATGGTTCTCGGTGGTTTCCCATTTTCACACCAGACACATGCTTGTGCTGTACCGTTATTAAGACCACGGCTGCTTCATTCCCACTTCTAGCCCTTTCTTATCTCTTCTATCCTCTTTGTCGCCATAAGACCTATCTGTGTTGGTGCGACGTAAAGCAAATTGATTTATATTTAATATGTGGGCTACTTATTGTGGACACAGGTATTTTTATATGTAATTCTCTCTCTATATATATATACAGTATATGTGAGTTGTGACTTTCAGAGAACTATGGAAAACCATTAGATAGTGTATAAAATTTGAGTTATGTCAGTATTTTAACAGGCGTACAATGTTTACATCGTGTATTGGTGACAGAGTGCTGTCTCCCCCTCTCTCTGCCCCCCTCGCCCGCTCCTCCTCACATTGTGCCACAGCAGTTCTAGATAATTTCACTTCGATTGGACACTGATCCCCACCTGCACATCTATACCGCCCTGTAACTTGTAGATACACAATTCCCACAATTTTGAAATGTAACTTCGTTATATCTGAAAGGACGGGGCAATCAGAAATGTATTATTTCCCAGCAAAGTCATAACATTCTTAATCTCATGGAATGGCTCTTACAATGGTACAGCTAATTCCTCGGCTTCTCTTCTTTCTTCTTCTTCTTCCTACTCTGATTCACTGCTTCCATGATGAATGACTAGTTCCTCCACTTCAGGAAGACCTCTCACCTCATTATTGTAGAACTCGACAATCTTCTTCTCAGTGTGTTTCACTTCATTTCTCCACATCTCTGCTGTCACCTATAAGATATATTGAAGTATCACAACCTGACAAGTATATTATAAACTCCACTTGCCTATATCCAATAAATAACATTTCCACTTGGCCTACCTGATCATGAGATTCTTTCCACACAGCTGTAGCTCTGTCCAATCCGTGACCAGGTCTTGAAGCCACTGTTTTGTTATAATACTGTTTTGCTACAGACCATACAAATTCGATGGCATTGAAAAATGAGTGGTATGGAGGAAGTCGTAAGACAGTATGGCCTTCACTGTGCAGCATCTCGTCAACAATGTACCTGGTTTTAAAGAAACAGAGAAATATTGTTATGCATAGATGAAAGTCAAATACATGAGTGTAAACAACATTATCTAAACTTATGTTTACGTGCTTCTGTACCTCTTTAAGTGACTTCGATTCATATTACACAACCTTTGCAGCTCATCTTTTGTAGCATTTTCTGGTGGAGAAACTCCATTCTGCCTTAACCATGACTGTAAATTAAAGGAAAAATAAAAATTAATTTCTGTAACATCATTAAACATCATTCAGTAGAAGGAAATATTAAATGAAGTATAATTACCACTAATTGATCCTACCTCCATTTCGTTGTTGGTTGATGCTCAACAAGCTTACAGTGATATGGTGCATTATCCATTACAATAACACAGGGTCCTATATTTCTTAATCCTACGATTAATTGTGTTTTCACCCACATCTGAAATTTCTCGCTGTTCATAGCACCATGGTAATCCTGATTTCTCTTCAAGTTTGTAGCAAATATCAAATCAGCACCTGTAAGAATTTTAAGTTTTAGTATGAAGTTATTTCTTCTAAAAAAAGTATTCCCTAAAAATATGAGATCACCCCTCTTCAAGGATAGGCCTATTAATTGATAAAAAATGTGATTTCTGTTGAATGATACAAAAAGCTGTCTGATTTTAAGTGAAACCAACTACTATGTAGCAAAGTCACCTGATGATGAAGTCAATGAATTACTACTTACACTACTTTATTGTAACATCTCTCATGAATGTATCTCCATTAGTAGGCCTATATCTGGATTAGAAGTCCACGATCACTTGCATTAAAGATATAAGTATAAACGCCCATTTCAATACCTTAGAACAAATGTAATTGCTGCGAACACTGAACCTATATCAGGCAGTAAGAAATAAGAAGCTTGGAAGGTGCTTAACAGTCGGGTATTAAGCACTGATTCAGGTGGAGATTGTCGAATGCAGAATAAACATAATAAATAGGCCTATAATACAAGTAATTTACTGATACAAATATCCAGTAATATTATATGAAAATACACTGAGTAAGTTTTGATTGAAGTACCTCTCTAAGATTAATCATTGGCCTAAAGTGAATACCTGCAAGTCTTTTTAATAACCAAGAGATCCATTAACAGTGGAGAAGTCAAAATCAAAAACCACATACAGAGCTCAATGAGCGGTAAGTTATAATGCCACTTCCGATCTAGTGCCAGTCAATTTCAATCAATCAGTCACCACTGATCTGCACTTAGGACAGTCGCCCAGGTGGAAGATGTAGTTTCAGGGATAGGCCTAGTATTTTCTTCAATAATTGCAAAGAATTTGGAAATTTATTGAACATCTCCCTTGGTAAATTACTCCAATCCCTAACTCCCTTCTTAAAAAAAAACCAAATATTTGCCCCACTTTTCATCAACTTTATCACTGTACTGTGATCTTACCTACTTTTAAAATACCACTGAAACGTATTCGTCTACCAATGTCATTCCACACCACCTATCCACCGACAGCTCGGAACATACCACTTAGTCCAGCAACTCGTCTCCTTTCACCCAAGTCTTCCCAGCCCAAACCCGACAAATTTTTTGTAACGCTACTCTTTTGTCAGAAATCACCCACAACAAATCGTGCTTCTGTCTTTTGAACTTTTCCAGTTCTCAAATCAAGTAATCCTACTGAGGGTCTCATACACAGGAACTGTACTTAAGTTGGGGTCTTATCAGAGACTTATGTGCCCCCCCTCCCCTACATCCGTACTACAAACCCTAAATACCCTCATAACTATGTAAAGAGAGATCACCTCACTATAATAAAATGAAGTAAAATAAAGTAAGAACATACCAGGTACAAAGCCATCTTTCGTTCCAGCATGAACAATAACCAGTCTTCCTCCCTCAGATACAGGTCGACGAATTACTCCTTGAACATCATGTCCAGATTTGTGTGGTTTATTCCAGGAGTATGTGGGTGACCCTGAAAGAGAAATGCACAATTGAAACCAGAGACACCTGATGAAGATAAATTATTCCAAGATTTTTTATATAAAATGTAATATATAACATATATATTCACCATTTATAAAAATCCAAGTCTCATCCAAGAAAACAACAGGTTTTGGTTTCTCACTGTCCTTGTTACGCATGTATTCCCTCAGAAAACAGAATCTCTTAAAACAAATGTCTTCATTTTCTCTAACATACGCATAGGGATCACCTTTACTCCACACAAACCCCATGGCCTTCAAAATTCTTCTTAATGATGTTTCGGAGCCCTTGTACAAATAAGTGTCATAATTTGCTTTCATGTGGCCGAAAACCTTTCTTACAGTTACCGACTTCTCCTGTGGGAAGAAAAAAGAGAGTTACAAGGGACTCAAAAGAGCTGTATGACAATACATGCACAAAACATTTCTGGGAGCTTATCTCACCTGCGTGCTAATTTCTATAAATAAAGTTGCAATAGATTCCTTATGAAGTCATCTTACCTTTATGTAATTTATCATCAATAAACCTTGCTACCGCTTCCTTAGAAAAACTCGGTCACTGGATGTGCACGCTTCCGGCGTTTACCTGGTGAAGAAAATTCAACTCCCTTCTTGAAATTTCCTATTACTTTTCGGACTAAACCGAAACTACACTGTAAGAATACACACACAGAAATATATTACATACACATATACCGTAAGTCAACATGAATACACAGAGGTTAAGTCTACAAACTGTATCGAAGTCAACACAGGACATGGTATAGGCCTAGGCCTAGGCCTACATGATCAGGTTAGGTTAGGTTAGGTTCAGAATGAAATACTGCTCCATTTCAACTGATTGTCATTATGCCAGAAACTTATCATAGAAACAAGATAAAAACGAACACTTACCCCAGTTAATAATGCAACTCTTGCCATTAGCTTCGTATCACTACGACTGATACCTTCTTCGTCGTCTTCCTGTTTCAATTGCTCGTAGCAATGTACAAGCATTTCTTGACCTGATGCTTGTAAAGGACGTAACCTTGGTTTCCTTTTCGGAGGAGTTCTTGCAGATTTTTCTTCCTTCTTAGACATCCCAATCGAATTCTGTTCATATAAGTATGGGACGAAATAGGAACGTAATTAATAAAATGATGTGCTCATCATTTCACACAAACTATGTTATTAAATGCATTATCCGAACATGCCACAATTCTACTTACCTGGTATTAGCCAAATAGATTTACAATCCCACAGAAAAAGAAAATATGCTTTAAATATTCTCGCAAATGTATCGCTAGTGACTTTAAAGGCAATGCGGTGGCAACATGCAATTCACGCTAGAACAGTGACTGAACGTTGCCAACGTGCCAGATTAACGGTAACAGTAAGACGTCGTATCGGCAAGTAGGGTCCCTAAACTGTATGGTTACCGACACTGAAAAAGACCCAACAGCAAGAAAAGTTACTATAAATCAATACCTTAATATTACAGGGGAGAAAGGGTAAGGTTGCACCCTTAGGGTACGTCCTTACACGTCCGGGACTATACTTAAGGTTACCGACGACATTCGCAATGCGATGGACAAAAGACAAGTTACCATCCTAGCTCTTCTTGACTTCTCTAAAGCTTTCGACTCAGTTGACATAGACATACTACTTTCCAAATTATTTAAACTCCAGTTCTCGACAAACAGTCTTCAGTGGATGAATTCATACCTCCGCGGTCGTCTGCAGTGTGTAAGAAATAACAGTAATGAATATTCTTCCTGGTGATCCATAGAAGTTTGTCTTCCACAGGGGTCTGTCCTAGGACCGCTTCTATTTTCTGTCTATATCAATGATATTACATCGTCGCTAAACAGCTGTAGACACCACATGCTCGCTGACGATATACAATTATATTTGCACTGTGAACCGGAAAGACTAACCGACGAAATTGAAAATTTCAATAGAGACTTACAAGAAATCTGACATGCATGGGCTTAGATTAAATAACGTAAAATCTCAAGCTGTATTAATTTCACATCCTCAGCTTTGTCCAAAAACCATAAGCAACTTCACTTTACCAAAACTCTACCTACAAAATTCACCCATTGATTTCAGTGAATCTGTCAAAGATCTCGGTGTTATTATAGACGAACATCTTTCCTGGAAGCAGCAGGTTACCAGCATCTCCAGGAAAGTATTTGCGACACTTAACTCACTTAGAAGATTCCGCAACATATTTTCTCGAGTATTAAAAGAACGCCTCATTTGCACTCTTGTATTACCTCATTTCGACTACTGTGACACCGTGTACAACGACCTGACTGCTACTCTTAACGACAAACTACAACGCGCGCAAAACGCCTGTATTCGCTACATACGTGACCTACGTTACTTTGAACATGTTACACCTGCCTACGATGAACTCAGTTGGCTAAAACTCAAACAGCGCCGTAATCTTCATGCTTTATGCCTTCTTCATTGAATACTCTCCTCATGCTCACCTCCCTACTTGTACAGTAAATTTCACCACCTCTCATCCAATCACAGTTTCGGAACACGGTCAAAATCTGATACACTCTTATCTATTCCACCTCACCGCACCATACGATACACAAACTCATTTGTTATTTCTTCGGCACGACAGTGGAATACACTACCCGTCTCTGTTAGAGGAGCCTCACCTGCTAGTTTTAGGCAACTTTGTCACCGGTACCTAGTAAGTAATAGATGAAGTCCTATATTGTTATTTGTATGTTATGGAAATTTTGTAGATTTAGCCTTCCTCAAACTATAGACTTTATATAATCTCACTGTTATTATCAAGGTTAATTGAAATTAGGTAATCATGTCATAATTGTGTAAATAATCATCATCATCATCATCATCATTATTTTCCTATTTTTCCTATTTTTATTTTTTTGCTTTTCATCATAATATTGCATTGTTTAGTAGTTGCAAGATGTCTCAATTGTAGGCCTAAGTCTATTTATTTTAATTTGCATATGTAGATACGGTATTTTCTGGTTAGATGGAAGAGAGGGCATAATGGCCTTAATCTTGCCAGACAAAATAAATCCATTGCATTGTATTGTATTTTCATGTGTTGTTTCACCAGTATATTATGTCAGATTTATATATTAATTTTTCTTGGTAAATACCAGAACTTTACATTTTGTAACATTTAGGAATAATTTATTGCTATCACACCATAATGTAATATAATATCCTGTTGCAAATCATTCATGTCACTGCATTTATGTATGGTCTTGTATAACTTTACATCGTCATAAAACAACAAACAATCAGAGGAACGAATCATTCCAGGCAAATCATTGACCATAATGAGAGATAGGAGAGGCCTAAGATTGGATCTTTATGGCCCACCAGAAGAACTAACAAAATGATGTGAAATTTCACTTTTTAAACAAACAGATTGCTGCATTTTAAATAGGAACTTAATAGTTGCAGTAATGGTTTAGAAACTCCAAACTGATGCAGCTTTGTCAAAAGAATTTTGTGGTCCACCTTATCAAAGGCCTCTTCTAGATCCTTGTATATTACATACATACATTATCATTATAGACTCTTATGCCTTTCAGCGTTCAGTCTGCAAGCCTCTGAGAATTTACTAAACTTTGTCACAATCCTCGATTTGCAACTAGTGTTGTGGCCTCATTTAGTTCTATACCTCTTATCTTTAAATCATTAGAAACTGAGTCTAACCATCGTCGTCTTGGTCTCCCTCTACTTCTCTTACCCTCCATAGCAGAGTCCATTATTCTGCTAGGTAACCTATGCTCCTCCATTCGCCTCACATGACCCCACCACCGAAGCCAGTTTATGCGTACAGCTTCATCCATCGAGTTCATTCCTAAATTAGCCTTTATCTCCTCATTCCGAGTACCCTCCTGCCATTATTCCCACCTGTTTGTACCAGCAATCATTCCTGCTACTTTCATGTCTGTTACTTCTAACTTATGAATAAGATATCCTGAATCCACCTAAGTTTACTGTTTTCATCCAGTCTCTCATGACAAAAATTATTTGAATTGCCTAGTTGTCGCTCAATTTTAGTAGTAGACTTGTTTACACTGTCCAGCTTCTCTTGCATAGTTAGCACTAGTTTATAAATATCACCAACAGATGGCACCACTGTCACATCGCTATGTGAACTCATGCGCCTCTTGCCAGAACACTGTTTACACCTCCATACCTGACCCTGTGACAACATATACTCCACATCCATTTCCTTAACCCCTTCAGTGGCACGCCCGAGAAATTCTCGCGTGGCGCACGCCTGCCCATAACGTCACCGCCCGAGAAATTCTCGTTTAGCTGCAGTGTTCATTTCGCGATCGCCCAATAATTTCTCGGGTGCTCTAATCGCTTTGGAAAATGTTTTCAAGCATTCTCAACAAATGGCGGGAGGATTTCCAGCTGTATTCACGAAGCGTCTGGCCTAAAATATGCCTTATCTTTTCTACTTTACATATACAACCTCTGGCCAGCTGACGAGGTAAACAGAAATGGCGAGCGTGAAACGGAAGAGAAGTTTGTCTGAAGACAAAATAAGGAACTACATCAAAGATGAATCTCTAAGTGACATTAGTATTTCTGATAGTAGCTATAATGGTACTATTGATTCTTCAGATGATGACCTCAGTAATTGTAGTGAAAGTGAAGAAGGTATTACGTCAGAAGCTAAGGTGATGGTAGATGTTGAATATACATTCGTTTGGAAAATGTGTAAGCCTGGGGATAGTGCGCGACCTAATATTATTCCATTTACGGAAAATCCTGGTGTGAGGATTATCAGAGGTGAGTGCGATTGACTGTTTTGAACTGATTGTAACAGATGAAATTGTAAATTTGACAGTGCCCGAAAAAATTCGTTGGCCCTATTCTAAAATTGTATTGAAAAACTTGTAAATAAATCTCTGCATGGAAGGGCACAGTTTTGGAAAAAATAAACTCTTACAAAATTTGGCAATTGATTGCGTTAGTGTTGCTGATGGGAATAATACAAAAGCATGAAATAAGAATGTATTGCTCACAGGACAGTATAGGTCCGACTCAAAACACCAGTGTTTTATGATTTTTATGAAACTTTATCACAGGCCTACTGTAAAAAAGTGTTAATAGAGTGTAAAGTAAGATTTTTATTAACCTTGAATAATATATGAATGTGTTCCCTTAATAATTGTTACTCATTCCTTGCTTCCTAAAAATAAATAATTTCCTCCGAAAAACCTCACTTTTCTGGCACAGGAGGTCTCCCAAAACCTGCCACCGAAGGGGTTAAGATTCACACACTTCCTATGAAACCAATTACTTCAATCATTGGACTGAATTTTTGGTGTTATGTCTTGCCTTTGTACAGTACATTCCAGGCAGGTACTCATCACTACACACTTTTGATATATCGACTTGACTTGACAAAAGAACATGACAGTGAGGATACCCCGACACTTCAAGTTAATTAGGTTGGCAACACTGGTGTTCTACTGTTTACATACACATTACGACTATAAAACTGCATGGTTAACCCCTCAGCGTCGCAGCCATTTAAAGAGCATCCTACTCCGCAGCCGGATGAGATTTCAACTACGCTCGACTGAAATACATTGATTCACTTAAAGCATTACTAAAAGTATAAGAGTAGCCTGATATTCACGAAATTTGGAATTCCTTATGACAGAACTATGTACATGCAGATAATTACATAATTGTTTCACATTTCCTTAATAATTTAGTTCCGTGTGATAAAATTCGAAGCACTCTTCGAGACAGAGACCCAAGTCACACTCCTGGCAGCAGTACACTGACGTCTACTTTCCGCCGTGTTTTGAATATACGATACATCTCTGAGGTTTGGATTTCTCACTCTTGGGTGCTAATTTCCTGATAAAATGTCTTTCCTGCAACCTTGGGACTGTAATATCTGATGCGCGCCAGCCTTGAATATTTCGTTGCCTGCCCGAGCGAGCGTATTTTGTACACAAACCTTTCACCAGCTGAACCCTATAAGGTAATTGCTCAATATTTGTCTCTGTGACCTGTGTGAGTATTATTAGAGATTTTAGCAATCAGAATTCACTGTTGAAAACTTCCCTTTGACCTGTATAATTATCTATAGTCTCCGACATGAAATTTCCAAGTACTGTTTCCTCCTCATCGTCACTCTCATCATTTACCAATGCTGCATCATCTATTTCATTATCACTGCTGCTCATACTGTCACTAATACTTCCGACTAAACTTTCTTCTGAATTATACAGTATTTCAGGCACGTTACTGTCAGTCAAACCATGGCTGAGCGCGACGCATCACACGGACTGATGAAGCTGCAGCGAGACTGAAAGCAACAGGACGAAACTGAATGAGGAGAATAACAAACCAACTCGACACGTATTTCAGATGAAAGGTCGAGACATCATCTTTCAAGCGAGATATATACTATGAACAACTGGCTCTCGTATCGTGTGACAGAAAGCAGCACTTACTGATGCCTACACAGAGCGCTCGTGGAGAGTTACAAAAATATTATGAGCTGAGAAATGAAGACAAATATAAAAAATAAACCGCACTCCCAATGTACAAATAGAGCAAAGAACATCACGCGAAAAGACTAAACTTCTCAAATCATCATTTCTTTATTTTCTTCTGTGGGAAAGAATGAAGCAAACAGACTTTAAAAAAAAAAAGCAGAGATTAGTGCTCAGACTTACTTGACGAACACTTATCCTTGAAAAAACAACTACATTATAACGATTTTCAATTCTTATTTACAACAATGATAAACCCGAAAATGTCTTCTTGGAAACAAAACAAATTGCATATCAATAACTCCAAAACTCTTTGCGCTGTAGCCGTAAATGTGAAACCATCTATGGGTCTATACCTCGTATAGAGGTCGGCGGTTACGGAAGAAAAGAGGGTCTATACCACGTATAGAGGTCGGCGCTGAGGGGTTAAGCCATTATACGAATATCTACCGACCTAATTTATGTATTGAATACTCCTATGCAACTTCCTGCAGCAGTATAAACATGTTTTTTTTTTTTTGCCATTTGCTTTATGTCGCACCGACACAGATACGTCTTATGGCGGCAATGGGACAGGAAAGGGAATACAACAGATATTCAACAACTTTAACAGATTGTAAATGTATTTATACATGACTAACTTGTGACATTGTATATTTCAAATATTAGAACAAAGTTTTAAATTTTCAAACACTACAAATAGTTATATTGTTTTAATAAGACGATGTAATATATAATGCTTTATATTCAAGAGAATTTTAATAGTTATTATGGTTAAGTTTGTTAACTGTAAACAATAAGTATAAGTTATAGAATAATGTTACCGGTTTTAACCTGGTTAAAAATGTGTATAGCTGAAGATGTTCAAAATTTGAACAAAACATGTCCTATGCTTTTAATAATTCAGCAATAAAATAAGGATATCCTAATTTTATAATTGCTTTTAAAGTATTGAATAGGTGGAAATCAAAGTTTTATTTTTCTCCTTTAACAGACTTTCAATACGGAAAAATGAGGATAGTCTCCTGCGATTAATACGGAGCACGAACCGACACAACATTAACCCTTTTCACAGGTGGCAGTAAATTTTGTTTGTGTTTGTTGAGGAATATTTCAAGCCTCAAAGTTGAACTTGAGTTCATTGTGTTAGATTTACCAATTAATTGGAGATAGTACTTTAATACTTCTATATGTTGTGGCTTAACCTAATGGAATTTATAAACGATTTTTAGTAAATACTGTTCCAAGCTTTAACATTCAAAAGATCTATCATACCGCCACCTGGCCAGGAGTACATATTGCATGTGTGGCTAATTTAGCATCTGTTATGTAAAGCATGTGTTAAGAGTGTAGAAGCATTGGTCGTTGGCCATCGCCTCAGACGGGCAGGACATGGGCGCCGTATGACACACCAGACTACCGTGCCAGATCCTCTATGGTGAACTTAGCTCTGGTTCAAGACCACGGGTTGCCCCCCTGAGACGTTTCAAAGACCAACTGAAACAAACCTTAAAGATGGCAGATATAAACCCACAAACCTGGGAAACACTTGCCAAGGACCGTTTACTTTGGCAGCAAGGTGTCTGTGCCTCAGTTTAACACTTTGAACAAGAACGCCACAGACATGAAGATATTACGCGACAGGAACGCAAACTTCGCAAAACCCAGCCAAAATCTCCCCCCGTCCTTCAGCTGCACAATGTGTAGACGTATGGTATACTCAAGAATTGGCCTGTACAGTCACCGGAAGTTTAAACACATACTGCTGTGAATTGAAGTGAGCTATTAGCCAGAAAATCTGTAAACTCAGAAACGAGTAACTGCCGATGACGATGTTAAAAATAAGACAAGGCATCACTGGTATATGTGTTTGATTGACTGTTCACTTGAAGATGTACCATAAAACTATCTCTTTGTCTAGTACAACTCAGAAATTCAAACAAGCATATTGCCTTTTTTTAAAATAATTTGCTTTACATCGCACTGACACAGATAGGTCTTATAATGACGATGGGATAAGAAAGGGCTAGGAGTGAGAAGGAAGTGGCCATGGCCTTAATTAAGGTACAGCCCCAGCATTTGCCTGGTGTAAAAATGGTAAACCAAGGAAAACCATCATTAGGGCTGCTGACTGAGGTTCAAATCCATTATCTCCCGAATGCAAGCTTACAGTTGTGCATGGCCAAATGCTTGGTTAAACATATTGTTGTATGTTTCTGCCTGCGAAGAATTAAAGGACTTACCTTGATATACTTACATTTCTTGTTAGAGAGACTAGAATCATCAAACTTCTCCCGTGAAACATTTGCCTCCAAGAATTCTTGGATGGTAGCAGAAATAAATTCTATCAATCTTGGCCTCTTTGTTTGCATTTAAAATGGTTTCTGTTACAGTCATCTGCTTCTTAGCGGACACCTAGTTTTTCTTATGAAGTTCACTATCTGAGCATTGTTTTATGCACATGCATACCTGCCAACCCTTCCGATTTACCCGGAAACTTTCTGTTTTGCAACTAGTCTTCCGATTTTGTGATTTATTTTTACTTCCTATTTTTGCCCCTAGAATAAATTCTTATGTGCTAGTGTAATTTTCAAGTGTATTTATTTATTTGTTGCTTTATTTGGCGAGTGTATCGTGTTTCCTGCTCACTACAGCAGCGTGTGTGTTTTACAGTTGGGAATTTGGGACGGAAATCGTTCTACAAGCGAGAGAGGTTAGCGTGTGCTAGCGACTGTGTTAATCATGATTCGGGACGAAAAAATGAGTTTGTTCTTACTTTGTTATTGTGTGGTTCACGCGCTGTTAACATTGTTTCTGTGCGTAGTTTGCTTGGAGTTGTAGTCCACGTGTTTCTTCTTGCAGTTCTGTACTTTTCCCCCTGTCGAAGTCATATGTTAATAATGTATGAGACATATTAATCTGTTTTGTTTGCAGTAGTTTCGCGAATTTCATCTTATTTGTGTTTATTCTTTATTATTAGTTCATAATTTTAATGACGTGAATGTATTTCAGAGAGTTGTCTCGGTGACAGTTTCTGGCAATTTTGCTTCACATTACGGCCATAAAACCTATAAAAATGAATTTCCTTTCATTTTACAGTCTTTTGGATCATTTTATGGCCTTCATTGGACCACTCTAACCAATGTTATACAAAGAATTTTTCAGTTTCCTGCCAGCCCAGTACTTCTTCATTCTCTCTGATCTTATCCTTATTTCTTCATCGGAAATCACCCTTCCTATTGTCTGTTTGTTGATTTGGGTTTGCAGTCTGGTTTGCTTGTCTGTGAGTTTCCTGATTTTGTTGGTTTTGTTTCTTAGATCTTCCACTGTAATTTGTAGTTCATCCATATCTTCCTTGATTTCTGTAATTCACTTAACGTTGCACTTACTATTCCATAATTTTTCTATTATTCTCCTGATGATCCTGTTCTCTGCTGTCATTTTACAGTCTAATAAAGGAAACGATTATGCATTTTCTTCCGTGTTCGTTACATTTTCTTGTAACCATTTTTATGTTTTCTTAGTTTAAGATTTTAAATTTAACGGACAATTCGCATTGTAACTGTACATATGTAGACCCTGTGCCTTTCAACTTGTCCTCTTTTTTTACTGAGACTGTGGCACAATATACATAATCAAATCCAAGAAATAACATATCTTCCTATTTTTGATTTCTAAAAGTTGGCAGGTATGCACATGTTTTTCTGCCATCCAATCTGTTCTTATGTTGCAGAACTTGCACACCATGATTTGTTTTGGTTTATGGGACACATAAAAGCCTTTCTCTTGGAACTTGCATTTGTATAAATGAATTGTCTTCACTTTGGCGTAATGACTAAGCAATACAGATTACCGAACAAACAAGTGGCATCATGTGGCATCTTGATTTGCATAGCTAAGGGACACACAGAAGCAACAATGCCATCAAAAGAATCCATCTCTACGGATGTGACAGCGCTTGAAATTTAACTAAGAAACTATGGCTCTAAATTAATTATAAATGCATGTAGGTTATTTGTGTATTATTCTGTGTTTCATGGCAAGCATATTTTAGTGTCAGACTAAATTATATAATAAAATGTATCACATGAAGAAAATGACACTTAAAATGCATGATCAAATGAATAATCATTTGTAGCTTAATCACACAACATTAAATTGTATTAATTAACCCAATATAATCTTATTTTTGATATGACACAATAGGTTTGGAATACAGAGACAAACGTTTTTGATTATACAGTAGAGTCTCGATTATCCGACCTAAATGGGACCTGGAGTACGTCGGATCACCGAAAATGTCGGATAATACAGAATAACTTTGAAATTGAACTGATACAAACAGGAAGGCTATACTCTAGTACTAAAACAATGACATGTTTTACGGTACTCTGTGTATTGAATTATCAATTCAATTGTACAGTACATGCAGTACTGAACGAAAACATTCCAGATGTCTTACGAAAAGAAACTTTTCTCCACAGATATTAAGCTGCCTAATGCCGTACCGTTTTTGCCACCGATCAAGCCACCCAGCACTGGCAGGAAAATTAGGGTCCCCTTCATTAAACTCCTTCTGGAAATACACAGCCTTTTCCTGCAGAATGGGGCCAGATATTGGCAGGCCCTTTTCCCGGCGTTGAAATAACCAAAGAAATAGTGCTTCACTTACTTTTTGCGTACTCAAATTTTTCATTTTTTCTCTGCTCTGGTAGAGCACAACTTTTCAATTTCTTCCCTCTGTTCTTTCCAGTCTGCCACTGTAACACATCCAACACCATAATCTGAAGCCACATTTTGAAGAATTTCCCCTTTGTCCAGTCTCTTTAATGCACTCAACTTGTCTTCCATAGAAACAATCACTTTCTTCCATTTACTCGCTGTACTCACAGAGGATATGAAAACTAAAACATCCGCACCCAACCAATACTACAATGAACAATGACTAAAGACTCACTGCACCTGTCCTTAAGAAGAAAAAAAACTGTCCTACCGCCAGCGGTCAGGCCAGTGCTTGTCCCATGGTCGCACCCTCCACAGCGGGTGTGCCTGAATTTAGTCTCCACCAAAAGTTCAAATTAAGTCTACCAATGTCGGATAACACGGAATGTCGGATAAGCGAAGGTCGGATGAGCGAGACTCTACTGTACTTGAAAACATATGATTATTTAAAGTAATAAAGGTACAGTATGAAATTTAAGATGTATAATCTTACAAAATTATAATAATTATTCGACCCATACATTTTCTCAAGTAAAATTAATTAATTGCAAACAAGATTCATAAACTCTATAATCCTGCTTACCATTTTGCTCATTGTAATATCATGACTGTGTACTACACTTGCAGCTTTTGAGGTTGCTGTGTTTTAACTATGTTTGTTTTACCTCTACATTAGTTTCTTCTGCCAAAAGGTTACCAAATTTTCTAGTTAAGTGAAGGTTGCCTAAAACAGTGCATTACATAATACTGTGAAATACAGTAATGACGTTTTTGTATAAACAGTGTGTTTTGTGTGTATAGTACAGAATGCAATACAACACTTATTACAGTGTTTGTTATTTCTGTTTTATGGCTTGACTTCTATTAGAGGTCCAGTATATAAGAACTTATCCAGTATATTTTTAATTTAATCAACAATGTATTGTACTGTGTTTGCATTGGATTCTGCTATACTAAATGTGAGCTTAAATAATCAGTTTTAAGTACAATGTTATGAGGGGGTACCCAAAAATAACCAGAATAACATTGCTGTGGGCGAAGCTTGTGTTGTACTCATTTCTGCCGCTCCACATGTATAGTGCAACTCATTGCCAGTTCAGTGCCACCTGTGTTGTTGACCGGGCTTGTTCTTTTCATCTCCAGTGATTGTTTTTGCTACTGCTGCTCTGTTCTTGTTTCATTTTTTATGATGGCAAGTTTAAGTGAACAACGTGCAAACCTTTTATTGGGAAGTTTTAAGAAGATTGCACAACAATGTTCGTCAAAAAAGTCCTGACTTATGGCAGACAGGAGACTTGTTTGTCCACCACGACAACACACCTGCACATACAGCCATCTCTGTTAGACAGTTTTTGGCTAAAAATGACATGGTCCCACTGCCCCCACGCCTGACCTGTGTCCGTACGACTTTTTCTTACTTCCATGCATGAAAAGGGGCACGAAAGGACACCGATTTGACAACATTGTGTCATGTACGACACTGTAACTGGTGTAAAACCTTCAATTATTATGTTAAGTATATTTTAATTACATTTTATTCAATGCTAAATTATGTTTTATTAAATGTTAAATATGATTAATATATGATTTCCCTGTAAATATGTAGTACAAAATTATATAACCTCAAATAGTATTGTGTATAAGTTTAACCTCAAAATGCTGGGCTGAATGGCTCAGACGGTTAAGGCGCTGGCCTTCTGACCCCAACTTGGCAGGTTTGATCCTGGCTCAGTCCGACAGTATTTGAAGGTGCTCAAATACGTCAGCCTCGTGTCGGTAGATTTACTGGCACGTAAAAGAACTCCTGCGGGACTAAATTCTGGCACCTCGGCATCTCCGAAAACGTAAAAGAGTAGTTAGTGGGACGTAAAACAAATAACATTATTATTATTAACCTCAAAATCCATATAGTCAAAAGCGGTAGAAAATTCCATAATGTTCGTATGTTAGACTTATTGTACTGTAATTTGGTATATATGAAGGGTTCTGGAGCTTACTGTAAGGTTTTATTATCCAGATACATGTAGAGACATTACGAATGTTGTAGATATTTCCATATAGATTAGTAAATAGTCAACGAATGTTTGAGTACCCATTCAACTAGCTGGTCGATTGATGTTTCGAGTGTTCCAATAGAGTGTTGTAAGAACTCTTCCAGAAGTCGGTCATTCTAGATGGTTGATCAAATAATATAAATATCGAGCTGTCAGTCAGTGAGACAGTCAGAGTTTTGGACTCGAGTGAGTGAGGTGGTGAATTCAAGAGAGTGCATGTTATAGTGCACGAGTCAGTGTTGTTGATATCTGTACTGGTCAGAATGGACTTCAGGGTACTCCGCTATTGTGTGTTGTATATAGTATCATTTGCGACTGTGTATAGTTGTGTGTTGTGACATACAGTGTAAATAAAGTAATTTATATAAGGAAGTGAACGTGTTCTCGTGTGATATTTATTTACGTAAAATAAAATCGGACAATAATTCAAAGGTCAAGAAAAAAACGAGGGAGGAACTGTCAGCCAGCCAATTCTAAAGATGACCAAAAAAAAATAGTTTCGAACAGTGGAAGCACCGGTGGGACAAATGTATTAGTTGTAATGGAGAGTATTTTGAAGGGGATAAGGTTGTTTTGTAAAAAAAAAAAAATGAAAATATATGGCTTTTAATAAATGATTGTTTTTTTGGGGGGGTACTCCCTCATGTGATTAAATCCTTTCTTTACTTTGTAAGTGGGATTTTAATTTTAATAATTTTTCTCTATAATGGATTCTTTTCAGATCATAGAGGTTCAGAGTACTGGGGTTCTACTGTATCTCAGGTCTCTTCCATGTATCATCTCTCTCATTGCACCTATATTTAAACTTTCAAGAGAGGGTTTTGAAGTGCACAATAATTTCACAAGCAAAAGTTTAAAAATAAAAGAATCATGCTTTGGTATTTATTGTGGAGCGGACCTGTGGTATCATGTTTCACTTGTGTAAAATGTGCTGTTTACTTATTGTTGAGGAACTGATACCATTCTGCAGAAATGTTGAAATATCCTGGCTATTGAATAGCTACGTGCCATTGTCTGTGGCCTATCACCAAGGCAGCTACGTTTCAAATTCTTACCAGTACATGCGGAATTTTAGAATTGAAAATTCATGTCTCTCTGGTTGTACATAAAACTGATCACCGTATCAACTGTACATCGTAATCTATACATACATATACAACTGTACATAACAACTTAAAAATAAATAAAATAATGTAATGCGACAGGCAGTTTTTATTTGATTCCATTTGAATGAAAATTGTAGATAAAAAATTGTCAACACATGTGCTTTCATTTTATTGACAGGTCTTATATTTTTACAGTTGTATTAATTGTGTTTCCAGCATAAATTATACTAGAAGTATACAAAATAGTTCCTTTTCTGTTGCAGGAGTCCTACGTTTCACAGTTTTGTTAAAGTCGCTTTAACTAAAAATCCGAAGAAACGACCAACTGCAGAAAAACTTCTTCTGGTAAGACCCATTCTGGTTTAAGGGGCTTATGGTATATGTTCACTGTTTCATTCTTCTTCAGCATTCCTCTCTATTGCTGCTGTCTTTGTATGTTATGTTGCATGCAGTTGGTTTGCTGTCATTTCAGTTCCTCCTTGTCCAGCCCCAGCCCTAGTCCAGTGTTAAGGTGATGTTATTACTGTTTTAGCATCCCTTCTTTCAAAGTGAAATGAGCAAGCGATTAGCTCTGGAGTTACTACAGAAAGTGAGCAACCCATCGCATATGTTCGCAGACCTCGAGCCTGACGATGATGGCGTAAGTAATCTCAGATTTCTGTAAAGTAAACAAAACCTGATATGTTAAAGTACATCATATCATTATTTAGTGTTATTATGGGACCTGTTCATAGTGAAGTGACAGGAGTGTAACAAATTAATTTTGTTTTGTTCATGTTACTGTATAATAGAAATTGCTCGGTTTTTAGATGTGTCTCTTTTAGGCATTGTTAGAGCCCTGTGCGGATATACAAAATATAATCCGCATCTACAATTCCTTCATCCACATCCGCACTTCCTTCATCCGCATCAGCAAATGGTTATCCGCGGATATTGCAACTATTTGACTGTTACACCCAAGGTATTGAAATGGATAGATATGTTAACATAATACAATAGGCCGGATACTCAGCAACAGCCCCCTACAATGACACGTTTATGAGGAATTTCCTCTTGCGACAACTACTGACATATTGAGCAGTTCTTTATCGGAAACTTTGATCCTTCCTTCCACTAATTGCGGGCAGGAGCCAGTAAAGCTTTGGTCATATCGTATTTTCTCACATAATTAACGCCCTTGCATAATTTACGCATCCCAATATTTTTGGGTCCAAAGTGGAGAAAAAGATATGTTGACGCATTTGACATCCATCGCGCAGCTCCAGATCTGTTTCAAAATAAAGATGTCAACTATTCAAGTAGCAGCCTTCCTATTTCGAAATCGGGCATTCCAAATACTGGGCAACATGCTGTTATCACTCAATAGGAAATACCACTGCACTAATTCAGTGAGAGAATCGCCCCAGAAATGACTAGTGACGCTGTATTTCAGTCTGATACAAACATATTTTAAGAATGTTTTGGGTATGGGAAATGCGTTTTCTGTGATCTCAGAATTGTTTGTTTGTCCACAGTGAGCAAGTATTCGAGTAATACTGCATCATAATTTTAAACTCGCGGTGATCAGTTACGCCGAAACATACGGGAATAGGGCAGCAGACCGCAAGTATTCAGTGTCCGAATATAACGTGCACTATCGCAGTAACAAAGAAGTGCATTCAAGTGACCAAGTCTCGCAAAGCATTTCGCGGACCAAAAAGCGGCAAGTAGAGGAGGATCTACTTAAATATATGATTTCGTTACGCAACGTTGGATATGCCATTTCTTATGCAATGGTGTATTTTAAAAGGCGAGAAATAGTTGCTGCACATGGAATAAGTGTCTTGGATTTGAAGGTTAGCCACGGCTGGATGATTAATTGTATGCAGAGAGATGGACTTCCTCTTCGACGAAGAACAATATTATGCCAAAAAATGCTGAATGATTTCAACCACAAAGTAATTTATTTTAATCGCTTTGTGATTGAGAAGCCTAAAGTAAAGGAATATTTGCTCTCCCAAATAGGAACCGCAGGTCAGACGCCAATCAGTTTCCATATGCCAGAAAGTCGAACAATCGATGAGAAAGGGACATCGAGTGTTATTGTACGCATTAACGGAAGCGAAAAATAACAATGTACTGCAATGCTTGCTGGAACAGCTGATGGCAGAAAGCTTCCATCGTACGTTGTTTTAAAGTGAAAAACAATGCCTAAAGTAAAATTTCTGCGAGCGATCCATGATCATATCCAAAAAAAAAGGGGGATAAACATGTCACTCGTACAAGATTGGATACGAACGGTTTGGGGAAGTCTAGCAGGGTCCCTTCTTTGATGCCCGGCCCTTCTCATGTTGGACAGTTTTCCATAGGTTTCTTATTTGCCGGTATGTCATTATTATGCACTTGCATATATTGCACATTTATTAGTTCAAGTTTATTTCACTTCAGGTCGTATTGGTAGCTCGTAACGGGAAGAATAGTTGCCAGTGTCGGTACTTCAAATACATTTGTCCAACTTACCTGATGTCCCTTATTTGACCTTTCAGAAAAAATCTCAAGCTGGAAATTTACGCCATTATGATAACCGCAAATGATTTGAACCAGTTGTGTTTATTTTATACTTTATATATCTTTTAAATGTAAATGTATTGTAAATAATTTTTAAATATCTGATTTCCTTGAATAATTTACGCATCCAAAGTTTTCGCCTGTATTTTTCCTCAAAAAAGTGTGTTAATTACGTGAGAAAACACGGTATGTGCGGCTTTATGGACTACAGGCTCTTAAATATCGCCCATTCTCCCATACCATTGTCTAGGGTTGCCTCACCACAAACAAAAATAACTGCATGAAATGTATGAAAGACTCGCTTGTTAAGATTTCTGTAATATATTGGAGTGAAAATCAGTAGACATAGTTATTTAGAAATTATTAGCAAAGTTATCCGCACTGACTTACAGTTTGCATCTGCTAAGGCACTAACTCTGCGGAAATCCACACCTGTGCAGAGCTCTAGGCATTGTCTGTTGGAGAGTATGAAATCATTTTGTCTTTCAGTTTCACTATTATGTCCAGACATACGTAGGTGGTTTGAAAAGTTCTCAGAATGTACTAGAATTATCTTACCTCGGTGGACTTGCTTTTATTTTTCAACATAGTCTCCCTGTAGACTAATGAATTTGGTCCAGCTATGTTCCAATGCCTTGATCCCATCTCAAAAATGAGATTCCTCCAGGCCTGCAAAATACCTCTTCAATTCGGCTGTCAGTTCTTCCCTTGTAGGAAATCTCCATCCACCGAGGAAAATTTTCAGCTTGGGGAATAGATGAAAGTCTGATGGTGCCAAATCAGGTGAATAAGGTGGATGTGGCAACAATTCGTACCCCAGTTCATGAAGTTTTGCCATGGGAATAACACTTGTGTGCGGCGGAGCATTGTCCTGATGAAAGATGACCCTTTTCCTTGCCAAACCAGGCCTTATTTCGTGTATCTTTTCCTGTAGTTGGTCTAGGAGGTTTGCATAGTATTGCCCCGTAATTGTTTGGCCAGTAGGAAGATAATCTATCAGCAGAATGCCTTTAGCATCCCAGAAAACTGAGCCCATGATCTTTCTGGCCAAACGCACTGCCTTTGCTTTCTTTGGTGGTGGTGAATCAGCATGTTTCCACTGCTTTGACTGCTGTTTTGTCTCTGGGGTATAGTAGTGGACCCAAGTTTCATCTGTAGTCACAAACCGGCACAAAAAATCTTGTTGGTTGCACTGAAAATGGGCCAGACTTTGTTCGGACATTTCCAATCTGGTGCGTTTATTGTCCATTGTCAAGAGCCGCAGCACCCATGTTGCAGATAATTTTTTCATACCCAATTCTTCGGTTAAAATATAATATACCCATTCAGAAGACATCCCTACAGCTTCAGCAATCTCCCGCACTTTCAGTCGACAATCCTCCATGACCATTTTATGCACTTGTGCGATAAATTCTGGGATGTTAGGAAAAACTTAAAACGGTCCACCTTTTCAATACAAAAATGTTATATTTATTTATAACATGTATTTGCACTTGGAACTAGTTTCGACGCTGTGTTTGCATCATCATCAGCCAAAATGTGGGAAATAGGCAAGATGTAGGCATTTATATTACACAAGGCGTTACATTAAACAATACACATCTTATAAGGAGATAAAAACAGGGACGAATATAGAAACAAATGAATCGTTGAGAAAACAAAAGTTATACATATTAAAAATAACCTTAACCACATATCTTGCAGTGCGAAAGTGTTCTTCTTGAATGATTCCTGAATATAAAAAAACACATGCGCACACATTTCTGGAGAGCCAGCAGGCAGGACAAAGTAAAGTGAAACCTTAAGAGTTCTTCTGAGAAGAGTTCCTTATTTTTTCTATGTTCCGACTAACTAATGAAGTCTCCCTTGAGTTCCTGATAAACATACACAACAGGAAAATCTCCTTCACTCTCAACAATAGCTCTAAAGACCAACGGTAAAATTTTTATTATAAATATTGTGCAGAGACGTGAAAGCATGATTTTGAACATGATATAACTCCTTCATATAACCCAGTTTTTTAATACAAGGTGTTGCATTAAATAATACACATCTTACGAGGAGATAAAAACAGGGACGAATGTAGAAACACATGCATCGTTGAGAAGGCAAGTTATACATATTAAAAATAAGCTTAACCACATAACTTGCAGTGCGAAAATATTTGCCTTGAATGATTCCTGAATACAAAACGCGCGCGTGCGTGCGCACACTTCTAAAGAGCCAGCAGGCCGGAAAAAGTAAGGTGAAACCTTAAGAGTTCTTCTGAGAAGAGATCATCATTCTTTGTATTCAGGAATCATTCAAGGCAAATATTTTCGCACTGCAAGTTATGTGGTTAAACTTATTTTTAATATGTATAACTTGCCTTCTCAACGATGCATGTGTTTCTACATTCGTCCCTGTTTTTATCTCCTCGTAAGATGTGTATTATTTAATGCAACACCTTGTATTAAAAAACTGGGTTATATGAAGGAGTTATATCAAGTTCAAAATCATGCTTTCACGTCTCTGCACAATATTTAAATTAAAAATTTTACCGTTGGTCTTTAGAGCTATTGTTGAGAGTGAAGGAGATTTTCCTGTTGTGTATGTTTATCAGGAACTCAAGGGAGACTTCATTAGTTAGTCGGAACATAGAAAAAATGAGGAACTCTTCTCAGAAGAACTCTTAAGGTTTCACTTTACTTTGTCCTGCCTGCTGGCTCTCCAGAAATGTGTGCGCGTGTGTTTTTTTATATTCAGGAATCATTCAAGAAGAACACTTTCGCACTGCAAGATATGTGGTTAAGGTTATTTTTAATATGTATAACTTTTGTTTTCTCAACGATTCATTTGTTTCTACATTCGTCCCTGTTTTTATCTCCTTATAAGATGTGTATTGTTTAATGTAATGCCTTGTGTAATATAAATCCCTACATCTTGCCTATTTCCCACATTTTGGCTGATGATGACGCAAACACAGCGTCGTAACTAGTTCCAAGTGCAAATACATGTTATAAATAAATTTAACATTTTTGTATTGAAAAGGTGGACCGTTTTAAGTTTTTCCTAAGATCCTTTCTCAGTTCAATACGGACAAAATGAAATTCCTATGTTTAAATAAATTCTGGGGTCGTAACACTTTTTGGCCATCCACTGCACGGATCATCATCCAAGCTCTCCCGACCAAATTTAAACTCGCTGGTCCCCTTGGCAACAGTTGAAAATGGAGCAGAGCCCCCAGTGTGTTCTGAAAGTCGGCATGAATTTTCTTTTTCTTTCATACCATTCTTTACAAAGTATTTAATCACTGCTCGAATCTCAGTTTTTTCCATTGTCACAAATCACTACACGGGAACAACAACAAAGAGTCGTTACTACCACACTCCTGCAGCTAGAGCACTGATGCGCCACGTGTTCACTCACAAAGGATGTGTGATTATTGCGCGGGAACCTCGTTGCTGTAGCACTGACATCTAGCGGTGATTCCGAGAACTTTTCAAACCGTCCTCGTACATTAGTTTCTGTAGAGACCGAGCAAGTTGGCCATGTGATTAGAGTCTCGGAGCTGTGAGCTTGTATTTGAGAGATGGTGGGTTCGAATCCCACCGCCAGCAGGTCTGAAGATGGTTGTCTGTGGTTTCCCATTTACACAACAGGCATATGCTGGGGCTGTACCTTAACCAAGGCACAGCCGCTTCCTTCCTAATCCTAACTCTTTTCTATCTTTCTATTGCCGAAAACCTTCCGTGTGTTAGTGTGACATTAAACCACTAGCGGGGGGAAAAAAAAAAAAAAAAATTGTAGAGATAAATGGGAAAGCAATGCTTTGGGGTTAATCCTGAAATAAAAGTTAGGGATGGTTATTATATGCTGGTAATTTTTGTAAGGGTCTGTGTGTTGATTAAACATACTTCTTGATGAGGTAGAAAACAGAAACAGTAGTGAATAATGAACAATTTGTTGAACTGTTTTGTGGAGACGTGCAGTTAAAGATAGTAAAATTAGGGTGGTTTTGTTATTGGACAGGTTCCACTAAGCATAGGCTATTTTTATCTCTTCAGGAAATTCAAATTTCTTTTCATGAAGACAGATATTTCTCTTTCTGAGTTAAATATCTTTATGAATTAAAAAACTCATGATTTCTTTCATACAGTCTAATTTTAATCTGTTACATTTTAATTTGAATATTTGTGACATGTTTTTATATATATGCTTTTTCTTTTCATTCTAGCACATTCCAAACGTTCCCCAGAGGATAGCGTCCAAACATACAACGTCGAGAGATAAACCAAAGCCAGTATTAGAGTCCGCAATCAACCATAATAGTGAGTTACAATATTTTACGTATACTAAATTTATCTGTGTACTATTATTTTCTGATAATTATGAATGTATGATGATGTAGGTACAACAGAGAGCAGTGAAGTATTGCAGAGGAATAATGAAGGTCTCCAACCAGCATCTCCTCACTTTGCAGATGTGTCACGAGCTTGGGACATCATGGATATAATGAACAACATTGAGGTACTTACGTTATTTAACTGTTTAATAGTTGTTCTTGTTGTTTGGGTCATCAGTCCGTAGACTGGTTTGATGCAGCTGTTCATGCCACCCTATCTTGTGCTAACCTCGTAGTTTCTTTGTAACATTCTATAACTACTCTAATCTGTTTGTAATATTCATGCTTTGGTCTATCTGTACTGTTCTTATGACCTACACTTCCCTCAAAAAATAATTGAATAAGTCCTGGGTGTTTTAACTCATTGGCATACATGGTTGCCTGCTGGGCAACCACAAGTGTGGTGACCATTTGTACATAGACGCTCGGCAGGCGGTATACTACAGGGTAGATTCCTGCAAATAGTTCAAAACCGTCTGCCAATGAATGGCATGACATCCAGTATATCGTTTGAAAGCTGAGAATCTTCTTTCTTTCTTGGTGTTGGGATTTATTTATTCGTATCAGAAGCATACATTTTACATTGCATAATGGTACTTAATGACATACATATCAAATAGTGTCTGCCCAAAATTTTGCCAAATCACGGGCATTAGGTGTTGCAGCCATCAAGTCCTCTATTGTGCAACTTAAAGGACACTTACTACAGTTCATGAAATGGGCTGTGGTTTGGTCTTCACCACATTCGCATTGCCTGGATGTGCCAGGAAAGCCCCACTTTACCATATTGGTTCTTGATCTACCAACCCCAGTGCGAAGCCTGTTCAGCGATTTCCACGTAGACCAATGTTCCTCGTGTCCTGGGGGGAGATGTTCAATTGGTAGCTTCTGGATTGGAAAGATCAGCCGGTGTTAACACCTCACCGTTGCCCAGGGAACGCCCGAATGTAAAGGTGTTGGGATGAAAATTGTAGATTGCATCATGTAACAGGAATTTGTTTGTTCTCAAAGTAGGGCAATTCCCTGTTTGGTAGTCAGCAGAAATAGCTAGCCCTATTAAACCTTGTATTATGAGAAATTAAATCGAATGTGTGTTACAAGATAGCCAGAGTGAATCAGGCAGTGATACAGTTTTTTTATTAGTGGTAAAAGTAATAGCAGCATGACAACAAATTTGCATGAGAGCTGCATTTGAATCTTACAATGATGATGAAGTCCAACCTGCCTCCAAAACGACAAAGAAGGCAAAGGATGATGGCTGGGAATGGACTAAAGTAGGTGATAAACTATCCAAATATGGTTTTACTGGAAATATGGGAACCTCTCTCCAGATCTCTCCCCTCAGTACATATAACAAACCATTTTGCCGATCACTTTTTCACAGAAATTCCCAGATCACTCTATATGAGCTCATTGAGCACATTTCTCAAGGTTTATAACCTCAAATCCTGAAGGAAAGACTCCATGCCGTGACTTGTGTTGCATGCAAGGCTGACGAGAAAAAAAGTGCAAGGAGATACGAGCATGAAAAGTGTTTGGTGGCTTAGTGTTTTCCAGAGTGTTTTAGGATGTTTTGTCCCACTAAAAACTTTTACATTTTTCTCCAGAGTGCACTTTATCATTGTATCATACAAAGGTATGATTAAAATTCAGTATACCGAGCTCGATAGCTGCAGTCGCTTAAGTGCGGCCAGTATCCAGTATTCGGGAGATAGTAGGTTCGAACCCTACTGTCGGCAGCCCTGAAAATGGTTTTCCGTGGTTTCCCATTTTCACTCCAGGCAAATGCTGGGGCTGTACCTTAATTAAAGCCACGGCCGCTTCCTTCCCACTCCTAGGCTTTTCCTGTCCCATCGTCGCCATAAGACCTATCTGTGTTGGTGCAACGCAAAAAAAAAAAAAAAAAAAAAAAAAAAAAATTCAGTATGTTGCGGATTATATGAATAAAACTTAGCCGCGTAAAACTGCACCTTACGCATGGAAAGTGCTGAATCTCGTATACCTTAAATACTTTGTGACTCCGAGTAAAATTCTAGAACTTTATTGTTCAGTTAAGTGTGCAGCATTCATATATACTGTATGAACACGTGTAAATCATGCCAATGAATAATCCGTGCACCGAATTTTAGGAGTGGTTTTTGATATAAAGAAAGATAATAGCTGTACTTTTTGTTTTATTTGTAAGAAATTAATATTGCATAATTGTGTTTAAAAACAGTGTGCTATAATATTCACTCTTGCCATAATCTTCTGCATTCTCCTTCCTGTTTATAACATTGTCAATTAGGGTTTCATAATAGACGGGCATCTGATTCACGTTGTCTATTTGTGATATGACTGAGAACTTACACAAATTTTTAATTGAGAAATTACTAATAGACAATTGTATCCAAATCGAAGTAGGTCCTAATAAAACAAAGCCAATCCCATTAAATAGGGGAGTTACAGTAGTAGATGGATTAAGCAAGCTATCTTGTCTTGCTTTTGCGGATGACCTAGTTCTGATAGGAGATGATAAAACCAGCATAAGCTTCCTCATTCAACTTGTGGAAAGCTCTTTGGCATCCATTGGTCTAAAAACAAACCCAGCAAAGAGTAAATTAATTTGTCTCGAAAATGGTAATCTTTTACCATCCAAAATTACTACTGCGGACAGTTCTGTTGTACATTCTTTGACAAATACTAACGAATGCATCAGATATCTTGGCGTTAGTGATGAAATTGTCTTTGATGAAGCTGCGGTCATGAAGGACCTGAATATAAACATCAACAAATTATGCGGTTCACCTTTGCTGAAACCTGATCAGAAACTCTCCATCATTAATCAGTACATCTGGCCAAGTCTCATATATCCCCTGCAGTGTGCACCATTAATAAAGATTAAAAATATATTTCTAGATGATGTAGATAAGTTACTGAGAGGAGCTGTGAAAGAAATCATTGGGCTTCCTCACAACTGTCCAGATGGAAGATGGAAGAAATTGTATCAGACTGGGCCCTGTGAAAGCTAAATGGAGGCTTCCTTATAACGCTTCAACATCTGTAACCGTCTGCTTCGAGTCAAAGATGCCCACGTCCATTCTGTCAAAGATTTTTGGAGTGAGAGGAAATCTATCTTTGGTGTTTTAAATATCAACAAAGCTGATAACAACTGGACTGGCAGGCCATTAAGAAAATTCTTAAGGGAGAAAGACATTCATACTTGGGCTTCTCACTCCATGAGAGGAAAGGGCGTCTCAGTATACGCTGACCTACCCAAAGCCAACTTTTGGGTGAATAATTGTAGTGGATTATTGTTTTCAGAGTGGACAAACGCTCTTAAAATGTCATCCAACATCTCGGCGGTTTGAGCAGTCCCAAGAAGGTGCACAAGTACAACCCGCTGCCATCATCCTGACTGTGGCGAGACTGAAACGTTTAGGTCACGTGCTTGGTATCTGTCCCAAGGGAGCACTGCACAGGAATAATCGCTATCACAGGGTTAGATCAGTTCTAACTTCAGCATTAAGGGAAATTAAGCAGCAAGTTTATGAACAAGTTCACTGTATTTCTTCTACAGGGTCGAATCATTGTCATTCATCCAAAAAAGCACACTGCTTTAGTGTTCGATCCTACCATTCGTTTTGTAAGATACATTGAGCAGGCGATTGAGATTGACTGAGGAAAGGGAGATATTTTTGAACCATGCCTCCCATATTTAAGCAAATATTAACATCTGACTTGAGCATTGGTCAGGTAAAGGATTGCTTTTTGGTAGCAGGGGAGGTACTACAAAATACACCTGGAATATCTTGAAAGGGTTAGGTATCCCTGGAAATATACTCAACAACACCATAATAGGCATTATCAAGGACTCGTTAAGCATTTTGCACCACCACCTTTATGTTTCATATTGTCAATCTGGGCAACGTTTTGTGATAATCCCCTATGAATGTGTTGCATTCCGTAAAGTCCAAGCAGTTTTTTATTTGTGCATACTAATAGTTTTGTATTTTGTTCCGTGTTTTAATATTACGTCTACTAGCATTTTTAAAAAATGTAAAATTCAGGATCCTCGTCACACACAGTACATGTGCTGATATTCTTGTGAAAATATACTTTTCCAATCACCTGGAAACCATTGAGCAATACTAGTTTTCCTTGGAAGCTTACTCATTTACTGTTAAAAATCTTTCTTGTTCTTCTTCTTTTTCTCCTTAGAACACAGTCTCCCTCCAAAGGTTGACGATCCAATTGACTGATAACAAAAAAAAAAAAAAAAAGCTTGAAAGATTTTGATGGAAGTTTGTTCATACCAACGGCGCAGGTCTTAAGCCAGGAATTTCTCAGTCTCCCCACAGATCGTTTTTCTTCAATTTTCCCCTTGATGAATTGGAGAAGTTCATATCGTTCCCCTCTCACGATGTGCCCAATGTTCCTGAGCTTTCATTCCTTGACGAATGTTAGAATTTTTTTTTTTTTTTCCCCCTCTTTAACAAGCTGAGGACTACCTCATTAGTCTTCTTTTTCTTTTAGTTTGCCCTGACTAAATTTGAAGGTTATGATGCCTGCTGTTTGATTCAAAATGATATGACCTGACTTTGAACTGTTATGGATTGTGAACTAGTGGTACCGATCAGAGTTCTAAATGTATTTCATTCATTTTTACAGTGGTCCCTAACCCATTAGAGGAAAGATTCTCACTGGGACTGTGTGCGAGTAAGGTAGCATCCTCGGATTTATGGGTAACTGAGTCCCACTTCCATTTGACAGGCAAGGGACTCCTTGGAAACAATTTGGCGAACAAAATGGAATTCTATGGGGCTTATGGAAGAAAGAATGTAGAACTAGCTGAGTCAGCAAAGAGGGTGCATTTGGATCAGTTAGGAGTTAATGATATTTGAGTAAGGAGAGATGAGGAGGAGATAAGTGTTCTTAACCCCTTCCGAGTCACGGCGCAATATATTGCGTCTCACAGGAAGTGCCACAGCAGTTACAGCGCAATATATTGCGTGTCGAACTTCCGAGCATCATATCTTTGCTTCTCTTTGACTTTCAGCAATGATTGAAAAATTTGTTGTATCTGCTATCTATCGGCTATATTACGGAAGCTTGTGCTAATTTGTATTCTCTTTGGGAGCACTGTTAACTTAAATTTTTCATGTGAATGTCTACCACACTTGCGAGTCAATACGATCTGAAAAACATGGCTGCTTGCAGGCATGCGGAAGTTTTGAAAGCTGATGAAAAAGTGTTTGAAATATTAATGAATGATGAAAGTGAGGGTTCAGATTTGTGTGAAAGTGTTGACGATATTGTACCCGAAGTTTCAACTGTCAACGATGAAGGTGTAAGTGACTGTGATGAAGAATTACAACCAGCTACCTCAAAGAGACAGAAACGAAATGTATCAACTGATCACCGGGTCTGAGAAAAAGAAACAGTAATAATAAATTTTTACCTACTGATTTCAGCTATAAGCCTGGTCTAGCCGGAATCCTGTATCAATCTTTGACTGAAAACTCTCCAGAAGTAGATACTTTCAAAAGACTTTTTCCGCATACCTTAGTGGGAAAAATAGTCATAGAAACGAACTTGTATCACGTGCAATACGTAGTGAATAATTTGGTCATTTCTCCCACATCCCGAGCATCAAAATGGACTGATCTTACTGTCGAAGAAATGTATTTATTTTTAGCAATAAGTATGCTAATGGGTCATGTAAACAAACATAGTTTAGAAGAATACTGGTCTACCAATCCTCTCATTCACATTCCTTTTTTTTCACATTTCATGTCCTGTAACTGGTATAAAGCAATTCTACGGTTCCTTCATTTCAGTGACAACAATTTCCAACCTCAAGGCGACAGACTAGACAAAATCCGGCCTATTATTTCACACCTGAAACAAACTTTCCCTGCCATATTTCAGCCTTTTACAGATTTATGGATCGACAAAAGTCTAGTTCTGTTGAAAGGAAAGGACGCTTAGCGTTCAAGCAATACATTCCCTCAAAAAGAAGTAGATTTGGTGTGAAAATATTTGTACTTTGTGACTGTGAGACTGGATACAATTTAGATATTATTGTATATACTGGAGCCACAACAGAACTTGAAGATTCACAGATAGGGTTTTCTTTTTTTAATTTTTTATTTTTTTTTGCTATTTGCTGTACGTCGCACCAACACAGATAGGTCTTATTGCGACGATTGGACAGGAAAGGCCTTGGAATGGGAAGGAATCGGCCGTGGCCTTAATTAAGGTACAGCCCCAGCATTTGCCTGGTGTGAAAATGGGAAACCATGGAAAACCATCTTCAGGGCTGCCGACAGTGGGGTTCGAACCCACTATCTCCCGGATGCGAGCTCAGAGCTGCGCGCCCCTAACCACATGGCCAACTCGCCCGGTGATAGGGTTTTCAGCTTCCGTTGTCCTCACTCTCATGAAACCATATCTCAATCGGGGACATACACTTTATATGGACAACTTTTACACCAGTCCAGAACTTCTAGAAGCTCTGCATGCACAGTGTACTCATGCCTGTTGAACAGTGAGGAAAGACAGAAGGGGAATGCCGAGGTCCACTACGAAACTACGAAGAGGTGAGGTAGTAGAAAGACATAACTCAAACCTTCTTGCTGTCAAATAGATGGATATAAGGGAAGTAAACATGCTCACAACTGTTCATACTAGTGGAATGGTTGATACAGGTAAGACTGAAAGAGCAACAGGACAATGGAGAATTATCCCAGTGTCTGTTCAGGACTACAACCAGAAAATGGGACCAGTTGATAGATCTGACCAGATGATTACGGGTGTGCGGCCATCATGAAAATCCATACAATAGTATAAAAAGCTATACTTCCACCTGTTGGAGATTGTAATTCTGAACAGCTTCATTTTGGAAAGGGTTTTGAAAGGACTAAAGAGACCTTATAAGGCGTAAGAAAGGAAGTCATCCAATCGCTAGCAGAGAATGCTCCTCCAAGAGCCACACGACCTACTGGAGCCCAGCCTTCAAATCATGATACATCTGCAAGGTTAACCCAGCGACATTTCCTTTCTGTTATTCCCCCAAACCAACCAGGAGGGAAACCACCATCCAGAGTGTGCCATGTGTGTGCACACACTGCAAGAAGGGAGAAGATGACCAGGAGGACAATATACCAGTTCAAGGACTGCAACAAAACTCTGTGCCCAGCCCCATGCTTTAAAGGAATATCATACCAAAAAAAACTTTAAACAGGTAAATTGTGTGATATTGTTGTTTTTCATTTCATCTGTATTTTATCCACTTTTGTGAATATAATGTCCCATGAGTGTGATTTGCTATTTATAGAGAGGTTTATTCATGTTCCTGTGAAAATGAAAACCTACAACCTGTTTTTCCAGTCATTGACCGGGTCAGGGATGGATGAATGAAGCATATATAGGCTGTTATTACAATGGGGTCGCCACTCCCAAGGTGATTTATTAATGAGTGATAAATGCTATGAAATGATAATGGAGAGTGTTGCTGGAATGAAAGATGACAGGGAAAACCGGAGTACCCGGAGAAAAACCTGTCCCGCCTCCGCTTTGTCCAGCACAAATCTCACATGGAGTCGCCGGGATTTGAACCACGGTATCCAGCGGTGAGAGGCCGACGCGCTGCCGTCTGAGCCACGGAGGCTCTTCATGTTCCTGTAAAAACCTAAATTGTGGGGAATGTGAGTGTTTAGAAAACCTGACCTTGAAAGGGTTAACAGGTGTTAAAAAGGGAAGGGCACATTGTGGTGTAGAACTGTCCATCAGGAATACTCAGATAACATAGTTTCTGTTAAAGGAATTAGGATGAGAATTGTCTCACCGAGCTCGATAGCTGCAGTCGCTTAAGTGCGGCCAGTATCCAGTATTCGGGAGATAGTAGCTTCGAACCCCACTGTCGGCAGCCCTGAAAATGGTTTTCCGTGGTATGGGAAATGTTTACACTGGACTTCTGTGTTATTATGGGATTAGCAATTACGAATAGATCGTTCAAGCATAAGGCTATTTACTGCTACACATGGGAGGGTAAACTATATCATAACCGACTTTGAATTCAGGAAATTTACTAGGAATATGTGGGTATTCTGGGGACTTTTCTATGATACAGACCACTATATGATCTGTAGTAAACTGTCTCTAGGCCTAGGATAAAGTGAAATCTGTCCGCTAACAAATAAGGGTAGAGGATTGCCTGGATGCGTAAATTAGAAGTACATGGATATGATTAGTAATCATAATAATACGTGTGGCTATTTCTAGCCCAGTGCAGCCCTTGTAAGGCAGACCCTCCGATGAGGGTGGGCGGCATCTGCCATGTGTAGGTAACTGCGTGTTATTGTGGTGAGGATAGTGTTATGTGTGGTGTGTGAGTTGCAGGGATGTTGGGGACAGCACAAGCACCCAGCCCCCGGGCCATTGGAATTAACCAATGAAGGTTAAAATCCCCGACCCGGTCGGGAATCGAACCCGGGACCCTCTGAACCAAAGGCCAGTACGCTGACCATTCAGCGAACGAGTCAGACATATGATTAGTTAAAAGTTTGAAACAATAGACATGGAGCTGGTTCAGGATATAGAAAGAGAATGGGTGGCATACAGGGTTGCAGTAGGAGAAATGACAAGCGGTGCATAGGAACAACTGTGTGTAAAGATGTGAAGAAGCAAACATTATGGTGAAATGGGGGCAGCTTGGATATGTAAAATGAGGGCGTATTAGAAATGGCTCCAAACAAGGACTGATGCAGACAGGGAAATTGTATGTAGATAAAATAACAGAGCAAAACAAAACAATTCTTGACTAGGTTTCAGTAGTAACGTGGCAAAGCTTGACCAAGTAGTAGGGAAACCTTTCTGAATTGTAATAAAGAATCTTTCAAAGAGAGAGAAAAAGGAAACTAATAGTGTTTTGAGTAAATCAGGTGAACTCATAGTACCAAATCAAACCCCATGGCACTACAGTCCTTGAAGGGCCTTAGCCTACCAGATCCCAGGGAATTTCTGGACAGGCAGAGGGATTATTTTGAAAATCTGCTCAGTGTGAAAGGAAATCTTTTTGTTGACGTTCCAAATAGCTGATCTCAAGGGGAGGATGGCAATGATGTTAGTGAAATTACGTTTGAAGAAGAGAAAATGATGGCAAATAAAGCAGGAGGAATAGATGAAATTAGACCTTGGATATAGTTGAAAGGCAAGGATAAAATGGCTTCACAGAGTAATAAGATTAGCATCGAATGTTAGTTAAGTACGTTTTGATTGGATGAAAGTAGTAATTGCACCTATCTGTAAACAAGGGAACAGGAAAGATTCCAATAATATCGAGGTATTTCATTGATCAGTAAGGTGTTCACTGGCATTTTGGAAGGGAGGGTGCGATCAATGGTTGAGAGTAATTTGGATGAAAGCCAGTGTGGTTTCAGACCACAGAGGGGCTGTCAGGACAGATTTTCAGTATGCACGTGGTAATTGAAAAATGCTACGAGGTGAATAAATGGTTTATTTTTCATAGATTTAGGAAAGGCATATGACGGAGTACCGAGGAAACTATGTTAGCAGTACTGATGGTTTTTTATTATTATTATTATTATTATTATTATTATTATTATTATTATTATTATTAATATTATTATTATTATTATTAAAATAATTTACTAAGAAACAGCTTTGGAAAATCTGTCCGCCCGTTCTACTGGACCGATTTGCTTCATTTTTTGTTTTATTCTCTCCATAATTACCTGCCGGAGAAACATGAGACATTCACAGGTCTCTGAGATTAGCCAACTTTGAGTAATCATAAAATAAAATCATTAAATGATCACTCCACTAATTGCAGGCGAAGGCTTACCCTAACCCACAATACATTCTGCACGTAGCAGGTTGCTAAGCGACTAACACTTTCATTAATATGTTCTGATCCTTAGTAATGTGATTGCACGGAGCCATGTTTGATTACTACCTGTCAAGCCAGAGAGTATACACTTCCTGTGATCACGGAAGAATACTATTCCCTGCTAGATACTCTTTGATTTTGTAACCTTTCACAGCTTTCAAATACAGTAGAACCCGTATTTAATGTTTTTACAGGGACCTGATTTTTTAACCTTAAATGTGGGGGTTCATGGTGTGGGTTACTGTAGTCACGTCCTAGTTTGTGAACCATGGGCAATGGCTGAGTGTCCTAGTATTTGTTGCCCAGTTGCTACGGAATGGGAGTGGGTATCTCGGACATATTCTGAGTCATGCCCCTCCTTGTGCTCACTTGTGCTCCTTGTGCTCCACCAGTGGTCCCTAACCCGTTAGAGGAGAGATCCTCACTTAGACTATGTGTGACTAGGGTAGCATCCTGCATCATGAATTTACCGACCTCCGATCATTTTAAGCAAGCTTCGGACCTATGGGAGTAATGGAGTCCCTCTCCCATTTGACAGGCGAGGGACTCCTTGGAAGCAACTTGGCGAACAAAATGGAATTCGATGGGGAGCTATCAGTATTAATGGGGCTTATGGAAGAAAGAAAATAGAACTTACTGAGTCAGCAAAGAGGATACATCTGAATGTGCTAGGAGTAAATGCTATTCGGGTACGGGGAGATAAAGAGGAAGAGTTAGGAGATTATAAAGTGTACATGACGGGTGTTAAAAAGAGAAGGGCAGAGTGTAGGGTAGGGCTGTTCATCAGGAATACTATTGCATGCAACATTGTTTCTGTTAGGCACGTAAATGAGCGAATGATGCTGGTAGATTTGGCAGTTGGAGGAATTAGGACTCTCAGTGTGAGGGTGCAGATGAGGATGAAGTTGACAAGGTTTATGAAGCATTGAATGACATCGTAGTCAGGGTCAATAGTAAGGATAGGATAGTGCTAATGGGCGATTTCAGTGTGAGAGTTGGAAATAGAGCTGAAGGATACGAAAGGGTGATTGGTAAATGCGGGGAAGATTTGGAAGCTAGTAGGAATGGGAAGCATTTACTGGATTTCTGTGCTAGTATGGGTTTAGCAGTTACGAATACATTCTTCGAGCATTAGGCTATTCAATCAATCACTACTGATCTGCATTTAGGGAGTCAACCAGGTGGCAGATTCCCTATCTGTTGTTTTCCTAGCCTCTTCTTTTTTTTTTTTTTTTCTGCTATTGGCTTTACTTTGCACTGACACGGATAGGTCTTATGGCGACGATGGGACAGGAAAGGGCTAGGACTGTGAAGAAAGCGGCCGTGGCCTTAACTAAGGTACAGCCCCAGCATTTGCCTGGTGTGAAAATGGGAAACCACGGAAAACCATCTTCAGGGCTGCCGACAGTGGGATTCGAAACCACTATCTCCCCAATACTGGATGCTGGATACTGCCCGCACTTAAGCAACTGCAGCTATCAAGCTCGGTCCTAGCCTCTTCTTAAATGATTGCAAAGAAATTGGAAATTTATTGAACATCTCCCTTGGTAAGTTATTCCAATCCCTAACTCCCCTTCCTATAAATGAATATTTGACCCAATTTGTCCTCTTGAATTCCAACTTTATCTTCATATTGTGATCTTTCCTACTTTTAAATACACCACTCAAACTTATTCACCGCTACACATGGGAGGGTAGGGGTACCAGATCCATAATAGGCTATACCATATATCCTGAATACCACTCGCACTTTTTTCCCCAAAATATTGGTTCTAAATCTTGGGTGCGGGTCGTATTCAAGCCGTTCATTCTTGAAAATATTTACTAGGTTTACATGGAGTATTGAAATAGTTTTGAGGATGGTTACCATACTCAATATACCGCATGTAAACGGACATTCAGGTCTTATTGTGTTTTAGTTGTGTTCTTGAAAACAAGATCAATTTTTTTCTCTCAGTACGGTTACGGTGGCATGTAAACGTGAAATGTAAGGTAATGAAATACGGTAAATCAAAGAATATGGGTAAGTATATGGTAAATATGAAAGCCGCTGCTGCGAATGCTCGATTGTCATTTGTTTCACAAGTGTTGCTGGCATGCTGGGTGTGCGAATAGCTTATCTTGCGGGATATCGTACTTTGCGAGAGTTGAGATTGTTGGTTCCGGAAGTCTACCTCGCTCACATTCGAGTTCCGTATCTGTCCCGTGAAAGTGCTGTCTCGATAATAAGCGATGGATTCAAAACGGCGTCTGCGGTCATTTACTATGCGTGAGTTGTAAGCGAAGCTGATATATATGGAAATCGTGCCGTTGGCAGAAAGTATGATGTTGATGAATCGTGTATTCGTGATTGGCGGAAGAAGGAAAAACTTCTAAAAAGTAACAGCGATCGCAAAGCATTCCGCAGGTGCTTCTGGAAATTAAAGAGCGACTCTACAAATTTGTGATAGAAAAACATGAGTTAGGATGTGGTGTTTCTAGTGAAATGTGACAATTGAAAGCACTAGAGATCTCAAAACACGGGGTTTTACTGCAAGCCGCGGGTGGATCCGAAACTTTTATCGGAGAAAGCGATTTTGCATTCGGAGACATAAGTCTGTTTCACAATGTTTCCCTGGAGCGTATGAAGAAAAATGTCTCCTCTTTGGTTCTCATTTCCCAATGTTCAGTCCTCCTGGGGCATTATAGTGTACACGTTCGGTTTATTGGGTGCTAGCTTTGTGAAGTAGGGTCAAGGGAGGAGAAAGAGTGCCATTTTGGTGTCTTTTCTGCGGTACTACCAACCAAAGAGTGAAACAAATGTGGAAAATCAAACACTCTGAACAGAATTTACTTCATGAAAAAAGATAGTCCAATGTAAAGTGTGGTACTGCAGAAATTTACATCTATCTTACATGCACTTTGCAATCCTGAGAAACATGCACTTTGCAATCCCAAGAAACATTTGCATGTGTTACCACCCGTGTCCACTTCATGGGGTCCATTCTTGCTATGTGACTTGTTCAACTCCACTTTTGAGCCCAGATTTCTCTTCCATTGCCCTTTACTCTGGTTTTGCTCTGAATTTCATTGTTTCATCGATAGCCTTTCGTGGAAATCCTAGCAAACTTCTTTCCATTCTTCTCTGGTAGACACTGCGTTTGTTCAACTGCCTGTCTGTTAGAGCCCAAGTCTACCATACGAAAGAACAAGCTGTACACATATGTTCAGTGTGTCCCTTTTGATTTACATGGGAAAACCATTTTCATGGTGCTACAGCCCTGGTGTTTCCAGTGACCGGTGCTCAGCCCAAAGGCCTGCAATTATGAGGTGATGTGTGGTCAGCATGAATAGTCCTCTCAGCTATTTTTGGCTTTCTAGACCAGGGTCACTCTATCTCCATCAGATAGCTCCTCAATTGTTTTCGCATAGGCTGAGTGGACCTTGAACCAGTCCTTGGATCCAGCTAAAATTTGCTGGCCTGGCTGGGAATCAAATCCGGGGCGTCCGGGTAAGAGGGAGGCATGCTGCTCCTAGACCACATGGCCAACTAGGAAGTCATAATCATGTGCTAAAATATTTCTCGTTTTAAATAGAAAGTCCCTAAATATACTACCATAACAAATTTACATATTAGACATATACAACGTGATTTAATTTTGAGGAAACTTCTGCTTGATGGTGCCATATTGGATCATATGTCTATGGAATGAAGTACCTCATACTGAATAAGGGCTAGGGTGCTCTGCGTGTCTGAGAAAACTTGCGTACATAATAGCTGTTTACTTTTATACATGTACTTTTCTGAGGAGGAGTTTGGAGCTCCTGACGTATAGGTGATAAGATTGACGTTGCTTCAGCATGGTCGCATGGTTCTTTCCTAACCAATGCATATGGGATGTTGAAACAATTGTTGTTACTTGTTAACCCAATGGACTCTCATTTAAATACCCCTGCTTGTCATGACTCATATTTAAATCCCAGTGGAGAAGCTGTTTGTGCAGCACAACGGAAAATGTATTTTAAAAGAGAACAATGGAAGATATTAACCTGAAATTTTGTTATTAGGTGAATGAATACATGTGCTCACCTAAAATTATGTTTTTGTGTGATAGATTTCAAAGCAGTCGGCGAGATGCAGTGGAATTTTGCACTTCTTACACTGCCACGTTGTCTCATTTCTTTTCTTCTGTTTTGGGCGCACAAAACATCGCTTAGAGGGGTAAATGAAATGGCATATGGCTTTTAGTGCCGGGAGTGTCCGAGGTTATGTTCGGCTTGCCAGGTGCGCGTCTTTAGATTTGACACCCGTAGGCAACCTGCGCATCATGATGAGGATGAAATGATGATGATGACAACACATACACCCAGCCCCCATGCCAGCGAAATTAACCAGTGATGGTAAAAATTCCCGATCCTGCTGGGAATCGAACCCGGGAACCCTGTTACGAAAGGCCAGCACACTAACCATTTAACCATGGAGCCAGACGCTTAGAGGGATTGTTCTTCTTTTCAGTACTAGGAATATACATGGGAAAATGAGCCCAGTTTCGAGCTTGTAGCCTAAGAGGGGTTGCACTAAGTGAAGGTCATCCACTGACCTTGTAATCGGGCAGGTGCATGGTCACAAGTAACTGTGTTGCTACGGCCACATGGAAGTTGAGTAGTAGGGTTTCCTGCCCTCCAACTGTGAGAAAGTACAGTACACTACAAAGGAATTGAAAAAACAAATGTCTAGCAGATAGAAACATATTTTTCTATACCCTTTGACTGTTTTTTTTTTTTTTTTGCTAAGGGCTTTACGTCGCACCGACACAGATAGGTCTTATGGCGACGATGGGATAGGAAAGGCCTAGGAGTTGGAAGGAAGCGGCCGTGGCCTTAATTAAGGTACAGCCCCAGCATTTGCCTGGTGTGAAAATGGGAAACCACGGAAAACCATCTTCAGGGCTGCCGATAGTGGGATTCGAACCTACTATCTCCCGGATGCAAGCTCACAGCCGCGCGCCTCTACGCGCACGGCCAACTCGCCCGGTCCTTTGACTGTTTGCCTCATGATGGGAAAGAGGGCAGTGACCTGGTGTTGTAAATCTACTCCCTTCATCCATCTTGGTACTCAAGGGCCAGTTTTTTTTTTTTTTACTTCTTCCTGTGGAGTGTCCGCACTTTCTCCTGAGTTTCCCCAGTGATGTAATATTTGCTGTTGTGTGTTTGAAGAAAGGAAATGAACATCTTTGTTATCCTTCCATTTGAAGCACAAAATGTTGTTGCATGACCACGTTTGTAGTATTTTGTAGTACTTTAGACTAAATATCAGGTGGCATATTTTTTCTGTTGGGCCTGACAGTTCCTACAATGTTTGTTTTTCATTAACTCTTTCACATTGGTCTGAAGACGTGTACCAGTTGTCAAGATACAGAGTGTGACCTTTGTTGAACAGATGTTCACACATGCTCATAACAACATTAGTGTTCACAAGTAGGGAAGGGTCAATCATATCATTGCCTGTATATATATATATATATATATGAAAGGTGTTGCAGTAGCCTGTATTTGCATTGCAAAATTTATATATCTGTATGCCAAATCTGGACCTCTGACTGCGATTACATTGCACGTATGGCTGCCTACCACAAAATTTCATAAGGAATTCATCTAAGGCAGTGTTTTCTGACAGTTCAAACAACGAAAATGTGTCTAAAAAGTGCAAAATTATAGGCCTAATTGTTCTCAGTTTGTCTGAAATGTTATCAGTGAAGTGGAGGAAACGGAAAATGAGGAGAAATCTTCCCCTGCTCATTGTTTCTGGAAAGATAGGAGTTTCAATACATCTATCTTTACTGCAGTATAATTGGATACGAGGTTTCTGAACCTGGGACATCAGGATACACAAAGTAAAATAAGCCTTTATTTCATCCTCCGTCATGTTAAACCATTTCTCGTCATCTTTTAGCTTTTTCCTATTCTTATCTGTAAGTTGCTTCTGAGCATAATTATTTGTCTCTGTAGCAATTACAGGAAATAATGGGTCCATATAGTCTAAAAAGACGGAGAGCTCTGATGGAGTTCTGGCCGCATATTTCTGAAATAGAAACTCAGAAACACCACTGTTTGCAGTGAAAGGGTGAATGAATGGATTGTTATCTCCACTTATCCACCCACACCAGTCATCCTGTTTTGCATGTTTTGGTTGTGGAGGCCTGAGCAAAGGTTTTGCTCATCATCACTCTCTGAGTCACTAGTGATATATACATTCCTCGACTAATTTACACTATTTATACTCAGCACTTCCTCACACAAATTATCATCTTCTAATTCCTAAAGATCTTCACTTACACTATTGTCAGAATCACTGTCTAAAACGCTATCAACTAACTTCACTAATTCTTTGTGTTCAGAAATGCACGCACTGTTAGTTGCCATATTGGCTACTGGCTTGAAAGGAATTTGAAATATTCCCGAGTCACCCTATACATGTGGTGTGAAAGTCAAACAAGGGCAACTTTGAAATACCCTTGCCTCAACCTTCTAGTATACGAAAATATTAACACAAAAGCCATCTGGTACAAACTGGGTGGACTTTAGAAAGATATCTGAGCATTGGCAATGCAAGGGCCGAGCTTGTCATCAGAGTTGTAGGCCATGTGCTCGCAAGCGGGCATGTTTCGTCATTCGAGTTTATTGGGTTAATATTTATTTTTGCTGAAGTGTTTGGAGGTTATTTGGAATGTGAAGCACAGAATGATTTGATTGACTTATAGTGTTTTCCCTTAAGCAGCAGCTCATTCTATGCAATGCGTGGATAGGAGCATCACTCTTGGATATTATTTTTCTGCTGTTCACAGTTATGAGTTCTTTCTGGGGGGAGCTTGGAGCTCCTGAAAGTACAGGTGATGAGGTTGGTGTCACATCTGTCATAGTGATTATCTAATTCACTTCTCACTTCAAAAGAACTGCTGAAAGAAAGCTGCTATCACCAGAACACAATTTACTAACATGGAAAGCATGACAAGATTTCAAGCTTTGTAGCAAAACCTTGAGATTTCATGGCAGTTGAAGCACATTCCACATTTTGGTGTTGCTTGCTCCACATGCAAAGTTGTTACTGAAACCTACTGAATGAGAACTAGGGAGCTTGCGTGTGTTGTAGCTGAGCGACAGCATCTTAGGTTTCTCAGCAAGGTCACCACGGTTCACATTCGTGAAAGGATCGAATAATGAAATTCATTCGACTTCCTTATAGTTTTGATTTATGTAACATCATTTATTTACACTCTGCCGTAGCCGGTTCTTCAAATTATTATACCCTTGGTTTAAAATCTTTTTTCTGATTTTTGGAAGGGTTTTGTTTGTAATTTTCTAATGATTTACTTGTATTTTTGTCATTTTCTTTTCTCTTTTTAAATTACAATTGTGTCTTCTCAGCCTGTTCACAGTTGTGATTCTAATCCTGAGTGGGTCAAGAGCAACGCATACGACGGTTGCAGCCAGACGAATGAAAAGTAAGTTTTCGTACCTTACAAATAACTGTGCTAAGATATACAGGTGTAATAGCATTTTATTTCTTTTAGAAATGAATATTTTTTAATTCTAATATTTATTTAATTTTTTAAAGAATATTATTTTAATCATATATTTTAAATGCAGTTTCTAAATATTGTTCATCCCTTTATTTAACATTTTGCTGACATTTTTCAGTAAATCTTAAACGTGGTAAAGTATTTAAGTATTATATAAGATTGAAAAATTCTGTATTGATAAAACTTTTGGATATTATTAATTACAAAATTCTAATGTGTATAAACAGAAGGTTTTTAACGCATATATATTTCCTGAGTGCTTTTACATACATCATGAAAGACTACAGAAATGTAACTTTCACTGCTATTTGTTTACTTTTTGAATACTTTGTCTGCTGCTGTAGTGCTTTGCTGCTTATTGTTATCGCTGGCATATAAATGTTGCATAGTAAGTGTTAGCTCAATTTGAAGTGAAACTGTATTGCCCTGATTGTCAGACAAGCCAAAACACGGGGACTGGATAATGGAAAGGAAAGTCAGAAAGAGGTGTGTCGTGCTCGGAAACCTCGCCTCACTGGTACAGCCATCATTAGAATGTCACTCAGGTATGCAGGAGTACTTCATCCTGCAACCTTCTACATCCAGAGTAGTCACTAACACAATTTCTGCTCATGCATGGTTCACAATCATAGGTATTCCTGTTAAAAAATGTTCATATGATTTAAACCAGTGACCATTGCTCCTTGGTGGGATAATATTGTTATACAGTTATTAAATATTAGTATATTTGTTAAATTTTTTTATTGACTTTAGTGCTGAGCCTTTAAAACCCATATATAATGTGTTAATGAGCTGCTCCTCAGAACAAGGGTAGGATGAAATTGTTGATAAAAATTTAACGGAATTACTTGGAAAGAAATATGCATATGAATAGTTCAGGACAAGAAAAAATGAGCATCTGAATATGAAACTAAATCTTCATGTACACTTTCATGATAAGATCTTCTTCACAAAATAAAATGCCATAGACATGACATATTTACAGACAGACTTCCTGTTGTCGTACATTGGAAGTTTCAAAATTCTGGCACATTGACATCTCCGAAAACAGTAAAACTAGTTAGTGGAATGCAAAAAGCTGTATTGTTATTATTTCAGAGGCAAAGATTCATCAAGCAAGTTGGTGTCAAGATCAACTCTGTTTGTAATTCCAGTTAACCGAGTCGTTAATGCAATATTTTTAATCTTTGCTATCTTTGCTGGAAGCTTATCTCTTTAAAAAAATATTCTAAGTGACGTTTTAGATGCTGCATGAAATCGTTCATGTGTTTGGAAAAGGAGGCATTCCTAAAAATAAGTAAGCTATTCCTTGAATTGTAAAAGGTTTACGCCCCTGCCAAAGTACTGCCGTAGGACTTATTGAGGTCTACTGAGAAACCCGGGCTTGTTTGCTTATTGCTGTAATTTGAAGCTTGCTATACTGTCCCCATTTCAGTCCTCGTACTACTTTTCAAATTTTTGTGGCAGAACCAAGAATCGAACCCGAGCCTGTGGGTGTGGCAGTTAATCACACTCACCACTACATCACAGAGGCAAGTCTGATTTGTTTTTTTTTGGCCCTGTAATGTGCCGTATGGACATGGGCTATCCGGGGTCCACTCAGCCCCGGGAAGTTGACCGAGTAGAGGGTTTTCGTTCCCGCCTCAGCTGTCCTCGGAAGTGGTTTTCCATGGTTTCCCACTTCTCCAGGCAAATGCCGGGATGGTACCAACTTAAGGCCACAGCCGCTTACTTCACACTTCCTTGCCTATCCCTTCCAATCTTCCCTTCCCCCCTCCCCCCCGTACAGGGCTCCCGCTTAGCATAGCAGTTGAGGCGCTTGGGCGAGGCACTGGTCCTCCTCCCCATTTTAATCCCCAACCAAATGTCTCACGCTCCAGGATACTGTCCTTTAGGCAGTGTAGGTGGGATGTCTTGCTGAGTCTGAGGGAAAAACCAACTCTGGAGGGTAGGTGGATTATATAAATTAATAAACAAATCAGTCTGTGAAAGCTATCAAGTATGCAACCTTACCACATCCCAGGCAATTCGTGGCAAAGTAAAAAAAATACTTGTGTGTGATTCAAACCTTCGAGCACCGTCCACCATCACAACTCCCACTGCACTTCTGCCAACTGAGCTCCTGCAAGGTTTAACATGCAGCGTGCAGTTTCCAGCATATACAGTACTTGTTCTTGGTATATGTGTGCATCTCCTGTTGTAAGGAACATATTCTTCATATCTGTGCTCGTTTTACGGGTTCATTCGGGGTACTTATATAGTGGCGTTCATGATTCCTGCTGGTTTCTAGCTCGTAACCACACATCACATTATATTACCATGGTTTAGGGAGAGGTACCGATATATTTCAGAATTGTAGTAAATGCAGTGGGATGCATAAAACTACATCACAAGGGGCTGGTTAACCACCCAGTATACTCGAGACTGTCACCTGAATTATTGTGACAATGAACTAGGGAAACCTCTATGTCATACATTCTAAAAAACTTTGTTGCTATTCCATTTTCTGACATTCATTCAACATTTTTAATATTCAGTATAATGTTTTATTTCTGGTGAATCATCTTCTTTAATTGTTAACCTAATATGCTATGCTATGCAAAATCGGGTTCATTCACTACTACTACGACTACGACTGCTACTACTACTACTACTACTACTTTAAAGTACCGTACCTAGCAAAGTGGATATCAGCCAACGAGAGTGAAATGTTGGCTATAGACACCAGATGTGCCAATTTGGAGAGGATGTACCACTCTTGCAAGAGCATTTACACATTTGAATACCTTTCCAAGAATCTTAAAAACTTAAATATTACAACTCTGTAATAATACCCTTTGCTCTATGCCCTTGAATGTCTCTTGATTACCAGGAAGGGCCCACTCAGGAATATAGAGCTCAAGGAATGGAAAAACTTACGGAGTTTATTAGAACTCACAAGAGAAGAGTACGGTACCTATAGGATTAGGCACGAAACCGAGTTCTATGATCATCAGGAAGACATGATCACATCCATGAGGAAAAGGTGATTAGCCTCCTACGGTCACTTAATATCCATGGACACCTGCAGGCTCACCAACAATATCTTCAGCATGACAGGTAGAGGGAAAGCCTCCAAGAACAAATGGAATCGTACAGTGAAATTGGATCTAGAACAATTAAAAATTCAACTGGAACACTATACAGGACCGATCCCAATTCTGACGGATGACTATGCAGGGTGTTGTCCCAGTGTCCATCACTAGCAGGAACTCGGGGATCACCAGACTGAAGTGGACAGATAAGGGAAAGATAGCACACAGCCAGAAAATGAAAGCTTTCTGGGCCAAGAAGAAACAACAGACCCACGTAAAGAATCAAGAGCTCCGTGGTCCTAAGGAGGTCTGAACGAAAAGAAAAACTAGTCATTTAATCACTATTGGGAGTTTTTCTCATAATTGCAGTTAATTACTACAAAATGTATCACTCATTTTCTTTGAGAGTTACAGAATGAAAATTACCCAATTTTCTCTCTATGTGGCTCTAGGCTGTTTGCTTGTATCCAAAGTAAAGATATATCGGTGATGGTAGTACGGCTCTTATTGTCAAGATGTCAGCTCTCCGTAATTTAATTAGAAATTTATTTCTATTTGTATTATGTTATTTACTCAAGGACCGGCATTTCAGTAGAATACAGTATATTTTTCTTTTCTGAGGAACAGGTCTTTCTGCTACATAGCTCTTACCTGTAGTCATGAGGGAGTGGTCTTAATAAATCTTGAAGAATTTGATGTTGACCATACTATTTTTAAGAGGTAGTTGTTGTAGGATTTGCCATGCATGAGCAGTTTGGTGAAATTGATGGGGTGTAGCTGAAACTCAGAGCAGAATTGCGGTGGTTTGTATTTTACTCACTGCTCACCGTAGTTTGTTGCTTGTTGACTAACTGGGGCCATATTAATTGCATGTTCTAATGTAGTGTCTCAAAAAAACTTTGAGGACACTTGTATAACCATTCCATGATTGGAAAAAATATCAAAGCATGGTCCATACAGTTCTTCTGTTTAGGGAATAAACAGTTCTAAAATTGTTGGATTGGATACCTTTTTCCCTGCTATGTATTCTTCTAGTATTTCCTTTTTTTTAAAAGGAAAAGAACATTTGCTTGTTAAATTATTAATATTTATTTTCTATTTTGAGTTGTATTTTGTAAGCAGTATTTGGTTTCTCTTATGTGTGTTTTGTTTGATATTTGAAGAAACACTGGTGCATATGTTGGTTTGAAATAAGTTTAAAAAATGTAGTAGTATTGTTGTTGCAATTCACATAAAATTAACAAGAATTTAGGTTAAAAGTGAGAAAATTTATTGTAAAAATCCGCAAATCCATCTTGGTGAGAAAATCAACAGAGGATGTGGCATGTCGTCTTAATTCTGTAGCTGATAGCTAAAATATTGGAACTCATGTTTGTATCTACTGGAGAGCCTCCACAAAGTTTTACTCAGGTTGGATTGAAAAGTTTTACTGCCCTGAGGTATCGTAAGCTAATTTTTGATACAAAGTCATGTATAGAGAGACAGGAAGAAGAAGAAAGGAACGCAAAATAGGATGAACATCATGGCATGTCAGTATGGGAAGAGGGAGCAACAGAAAGAGGACACAAGAACAAATATGAAAACATGAAAGAACAATCTCCAAATCTTTATACACTGTTATCTTTGAATAGATAGGCTAATAATACATTTATTAAACACACTGTGTACAGATTGAGTCAGATTCCTTGGCTGTATGGTCAGTGTTGAGACCTTCGGTTCAGAGGGTCCAGGTTCGATTCCTGGCAGGGTTGTGGATTTTAATCGTGTGTTGTTAATTCTTTTGACTCGGGGACTGGTTGTTTGTGCTTGTCCCAACACTCTCCCCTTCATATTCAGACAACACACCACACTACCAACCACCACAGAAACGTGCAATATTGATTACATTCCTCCACATAGGTTTGGTGTCAGAAAGGGCATCTGGCAGTAAAACAAGGCCAAGTCCACATGTGTGACACAGTTCGCACCCGCGACCCCACAAGGTGTGGGGAAAATAGGAGGAGGAGGAAGAATAAGAAGAAGAAGAAGAAGAAGAAGAATGTGTATGGATTGATTAAGGAAATATAAATTAAAATATTTGACTGTCATTGCCAGTTATCTTTACCATAATGGGAGATTGGCAGGGTTCTTAGTGTACACTCGAACAGGTGGTATAATGAGAGTATAGTCTGCAGATTTTGCATACGCATTCACTGGACACTTTCCTATTATAGATGCGATGATGAAAACCCTGTATTGCTCCTCGCATGTAGAGGTGTTTCAGCTCGTAGTTTGCTGTTGTCCATTCCTCATTGATCATGTTGGGGTGTGGAAAAACCCTGGATCTATTTCTGCTGTTTTCTGACATCGCTCTTCTAGGAACTTTTTACTGGCTGGGGTAGGTAACAAGTAGTGAGTGGTCATCAGATCCTGTATGAAAGATGTAGTTTCTGCCAACTGGTATACAAGTAAGGTTGGGGCAAACTTTGAGATACAGATAGTTCTTAAAAAAAAAAAAAATATATATATATATATTTTTTTTTATTAAACAAATCAACGACTTCCCGCAATTACAGGTTGCTACAATGGACAAAGTAAAGCATATAAGGATACAGAATGTTTTATCATATAGAAATATAGCAGTTAAAAGATTTTTTTAAATTACAGAGGTCTGAACAGATGAGACTCAGGATATGTACAGATCTACGTATGGTGGTGGTAACTATTCTTTCAATGCTGTTCATAGGCAGGTCAAACTTCTTCCAGAATTCTATGAACAAGGAAGGTATTGTGCCTCGAGCACCAACCATTAGGCCGATAATCTCTACTTCATTCAGCTGGTATTTATTTTCGTAGAACGGGAGGTGGGCGCGTAAATGTTCTGCTTTTCAAGATGAACTTCCGTAGACTAGCCGACTTGGTGCTCGAATCGGAGGGTCGTATTTATAATGAAGCCTTTCTTATTATCTTTAAAAGCAATTATGTCAATTCATCTTGTACTCCCTGTTGAAGATAAACCGTGGACTTCTTCATGTACACGGAAGTTTTTGCTACGGAGTTCTTCTGCAATCGGTGATGTTATCTTGTGGTGATATAAGTTTCTCACTACTTTGCCGTAGGGGCAAGAACCCAGAACCTGAGCCAGTGTTTCTTTCTCTCTGACGCATCTGCGACAGAGGTTTCCGTCCGAGTTCTGCTCGGAATAGTTTGTACTGCAAAATGTTTGATGTCATCTTGATTGCCTCTTGCCATTCGCTACAAGAAAGTCCCTGGTGGTGTCTAATCCAATTAGTGGCTGGAGTGTACTCTGTATACAACTCTACACCGATCCCTTTCTGAGGCAAAGAGCACCAAGTTGCCATTTCACGACTTCTTAGTTCATGGAAGATAGGAAACTTAAAGGGGTCCACCTTTTCAATACAATAAATGTTATAGTTTATTTATAACATATATTTACACTTGGTACTAGTTTCGACGCTGTTTGGCGTCATCTTCAGCCAAAATGTGGGAAATAGGCTAGCATGTAGACATTTATATTACACAAGGCGTTACATTAAACAATACACATCTTACGAGGAGATAAAAACAGGGAAGAATATAGAAACAAATGAGTCGTTGAGAAAGCAAAAGTTATACATATTAAAAATAACCCTAACCACACATCTTGCAGTGCGAAAATATTCGTCTTGAATGATTCCTGAATACAAAACGCACGCGCACACATTTCTGAAGAGCCAGCAGGCAGGAAAAAGTAAGGTGAAACCTTAAGAGTTCTTCTGAGAAGAGTTCATCATTTTTTCTATGTTCCGACTAACTAATGAAGTCTCTCTTGAGTTCCTGATAAACATACACAACAGGAAATTTTCCTTTACTCTCAACAATAGCTATAAAGACCAACGGTAAATTGTATTTTAAATACTGTGCAGAGACGTGAAAGCACGATCTTGAACATGATATAAATTTCTTCATTTAACCACCTTTGAAAGTCTCTCTCTATATTACATAGCTTCATTAACAACACCATTCTGTAGATGCACAAAATAATCTTGTAATCTTCGCAGGTCCGGTATTCAGCTCGACAAGAATATAAAATTGGTATTAAGGAATACGTTTTCTGAGAGTTTGGAGGTTGACTGTGCCAGTATTTGTGGTGTATTGTTGCAGCGTTACGTGTAGGGTGGGGGCAGGTTTCTATGATGTTTATTGCGGGACATAAGGTGGTAAAGCTATGGCGTGAGATGAAGAGGAACAGAGCGTGTTGGATAGTTTAGGTCTGGGGAGCGGCCATTGTTGGATTAGGAGGGGAGAGGGAAGGAGCGGTAGGGGAGGAGGAGTGGAAGGAGGGGAAATATGGAGGGTGATGTGGTGAAAGTGTGTGGCGTGACAAAGTATTATGCATAATGTGAAAGACAGATCTGTTTTTCGGGATATTCATGTTTTTGAATAATTCAATGAGAACGTCGAATAGGATCTTTGGTTTCTCTGAGATATCATTTAAGTTTAGGTTGGGATTGAAATATTGGTCTAAATGAATATAGAGGTTTTCAGTGACGTCTAGGAAAGAACCTTTGTTTAGAATATCTAGTACCTCAAGATCTTGATTTATTTCAGTAAAGTTGTGCTTAAATTCTTTTATATGTAGGCCGACCGCGGAAAAACGGTTGTGTTTTATGGCATTGACATGTTCTGCATATCTGATTTTAAAGCTGCGTCCTGTTTGCCCTAGGTAAGAACTTTTGCAGTCTTGGCAAGAAAACCTATATACACCTGATTTAGAAAAAGGACTACTTTTATTTATTGATGAAGAGTTGTGTAGGATCTCTGTGCTTCTATTGTTAGTACGAAAGGCTATTTTAACGGTTTTTTTTTTAAGAACGTTAGTGACGTTGTAAATTTCTTTATTGAAGGTAAATGTGGAAAAAGTGGCAGTGCTAGTATTGTCTTTTATTAGGGTGGTTTTGGGGCGGTGTCTGAATTTATTGATTATTCTTTCAATAAAGGATTCATTATATCCATTAAATTTTGCTATAGAGCGAATGGTGTTCAATTCTTTATTTAAGTTTTTTCTGGACATCGGAATTTTGAATGCTCGGTCTACTAAGCTATTATATGTAGCCGCTTTGTGTGTTTGGGGATGTAGTGAGTCATTTCTTATAGTAGTGGCCGTTTGAGTGGGCTTTCTATAGATACTATATGTGAACGTAGAGGGGTGCCTATTGATTGTTAGGTCTAGGAAGTTGATGGAGTTGTTTATCTCTGATTCTAAGGTAAATTTAATGTCATGGTCAATGTTATTAAGGTTTTTGAGGGTGGATGGCGCGTCTATGGAGCGTTCATCTAGGATTATAAATGTGTCATCTACGTACCTCGCCCAGAATTGGATATTAGCAAATTTGATGTTATTGTCGATGGCGGTGTGCTCTAGGAAATCAAGGTAGATCTCTGCTAAAATTCCTGAGGCTGGTGAACCCATAGCCAAACCATCTTGTTTGTAAATGATCTTATCGAATGTGAAATAGTTATTGTTAATTAGTAATCTTAATATGGTCATAAAGTCTTGAACTTCTAGTTTACTTAGTTGATTGTTAGCAAGTAAGTTCTTTTCGATGATCGGGAATAATGAGTTGGCTTTTATACTGGGATACATGTTGACTATATCAAAGGAGTGCATTGAATGATATGGTTGAAGTTTGAAACTGTTTAGTTTGTTCACTAATTCTACAGTGTTCCTGATGGATTTATTTGATGAGAATTTATAATGTTTATTAAGAAATTGTTGGATAAATTGAGATAATTTGTATAAGGGGCTTGGTCTGTAGTTTATTATGGGTCGAATAGGGACACCGGTTTTGTGGATTTTGGGTAGTGCTTTAGCTGTTGGTAGACCTGGGTTCATAGTAATTAACTTTTGTTTTTCTTGCTCAGTGAGGAGAAAAGATGTGCTCTTTAGAATTTGTTTCAATTGCCTTTGAATTGATTGTGTTGGGTCCTTCTTAACTATCGAAAAGGAGTCATTATCTAAGAAATTTTTGGTTTTTTGAATGTAATCTGATTTATCCATAATGACTGTTGTGTTGCCTTTGTCGGCCTTTGTAATGATGAGTTGGTTGTCTTTGACTTTCTTCTTAAGATTGAGAATTTGTTTTCTTTCAGTAAGGGAGTCTTTGTTGATTTTGGTGATGGGGGTCACAGTGCGATTTTTTGAGAAAAAACTTTTGTTTAATTGTTTTTTTACGTCCATTCTGAGTTCGTCTTGTAGTTCATATGGCATTTTGCTGATAGCAACTTCTGATTCTACTACGAGTTTGGAGGCTGTAAGGGCCGAGTTGAAACAGGGCCAGTTGTGCTTTGGACCTTTCGAAAGAATTCTTATATCGTTCTCATCTAAGTTGGTGGTGGAAAGATTAATTACTGGTGGGTGGAATTGTTGTAGAGTGTCATTAGCGAGTTTAGGCTTGCTGTTAGGTTTTGGAGGGGAGTTGCTGTGTTTTACCTTATTTTTAAATGCTTCAAGTTTTTTCTCTAGTGTTATCTGTTTTTTGGACAAAATATTGAACAACTTGATTTAGACTTCGTCCTGAAAAAGATTCCACTGAGCACTTGAGAGTAAGGTGGCTGCCTCTAAGTGAGTTTCATATGAGCGATGATTTAAAAATGACTTCTTATAGAGAAATTTTAGTTCATTTTCTAACCAAAGTTTGTTTGTCCTAACCTGAACATCCTGTTGATGGGGAGGAACAAAACGTTGTTTCGTGACGCTTTTCAAAAAATTAGGGGTTAAATTCTGTGTAATGCACTGTTTGATAAATGCTATATCCTTGCCTATTTACCCAATTTTGATTTTTAAGCCTAAGTAATGATAGGCTACCGACTTTGCCTGGTTGGCTGCTTCATTTAAATCTAGGAATTTCTTAGTTCATGGTGGATTTTTCTTGGATTTGGAAGGTCACTGTCTTTATTGGAGAATCGGTTAATATCTGGGATGTTGAGGGCCTGTAAACAATGCGTTGTTTCGGATGTCAGATCACACATCTTAAGAACGTAGCTATTGTGGGCTTGGCGAAGGGCGTTGCATGCGCTTATTTGTTGCAGATGTACTTCCCAGATTGCTTTGAAAAGTCCTAAGCCTTTGAATCTTAAATAGGAATACAGAGTACTATCGGATGTATCCGTGGGTAACTGCAAAATTTCCTTTAGGGAGCTCTTTACCATTTTGTCGGCAGTTTTCAGGAAGCTAAGCAGTACTCGTCTAATTTCAGCGGTCTGAAAAGCATACATGAGAGTAGGGCTGACTGCTTTGTTCAAAACAGTAAACTTTTGATCTGCCTTTAACAAAGGTGAGGCTGTGAACGCATCTAACTTCGTGTGCAAGATTTTTAGAGAAGAGTTTACATCAATGGTGAGCGTTTCGTTGAAAGTGACACCAAGATATCAAATTTCTTCTCTTTCTTTAATAGTACTAATCTTAAAGTTTTAGTGAATATCGAGCACTCCGTCCACAAGCTTCCCCTTTTAAATGCATATGCCCACACATTTATTGACATTTATCAGTAGACCGATTTCCTGGAACAATGTGATAGCGATGTGTGTCAACTCCAGAGCTGCTTCCTTATTTTTGCCGATGATGACTGTGTCATCGGCGAAACCTATAATAGTAAGAGGGGGCAATTCTGCAGAAACTGATTTGCCATATGCTTGTAGTAGTTTTCTTCAGTTATCTCATCAAAAATGAAATCTGTGGCCAGGTTATACATTGTTGGTGATAATGGTGATCCTTGCATATGTCCTCTTTAACAAGCGAATTGGCTTCATTTTACCCTTAGTAGTTTTGATCTGTGTTGTATTGTCAGTCTGTAGATAGATGATTAGTTCCTTCATTTTAGATGGAAGTGGCTCAGCAGCTAGTGTTAGATTTAGATGCTGATGTCCGATGTTGTCGAAGGCTTTTGATATTACAAGTAATATGTTAAAAAAAATTATGGTAACATCTTGCTTATCTGTCTTTGCTGTCTTGAGGAGTCCTCTGAGAATGGAAGTATTTATAAGGCGTCTTGGCTGGTCATTAAAGCCTCTTTGATGTTCACTGAAAGTCGCAAAGGAACGCAAATGCTGATCTAATATATATTTTTAATAACACATCTAATTACCGAACAGATCGTTACCGGTCTCCTGTTTCACAGACATTTGACATAGCCTTTCTTATGTATCAACGTGGTTCTGGCACTCTTTAGGCACCGGGGTATTTTGCCTGTTGAAAGCATTTGAGTCGGAATGATTGCTATGATTTCGCATACTGTGTCGTCCCTGACGAACGTACTAAGACATGGTCAGGACCAGGAGCGGTATCTACTGCAATTTGACGTGTTACCGCAGAGATTTCTTCTGTAATTCTGAGACTACATTTCATCTAGCTCTACACAGTTTACGTCACTGATTTTGGAGCAGTAATCATGCCTTATATTGGAATTTTCAATGGAAAATAAATCAGAGTAAGTAGCAGATATTTTGGAAATATCTACGTTGCAAGATTCAGATTTTGGGTTCAGTACCCTACGCACAGCTTTCCTTTGCTGATTGTAGAACTGAAACTGAGTGAGCTGATGGTCATATTTACGTTTTCTTTCTTGGTGTTCTCTCTTGGTCGCACGTTGTGGATTCGAGGACTTGCTATATGTTTTACCTTGACGTCTGAGATGTTGTTTTCAACTGGCTTCGTAATATTTAGTAGCAGGGTGTTTTGGATCAGGTAAGAGATGGGCAGAGTTATTCGGAAATTCCGACAACTCCCACACAAGTTTGTCGAACTCAGAATCGTTTTCACTGGAGAACTGAGTGAATTTGTTCTTCCATTCCTTTAATTCTGACTGGAAAGTAGTCTCCTCTTGAACAGGATATTGATGCTCAATGGGAATAATATCGTCTTCTGACTGAGATGCATGTTGACTGAAGTTGGTTAACAAGGTAGTTTGATGTATTTTGGATGAGAGCGACTAATGTGAATGTTTACACCTCCTGCTCCTTGAAAATATGCACCACAGTGAGGGCATTGGGTTCTTTGTGTATCGGAATGATCTTCCGGTCTGTTCAGTCTCCTCTTTTTGTTCATCCTGTACATCTTATTAAAAGAAATAAGTTTCATAATGGTAGATCTGTATTGAACTGTGATTACAATAGAGTAAATTAATATATTATTTTGGGTCCACCTTTTCAATACAAAATGTAAATAGTATAAATTACATAGGGACTAGTTTCGACCTAGTAATAGGTCATCATCAGCCTGAAGTAAATTAAAGCATAAATATCGAAGAAAAAATAAACAATGTAAACACAAGTACAGTCTTTTTAAAAGTACATACCATGTGGGATATTGAGCAGCAATATATTAAAAATAATAACTCTTCCAATTGACGAAGCACTGAGCGGAAGTTATGTTGTTTATTTATGAATAAAGTTCAGTGTGCCGTATAGTATTAAAAGTCCAGTGTGCACTAAAAGATGTTATAAAGAAGAATTATCAGTTGAATGCTGGCTTCTTGAGTTTGCTGTTGTATATTCGAAGAAGTTACGTCACTTTTTAAGGTATTCATAGACGTCAAAACACATGGATGTTGGAAAGGCTCTTCAGTTTTTTGGAACTAGGTAATTGTTGCGCGTGGAGGCTTAGGAGTCCAGAGAAGCGCTATATTATCTTACTTCGCATTGACAATTATTTCTAGTTTATAAACATCTTGAGAAGACAATGTCACGATACTTTAATTTCAATTGATCTCTGAATGAACAACAACATCGCTTGAAAACCAACCTTTTTCGATTTCCACTTTCACAACTTGTCATTCTTATACGACGCACGGGACCTTTTTAAGGATCTCTATTTTTTAACATAATATAGCGCTTCCTTCCTTCCTGCATTATACAGGCATTGTATCTGGTAACCACAATCTGGCTGATGCGAGTGAGTTCTGCCACTGTAATGTTTCTGATGTAATTCAGAATGTTTTCTTTCAGTTCCTCCAATGTGTGAGGATTTGTTCTATACACTTTTTCTTTCAGTTTACCCCACAAGTAAAGTTCACACACTGTTAGATTTGGAGAATGAGGGGGAAATAGACCAGCACTGATCACTCTATCTGCGAACACTTCTGAGATTGTAAGTAGGGAATCTTCTGCTGTATGAGCAGGGGCTGAATCTTGTTGAAACCACCCACACGATTTTTCTTCTTCTGTTAACTGATGGAAGAATGGCATTAAAATGTCATCTTGGTACCTCTCTGCATTTACTGTTGTCTCGAAAAAAAAAAAAAAATAGGCCCAATTATTTGTCTTGCGCTAACAGCACACCATATACCAATCTTCCTATCATAATGAGGGACTTCTTAAACACCATTAGGATTTTCTGTACACCTATAGTGAGAATTGTGACTGTTCACACGACCATCAAGATGAAACCAGGCCTCATCCAGAAAGAACACAAGCTGCGAGTCGAATAAACGATCATTCAATGATGCAAGATACCACTCGCAATATCTCTCTTGTGTCTGGGTCAGTAGGTTTTAAACAATAGGCCGATGTAAACCTGTACGGTTTGATGCGTAACAGCTTTGTTGCTTTGTGTGCAGAAGAAACCGAAACCCCTACTTGTTGTGCTATTTATGCGAGTGATTTATTCGGTGACAGTTCCAGATTCGCACCAATGTCATTTTAGCTTTTCCTCTGTTAAAACTGTTCATGTGCGCGCATGGTTTTTTATTGAGCACTGAGCCAGTAGTTTCAAATTAATTTACAATTACGTGAATCTGTGCTCATACTTAAAATAACTTTTACATACAAAAGTGCAGTGTTGCAATGTTAACTGTCTCTCCATGTTAACAGCTGAGATTCAGACTGGTTACTGATGCTAGGTTAAACACGTGCACGCTTCTTACAAGGTCAAGAACTATGAGCGTGCCTCCTGTACAGCTGCTTAGGTCTCCGAGAGCAAAAACGCTGCTTGACGGTTTGGGTTTATAAGAGAGACTTTGGATCTGGCTTTGACTCAGTCTAAGGCTTTAAGAAGGGGCCGATGACCTAGATGTTAGGCCCCTTAAAACAACAAGCATCATCATCATCATCATCATCATCATCATGGCTTTAAGATTTTTGTATTTCAGATATGGCCATGTTATTTCTATAACATATGATGCCACAGGGGCGACTTTGAGTCTGAGCAGTGACATTGAGATCCTGAGTGAGAGAGATTTGAAATTGCGGATGTCAATCGGGGCTTTTATTGCGGCTGCAGTCCGTCCTTAATATGCTTCATAAAAGTGAGTCCTGTGACCTGTATGGTCACCCCTAAATATTTAAACAACTTATCTATTTCTAGTTTTTGATTTCTGCAGAGGATTGTATCATTTGCTGCTAGTTTTTCCTCCTTTACAAAACTTCATGATCTTCATTTTGTTCTTTTTATGTGCATGTCATTATCATGAGACCTTTCCTCTAGTTTGTTGAGCACTTCTTGTATTGATGTCCTTTTGTTGCTTAGTAAGACCATGTCATCAGTATACAGGTACATTTCTATGTATTTGCTCGTCACCTTTTGTATTACATCATGTGTAACAACGTTGAACATTATTGGACTTCGGGGGTCACCTTGTAAGACCCCGTTTATTTGCGTGCTATCTGCTGATTCTAGTTAGCTGTCGCTGATATATACTACATCCTTCTCTATGGTGTTGATTATGAGTTCAAGTAATTGGTCTTCTGGACCTAAGATCGTTTCAAGTTTCTGGATGAGGATGTTCCTATTTACGCCATTAAAGGCCTTCTTGTAGTCTATGAAAGCTGTGTACACATGACTTTTGGTTGACATTTAGGCTGCAATATATATTCAATGATACTATAAAACCCTACTGTTCTAGGGATTGCCTCCATTAATTGTTCCTGTATTCTGATTCTAACTACATTGGACATCATCTTAAAGGCAGTGCATTCTAGAGCAATCCCCATGTAGGAGTCCAGTAAATTTTGAGGTCCTTTGCCTTTATAGACCTTGTCCTGATATTGGGAATGGTCTGAAGTTCCAGGCACTTATTGTACAGAGCTGTCCATATGCTAATGGTGTATGGGAGGGATTCCTTTATTAGTTCATTGGTGGGATGTCTGCATTGTAGTTTTTGCTTCTTTGTACTACAGACCACACTTCTGCTTCAGTTATATACGAGAAAACTCTGTTTCCTGGGTGGGTCCTCGTTATGTCATGTTTTGTGAGCATTGTCCTCTGTAGTAGCTCTGAAAACTGAGCTTTCCAAGTTTCCATTGGAATGTGAGCTGCAACTGTGGATCTTCTTGCATCGAGGATTCTGTATGACTTGTTTTTTGCTTCTCTTATTAGTAGCTGTTCCATCCTATGTGAGTACTCCTTCTCTTTTCGTTTGGAGCAATTTGACATACCTCAGTCTCTCCTGAATGTACTGTATTTTGCCGAATCCAAGACGACCCTGATTGCAAGATGACCCCCCACTTTTTCCTTTAAAAAAAAATTAAATTAGACTTTAAAAATGCTTCGTGAAATCATAATTTTAGAACAAATTTCAAATTGAATTTGAGAAAGAGGGAAAAAAAAAAGCGCACGCGCACACATACACCCCTCCCCCCCTGTAAATCCTACCTACTCACCTAATAAATCATTTTCATTAGAGGTATCTGATACTGCCTTTGAAAGTTTAGGGAATTCTATTCACAAACCCGCATTCGTATCTCATCTTGTGTTATGGCCATTTCGACCTTGAGTTTTTCGTGAACATACTGGTACCCCACAATATCATGTTCGACTTCTTTAAAGTGTCCTTGTTGCGGTCCATTAAATGCCATTCTTGTACAGTATGCATGTTTAGACTACTTTTGTCTTCACGCCACCACTGAACATTGGCTTTAGTTATGCCGTATTTTCTTGCAGGGCCATCTTGACAGATCTTCAGTCCTTATGCAGGAAGTGTAGGATAAAAGGAAACTACCAGTAACCTTCTTTTCAGCAGAACGTTATGATGTATTTGGAAGACATTTGAATGTAATCATTAGAGGCTTAAAAAAAGGAATGATTTAATATTTGGCCAAGTCGTTTGAACAAAAATTGGGATTATACAGTATTAACTGAAAATTAGTTGATGTCTGTAGTATCTTTATTATTAAAGCGTCTTTATTGTGGCGAAGTTAGGGCTCCCGGCCCTTTCTTACACTTAACCACTTCATGTATATACAATGTATATTTTACATAAAATTTAAACATATGAAATCTTTACAACCTAAAGTATAACTAAAGCAACTTAAGTATCACTAACTAAACTAAGGTGAGTAAAGTATAACTAAATTATATACAGGAACACATTGCTATAAACAACCATATTCACTCTCATTCATGCATCCCATTCACACTCAAGAAAGACTGGAAGTGCTTAAAAGATGACGCTGGCAAAGGATTTTAAATTTTGTCTTAGATTTAGCTTCCCTGATGTCATTGGGGAGTTCATTCCACCAGCTCGTGGCGGTGATAGTGAACGATCTATTGTAGGTTGCGGTTCGATGCACAGGAATTTCTAGCGTACAGCCTGACCGGGTATTAAACAGGTGCAGGGAACTAAGGTAGCGAAATCTGGTGGATAGGTAAGGAGGAGTGTTTTCAGAAAGCACTTGATACACCAAAGTAGTTGCGTGGAGTCTACGTCTGTCATTCAGTCGTAACCAAGATAATTGTGTATAGAATGGGGATACATGGGCGTATGGTTGTATGTCGAATGCATACCTGATGCATGCATTTTGGGCACGTTGCAGTCTCATGCTTTGCTCGTTATTGATATCAATAAAAACTGTATCACAGTATTCGAGAATTGGAAACAAGAGTGATTGAATGAGCTTTATTTTCAAGGACCGAGGAAATATATTTTTAAACCGCTTCAGAGGATGCAGGCTTTGATATACCTTTTGGCACACTTTCATCACATGTTGCGACCAGTTCAATGTTTCGCTTATAGCCACACCAAGATTCATAACTGTTTCACAAAATGGAATAATGGTATTGTTTAGTGCTACAGGAGGAATTTCGTATTGTTTTAAGACGTGTAAGTTTTTTGAAGTACCAATGATTATTGCTTGCGTTTTAAGAGGATTAATTTTGAGATTGTTACTCAATGCAAAATTACTTATGAGACTTAAATCAGCATTAACTTTTTCTACAGCACTCTGAATTTTATCAGTTCTTGAGTGGTAGTAGATCTGCAGATCATCAGCATAAAGATGATACTTGCAATGTGTAATCGATTTGGCAACATCGTGTAAGTAAATTGCAAACAGCAATGGTCCAAGTACAGACCCTTGGGGGACACCGAGGGGTTTGTTAAGCCACTCAGATCTGCTATTATTTACTTTGACACACTGACGGCGATTTTTGAGGTATGAACTGAAAAAGTTTATTGCCGTCTTGCTGAAATTTAATGAATCCAATTTTGAAAGTAGCAGTTGAGGAACAACAGTATCAAAAGCACTAGAAAAATCAAGTAGAACCAGTACAGTCACTTGTCGAGTGTCCATTGCCTGTCGGATATCATCAGTTACTTTCAGTAGGGCAGTCGTTGTGCTGTGTCCTTTCTTGAAACCAGATTGGTAAGGGTCAAGCAGTGAGAAGTTAGTCAAGTAAGTGAGGACTTGTTCGTGTACCAAGCGTTCTAGTACTTTGGAAAGGGGTGGGAGAATGGATATAGGGCGATAATCTGATGGTAAACTAGGAGAATTCTTCTTAGGAATAGGAATGACGATACCGTGCTTCCACACAGTTGGGAATACTCCCTGTACAAGGCAATGATTAAATATATGCGTCAGAATAGGTAATATGGCACCAATAATATTTTTTATGAGAGATAATGGTATGTCGTCATTACCGGGAGCATCAGACTTGAGGGAGTAAATTACACGCTTCACATCGTTCGCCCCAACTTTTTTGAAAGTGAATTTTACTTGATTTACTCGGGAATGAGCATTTATGGCGTTAATATCATCATTAGTTAGGTCATCAACTGGTTGATGATGATTATTATTATTATTATCATTATTAGGATAGTTAGCATCATAGTCATTATTGTCAGTAATATCATTATTAGTGTATGCTGCTTTCGTAAAATGAGAATTTAGATCATCAAGTGGTATACTGGGTGTCTGCATGGTCAGGCTGCGACCTATACCCATCTGATGCAAATGTTTCCATATTAGTGCTGAATTTCGTCTGTTTGTTATCTCTTGAATATATTTATACTTGCTGTTACGAATTAATTTCTTAACTTGATTTCGGAGAATACGGTAATTTTCGAAATCACTAGTGCTTTCAGTTCGCCTAAATCGCCTATACCAAGCATCACGATTTGCCATGACCGACTTAATTTCATTTGTTAGCCAAGGAGACGAAGGGTGAGAAACTCGAATTTGCTTCTTCGGAGCGTGTTTGTCATACAGTCCTAATATTAAAGAGTTCAGTCTGTCAACCTTATCATCAATGTCATTAGTCAGTAGAATGTCATTCCACGGCAATTGATATGCTTCATTTCGTATTATCTCAGTATTAAAATGCTTGAAGTCTCTTCGCATTATGTACCTGGTTTTGTACTTTGGTGCCTTGAGAGAGTAACATAAGTATATGAGATCGTGGGTCGAAATACCTGGTACAGCAAGCTGTCGATGTTTTACCACTTTCTTCGGATTGTTTGTTATAATAAGGTCAATCAGTGTGTGAGACGTGTGGTTTATTCTGTGAACATGGTTAGTCGCGTCTAGTGTCAGTATATTGTAATCCATGCCATGGAATAAGTTTTGTAAGTATGTTGATTCGTTACTTGTAACTAGGAGATTAGTATTGAAGTCACCAAGAATGATTATGTTTTCGTACAGCGGAGTTAACTTCGATAATGCCACTTCTAGGTCAGATATATGTTGTATGTCCGGCGCCTTGTATACCACTCCGATCAGTAGTTTTTGATTATTAACCAAGAGTTCAACAAACATGAATTCAGGTCGAAATGGAGTCTTAGGATCTGAGGTCATAATTATTTTACTTTTTAAGTCGCTACGGCAATATATAGCGCAACCGCCCCCTACACGATTTAAACGATCTAGGCGATGTAACGTCATGTTATTCAGCTTTACGAGATCAGATTTGAGTGACTGCTGTAACCATGTCTCTGTTACACAAATACAATGCAAGTTACTGTTACTAAATAGAGCCTGTATTTCGTCAAAGTGACAAAGAAGCGATTGTGCATTGATATGACAACACTGAAAATATTGTTGGTGGGGAGCTAACATTTCCTTAAGAATGTCTCCTGCCACAGCTGGTGAAGGGGAAGGTAAGGGTGAAGGCGGACGACAATGAAGAGGGATAGTGTCAATGACATCACGGACATGCTGTTCGGTATAAATAATTGACTCATTTACGTTAGCCATTGTCAACAGAAAAATTCAAACTACTCACCCTAGTTGTTTCATAAGCACCTCCAGAAATATTTACACAATCACTCTCACACACACTATCACATTCACATACACAAACATTATACGCTATTATATCACTCATTGTTTTTCCTAGTCAATCTCGTCGCTCACATAAGGCTTATTAATTGTGCCATGCTGCTAACAAACATTTTCTGTCCATTGTCTTTCAAAACAACAATGCGGCCGTCCTGTGTCCACACCCGTCGGAGTCCGAAGTGATCACGTGCCCTGTTTAGAATAGTTTTTCTGATACCTGTCAGGGATTCAGTCAGTAGAAGGCCAGTTCCTTTTAACAGCCGCTTGGCCCTCCAAACTCTGTCCCGGTCATGGTAACGCACGAACTTTATAATTATAGGGCGCTTACCCGTAGCAACAACCTGAGCTGTGGTTCGTTTTAGCACTCCTAAACGATGGCAACGATCTATATCAGACATAGTTATATCTACATTTAACTTGCCCTTCATCGTGTTGATAACTTTATCATAAACGTTCTCTGCCGGCTCCTCTGGAATACCATGCAGCACTAAGCAGTTCCGCCGGCTGTACTGTTCAGCTTCATCAAGCAGCTCGGCCTGTTGTTCGAGGCGCTGTTCAGTAAATTCCAGTTTTTTTGTTATGTCTTTCAACTCACTAGACACCTTTTCTTGGAACTGGGAGAACTCAGCCTTTAGCCGCTGCAGCTCATCCGCGCGGCAGGTGCAGCTTGCGACGTGTTCCAGGCGGCCTTGGAAGTCCTTCATAACATCTTCAATAGACGCTACACGACGAATAGCTTCTTTCGCGGACATACTGAATGATGCTTCAGGTCAATGACAGTTTAGTTACACTGAGAAAGTCACAAATGGCACTTGTTGGCTGTTAATCTTGCTAATTAACGAGATTACTGGAGAGGCGTTTCACACAACAGCAGCAGTTGGCGCCATCTTCATCCCTTCTACTTCATAATAAGTTCATCTAGCTATCAGATACATTGTTATAAATAACAGAACCTACAACACTTACATCAAACCTATTAAAAAATATGGCAGTGAAGTACTTACTACAGCACCTCAATTAAACATTGATCTCCTTGAGAGGTGTCGGAATAATTCCCGATGAATCATAACAGATGCAATAAAAACCTCACCGCCTTCCAGTTGTATACCCACAACTTACCAATAGAAGAAGAGATGAAACAACAAACAGCCAAGGCATATCTCAGCTTACAAAGACCACCCCAAATGACCTGGACCAAAAAACCAGTTACTAGCCCCAATCTTAACATCCAAAAAGATCCTTTGAGTCTCACCAAAGAACATATTAATAAGAGCAATGTGAAAATAAAACTTGGAACAATCTGTATGCCAGTCAACCCCATTGAATATATGCTAGTGACTGCAGATCTTACTTGGCTAGAAGAGGCCTGCAAGAAAGACTGTTCACCATATGATCTTAAACAGCTGGCCCTCTGTACAATAGAAGATATCCGTCTAATCAATGGCTAAAAATATATACAGACGGCTCACAGGGCAAGGAAAACAGAACTGGGGCAGGAATACATTCATCTCTCTTCTCATTCTACTTTCCAGTAGGTCAAAACAAATCAAATTTTGATGCAGAGATAAAAGCAACAACAAAAAAATATTGTAAAAGACGGGAAAATGTAAAAGCCAGGAACGTAAATGCGGGGTAATATTGTAGTTAATTAAATCTGTACTTTATGCAAAAAGTGATATTAGCACATTTAAACAGTTTTATATCAACACTCTCCTGCATTACCACAGGTGATTGGTCACATGACTAAGCGTTCTGTGAAGTTCCAAGGCTGCACAGCAATGCAGTGTCTGAAGTTTGTGACAAAGTGGTGAAATTCAATCACTTTATCAGTGTAATCTGATGGAAGCCGATGGCACAGTGATGTCCTGCTGTGCAAATGTAGTCCAGTCCATCTCTTAAAGCATTTTGATCAACCTCTAATTGCTTTAAAATCCTTGTCCCGTGGTTTCCCATTTTCACACCAGGCAAATGCTGGGGCTGTACCTTAATTAAGGTCACGGCTGCTTCCTTCCAACTCCTAGGCCTTTCCTATCCCATCGTCGCCATAAGACCTATCTGTGTCAGTGCGACGTAAAGCCCCTAGCAAAAAAAAAAAATCCTTGTCCGTTATGCCAAGACTTTGTGCAATTTCACACGTTTTAAACTGATTCATTTCATGATTTACAACATTGCCGTTGTCTCCTACTTTTGTAACCTGCTCCATAACTTTTATGTCCACATTTTCTTTTTTCTTTTCTTTAGACCGCGGAAGGGGATGCTTTCTTTGCACTTTGTCTCTATGGTTACGCCAATAATGAATCATACGCAGCTGCACTTCGTATTTATGACTCACAACTCTCACTCCATTTTCTGCAGCATAATGTTACACATTCAACTTGAAGGATGCCTTAAAACTTGTTCTCTTGCTCATTTTCACTTCTGCTTATGTATTGGATGCTTCTTAATCACACACTCCACGTTGTCATGTGGCATACGAAGCTTGGAAGGTGGAAGAAAATTGAGAAATCTAAGGTAGGTAGGAGAGAGTAGCCAAGGCCAAGGTGGTGCAGAAGCGTGTATTTTACCGTTAACTGAAATGTTACACTTGTTGCTTGGTTACTTGAAAGATATTTTGCAATTATTCCCCCACTTCCTTTTTTTTTTTTTTTTTTTTTTTTTTCCAGATTAATATGACAGTTGGCTTGACTGAGCCACATCTGCTTTAGGGGAGATGATAATGACATGACTGGAAACAGTGCAATAATAAACAGATACGTCACATTCTGTATACCGATTTTTGCAAATCGACAAACCAACTTTCCTGAATGCTACAATCACAGTTGATTTTTCAAGTCATATTTCCTACCTTGGAACCATACAAATTCTGTGATTATTTTAACTATTACCAACAGACGGAACTATTACCACTTAGTATGATTACATTTTTCTTAGCCCTGAAAAAGATATTTGTCATCCCTTTCAAAAGAAACATGATTTCCAAGACAGATAAAAGCTCTCACTACAGGAGGCAGGTTAGGGAAAGCTGCGCATTAACATAAAAAGTCCTCGAATTCCTGAACTTCAGAGGGTAAATTGCACTTTTGGGGAGTTAGCCATTAGCCTCAGGAATGTTCAGTTTTGTTTGCTGGTTTGCTGTGAGATTGCTGAATAACCCATTGAGCCTATTTGTGCTTGTATTTCACATTCCAGTCAGAAATAAGAAATTTGTTCTGTGTCGAGTGGTACAGTGAAGGGTAGTGAATATTTGTCACGCGATAGCCTAGCTAGTTTAGGAACATACTCTTGTGAAGTTGACTGGTGTGGTGTGTATTTATCTTGTGTAGCCAAGTTATGGATATGGAAAAATTCGTGAAATTGCTTACTAATGAAGATAGAATTAAAATACTTCGGGAAGTGCACTGTCATCCACATCTTTAAGCGTGTAAAGGTGCATTGAATGTTGAAACTTGCACCATAGAATTTTGACTGATTTTGTCGAAGCGTTGTTGCATTCACGATGACGGTCATTCTCTCCCACATGGCGGAGTGTAACTTCCAAACTTCCAAATAATTCATGTTAAAAGAGAGTGACCAAAAAACAGTGTTTAATAACCCACTGTTCCAAAATATAAGGTTTCAACTAACATCGGTTTTAGAAAGAGTATGATCTGCAATAATACGTTGATACAGTGGAATCTTGGATTGCGAGCATAATTCATTCCGGCAACATGCTTGTAATCCCAAGCGCTCATATATCAAAGCAAGTTTTCCCATAAGAAACAATTGAAACGGGGATGATTCGTCCACAACACAAAAATATTTATTCCCATACCATTTCTAAAACAAAATATAACGTAAAACAAATTAAAGTGCACTTTACCTTACCATAGAATCATTGTTGGTGTGAGGGAGACACGAGATAACATGAGAAGAGTTACTGTGTAGCACGAATTTCATGAACAGAATCACTGCTATCTGTTCGCTCACTGGGATTGTTTTCTTTTCATGCAGCTTTATCGAGGAACCTGTCCAATGACTGTCGCTTTTGCCTCTTCTTGAGGATTTCACGAAAATGTGACATTGCATTGTCATTGAACTGATTCATCGCTTGCGCTGCTACAGCCTTATTCGGGTGGTGTTTCTCTACAATATTTTGCACCATTTCTCACACTATGCACTTCTCCAGAATCTCAGTTGAAGTGAGAGATTCCATTGACTTTTCCTCCTCCTCTTCCCCGGACAAGATCTCCTCCATAACCTCCTCCTTTCCCATTTTCACACCAGGCAAATGCTGGGGCTGTACCTTAATTAAGGCCATGGCCGCTTCCTTCCAACTCGTAGGCCTTTCCTATCCCATCGTCGCCATAAGACCTATTTGTGTCGATACGATGTAAAGCAAAAAAAAAAAAAAAAAAAAAAAACCCTCCTCCTGTTGTTCACGATGCAGTTCGTTGGTGGTCAGTTCCTGGCTATGTTCTTCCACCAGCTCTTGAATGTCCGCGTCATTCACCTCCAGCCCCATAGTCTTCCCTAAGGACACAATTTCATCAACAATTGGCGGCTCATTGTCACCAACAATCCCCTCTAAAGTCACATCCAAGAATACAGTCAGGCCACAGCTTTCTCCCAAGCAGAAGTGACAGTTCTCTTGGTAACTGCATCCCCAGCTTTATCGATGATCTTCAGGCAGTTCACGATGGGGAAATGATTTCTCCCAAACTCACAGAGGTTAAGGTTTCTTCCTTCGGTCACTTCGAAGCATCTCTGAAATAGTGCTTTGATGTATAGCTTCTTGAAGTTCGAAATGACTTGCTGATCCATAGGCTGGAGTAGTGTTGAGGTAGGAACTTACCCTTAACGAACTTGAATTCCTCCAGTAAGTCGTCCTCAAGGACTCAAGGCCTGGAGGATGAGTAGGAGCATTGTCCATTACCAGCAAGACTTTGAGGGGCAGCTTATTTTCTGAAAGATATTTCTTCGCTTCAGGACCAAAGACCATGTTCATCCATTCAACAAAGGCACAGGGGAGGGGAAAACATAGGCACACGAGACGCTCATATTGCGGAACCTCGCTCGTTTATCAAGTTACAATTTATTTAAAATATTTGCTCGTCTTGCAAAACACTCGTAGACCAAGTTACTTGCATTCCGAGGTTTCACTGTACTTTTATTGGTCCCAGTGCAAATGTTTTCATATTTGTTGTCTGGTGTTTATTACACCTTTTAATACTCTTCTCTGATCTTTAGAAACTTCAGCTTTCACTGTACCCATACATACATACATACATACATACATACATACATACATACATGCATACATACATACATATATGCATACATACATACATACATACATACATACATAACTTAAAATGCACACGTCAAACAACGTATCGAGTGTTTTTATATCCCATTTAGACAGGTTTTATTCACATATTCAACAGTATGTTTACTCGTTTAAGGTATTTCTGTGTCCCCAGCAGAAACGTCTTAACGAGGTCTTCCTATATGTAAATATGACCCTGTATAAAAATAGTGAAGTTTAGATTGGCATTTTAGAATAATATAGACAGCCAGATTTAATAATAAAATGTTGGATAAGGTCAAGCCAAAAATCTCTTGGAAAGGAGTATGGTGAGACAAAAGCTGTTTTATTTAGTCTATATAATGGGAAGTACTTCCTTAGCAAAGAATGTCATACTTGAAATGGTGGGTGACAAAAGAGTAGCTTGAAGACAAAGATCACGTTGGTTAGATGACATGAAAAGAGATTCTGGCATTGCAATTGCTCACATAAAAGAAGTTGCCCAGAATACAGCTGAATGGAGGCACATGAACTGTAGCATGGCTGACAGCTGTATTCGACATGATGATGATGATGATGATGATGATGCATAATGAATCTCGATTGATTTAAATGTTGATTTCATGTAAATTATTCAGTGTATTGAAATTAATGGGCATCTGAGGTAGTAGACTTTGGAACTGTATTAATGGAAAATTCAAGATTAGATGTGGAAATCAACAGAAGGATACATTTTGAGTTTCCTTTCACTGAGAATGGATACTATGAATTAAAGATTTATTGACAAAGACCGAGTGTGGGACGCCTGGGAATAATGGCAGCTAGAGATGACGATTGCGGCCCAGTGGCCGACAATGTGGATGAGGCTAGTAGCGAGCTAAATAGTGCCGGCTCACGATGAAGAGGCTTCTAGAAGAAGTTGGACGCTTATCAATAGTGGACCAGGCATCCAGAATGATCTGTAATTGGAAATTACTGGAATCTTCTGTGGGCCGATTTGAAGAGCTCAACTGGTACACGTTAGTTGGTCTGGAGTCAGTCTCAAGTGAATCAGTCTTGAGTGCTTCAATCACAAGTGAAAGTAAGCAGTATGAAACAGTCACGAGTCTGTGACAGTTGATTCATTGGAAACAAGGCTGCCGTGGAGTTCACTGCGACTTGCTATTATGAACTGCTCTGGAATTATGTTGCGCTGTGCAGTGTTGATCGCTTGAGTGAATGCTTGTGTGCAAGGTGAGGAAAACTGTATAGAGTTAAAAATTCGAATGCAAGTGAACTTGCAATTAACTGTAAATAGTAGTTAAATAAATTTACTGGATAGTATTACACACTAGCTCTCTGTGTTGTAATTTTAGTTTTAAGAACCTTGATAACCTGCCACAGTTGGTGTCAGATGTGGGATTGGGATGAGAGTATGACCTTCCTGTTGGTGACATTCTGCGTAGGAACTGGTGGAGCAGCTCAGCGATGTTAACTAGTATACCCAGCAAGACTTGAAGATAGCTAGCAAGTGGATGAAGGTTCGATGTGACCTGCCGGGGAACTTTGCAGGATTTCCAGAAGGCAACTAAGTGTGGGTATACTGACTCGTACAGGTGAAGGGGAAGTCACCGAAGCTCCAGTCATCATGGGAGGGTCTGTACACTGCTGTCAACAGTATTAATGACATAGTCTGCAGGCTCCAGTGGCCTCCCCAAGGAGAAGTGTTATTCGTCCACCTAGACTCTCCCTTGGCTTATCATGGAGCTACTAGGGATGAACAGCTTTAAGGAGGGGGGATTGTGACAATAAAGGCTGAGTGTAGGGTAGGCAGCAGTAATGCCAGTGAGGGATAATAATTGTGGCGCGCTGCAGCTGACCAATGTGGACAGAGCAAACAAAACAGTTGCACAGGCGAACTGTTGAGGCTCGGGATAAAAAAGCTGGAAGCTGATTAACAATGGACCACACTCCTAGAATGATCTGGAGTTAGAAACTACTAGAATTTTCTGTGGGCCTATTTAAGAGTTCAGCTGGTGCACATAATTCAATCTGGTGTCAGTCTCAAGTGGATCAATCTCGAGTGCATTTTTCATGTGTGAATAACCAGTTGAGATGGCCGTGAAGTTTGAGATTTACTGTTGTAACTGCTCTGAAATGACACTGTGCTTTGAAAAAGTGTGGAGAATAAGGGTTCGACACATCAGTGTGCGGTGTGATCGTCTGAGTTTGAGTGCGTGTGTGAGTAGAGAAAAGATGCATTGAGTGGAAAACTGAAATGTAAGTGTACTTGTTAATTTTTTTAAAAATTTTATGTGTCTATTTCTAGCCGAGTGCAGCCCTTGTAAGGCAGACCCTCTGATGAGGGTGGGCGGCATCTGCCATGTGTAGGTAACTGCGTGTTATTGTGGTGGAGGATAGTGTTGTGTGTGGTGTGTGAGTTGCAGGGATGTTGGGGACAGTACAAACACCCAGCCCCCAAGCCATTGGAATTAACCAATGAAGGTTAAAATCACCAACCCAGCCAGGATTCGAACCCGGGACCCTCTGAACCGAAGGCCAGTACGCTGACCATTCAGCCAGCGAGTCGGACAGTGTACTTTTGATTAACTGTAACTAGTAGTTCAATAAATTTAGTGGATAGTAAAATGTGCTGCCTGTCTGTGCAGTAATTTTAGTTTTAAGGCTCTCTTTAACTTGCCATAATGTACTGTATCATTGAAGGTTAAAGGTATGTGACATGCATATTAGGACAAAACAAATACAGGTAGTTGGAATGAAATTTCTAATCATAATATTATGAAAGATGAGTGAAAGAGTGGGATAAATAGTGACATTTGAGTTGAATCGTAAGATCCAGAAAATTAAACTGAATAGTTTCCATCCATACCATCCCATCCATGGCAGGGACATTGCTGAAAGTGGAGAGCAACATGTCATAATTGAACGATTTTCCTGATGGAATGCCTGAATTTAGGGACCCCTTTCCTTGATCATGGCTCTTTCAGACTTGTTCAATTTTCTCTCTGTTGACTCATTTTCACAGCAAATATGTGTAAGATAAAATGTTCGTGCTTTAACTGTAGTGTTAGTCACATGTTCACTTGTAGCAAAGGGATGTCAATGACTTTTTGGCTACTTCTGTATTTTACGTAAAGAAAAAGAGAAGTTGATTTAGCTCTGAGCTACAGAATTACTGAGGAAAATTGCCTTATTCTTTCTTCTGTGATGGAGATAGAATGACATTCCCTGTTGTATCAGTACATTTTTGTGCAGGAAGGTAAGTATGCTTTTGTCTAGTTCATCTTAATTTTCTTATCTGAAGCCTCACAAATTTCCAAAACTGAGTCATAATGTTTATAATCTTTTCAGAAATGCTTATACACTTTTAAGAGAATACTCGTCTCAGAATATTTTAACAGATTAATCATGACTCAGTAATCAAGCTTTAAATTTCTTGATTATGTATTAACTCTGGTGCAAGTCAACACAGCTAAGACACACTTTCTTTACCTGCAGGTCTCTATTGCAGTATATTGATGAAGAGCTTATTCTAAGGTACTGTGTTGTCACTTTGCTTTAGTTATTAAATGGAAAGAGGCATTTGTGCATGGCTTTTTGGTGAACTAACTGGATTTGGTGTTAAACCTAATTATGGCATGCATAACTAAATGCACTGTTGTGTCTGTTTCCTTTCGTGTGTTCTGTAATATTGACACCATAACAACACACTTAGAAAATGAAAGAAGGTAGATTTCTACTTACAAAGGACACAGCAGTATTTAATATTTTAAAGCCTTTCTCTCTTTTAAAAAAAAGTTAGTATATAAAAAAATAAGTTTATCATCTCTCTCTTCCTATCAGTATTTTGAAAATTTATTTTCAATTTAAAGTATCCTATCCTTTCCTATGCATACCTTTTACTTTGGACAGAATTCTTGACTATTTATATTTATTTTCTTACGTTTGCTTTGAAAGCAAAGCTTATAATACAAAAGTCAGGATACTTCGGCAATATTGGGAAGACTCTAAGATCAAATAATAATTAATTGTGAAGTATTTCCTGATGTTATTCTTTCTATACTACTGAGGCTTGATTTTTTTCTTCTTAAGAATTGATTTTTGAATAAATCTAGCACATGTGAGAAGAAGAACAAGGCCAGAGCCTTCACATAACTGTTTTCTGTGCCATTACCACATCATCTATTTCCTTATGAGCTACCTATATTCACATATTCAAGTATCTGATAATTTCAAATAATGAACAGGACATGAAAATTAAATACAGATCATGAATTACCATTCATTAGCTGTATTTACAGTTCTTTATCCATTTTTCTTGAGTAATGCCCCTCCTGATACTATGTCATTAATTTACAGTTAGACATATATCAGTTTATAGCTCAAGATAACTTTTCAGATTTTCAATGCTTTCTTTTTTGTAGGTGTCGTTAACGTTGGCTAAACCAAAAAATTTATGCCAATTATTTGTGGTTGTAAAAGGCTTAACTAATTAATTGGCTTCCTTCAACGAATGTCACTCATGCATGTTACTTGGGCTTTTAGATACTTTAACGAGTGAAACTCACAAAGTCTTCTGTTATTTATTTTTGACCTTTAAATAGTTCAAACTACCACCAATTGGTGAGATGAAGTTTACTGAAACTGCTTCTTTGCATGCTCGATAGTCTGCATATTATTGAGCACATTCACTAATCTGCATACTGACAGGTGGCAGATCTTTCGTCTGAGGATGGTGGATATTCGTGCTAATTTCGTGAAGAGTGTAAATTGATGATTGCCTGTTGGATAGTTGTGATGGTACTATGAATGATGATCAGAATGAGTGTTTGTATCAGAGTGAAAATAGCAATAATAATAATAATAATAATAATAATAATAATAATAATAATAATAATAATAATAATAATAATAATAATAATTATGCACCGACCACTAATTGGAAGATGGCTTCGACACTAACACTCCCTATTATGCTCTATCCCATATATTGGAGATGAGCCCTAAGTCATAGTTAGAAAAACCTCCTTGGGTTATGTGGAGAGGATACTCAATTAATAATCCTTCCAACTTTACTGAAAATGTGGCCTGAAGTTTCATTTCTATCTAGTTTAATACTACCTATTGTGTTAGACTGGTACAAACCGGTCTAGTAGCCGAGCTGTACGTACTTCCTGATGAGAGTGGCTATACACCCCTCATTCAGAAATTCCTAAGTACCACGTCGTGGTAACGAAGTAATTAATGTAGAAGTGATAAACTATCACACTAGTCCACTATGGTACAACAACCATAAGACAAGTTCTCAGACCTACACCGAACTACAAGATTGAAGAATCAAGAAGATTAATAATAACGAATGCAGAATGATGCCAAGAGCTCCAACACGCCCTTTTATAACCTTCTCTGGCTCTAATTACAGGTCGCTACACGTGGTCCAATCAGTTGACACATCTCTCCCCACTCCAGATATTAGAGTTGATGGGTCTTAACCATGATATCAACTGTTCTTCTATTAGCCCTTTCACTCAGTATCCATGGCAACATGACGCTCCTTTGAAAATATAGGCGGTGATCAGTTTGAATTATTCTGGTCGAAATACGGTAGCTGTCGTTACAACGCTTGAACACGTGCTCGCTTTTCCCAGAATTTGATGTCTAAATTTGTCCTTCCTTCTTCCTCGGTGATGTGGCAAGATAGAGGAAATCTACTGCAAGTTAAATTTAAACGAATGTCGCAAGAATCTAAGTGAATATTAGGATATTCAGCCCTCGTTTACAAGTCGTAGTTACAAAGTAATGAAATGATAGTGAGCAAATGATCAACCATGAATTATAATACAATTACATACCAAGATAAATATCATGACGTTAAATTCCTGAATTAATCACACATAATAAAATTAACATAATTACACTGTGACGTCTGGAACGTTACAACATCTTCTCTTTATCATCCAATGGCCACATACAAAGAAGGTGTGAAGTACATCATCGATGTTGTCACAGTATATGCATGCTGCATCACTCGCTCCGCCCGCTCTATGCAGGCATTTCCAGAAACATCCTTGTCCTGTTAAAAGCTGTTTGAGGTAATAGTTGACTTCACCATGAACCTTTTCAACCCAGATATCCAAGCGTGGTATCAGTCGCTTGGTTCATTTACCGCAAGGGTCACTTTCCCATCTGAATTGCCATCGCCTCATCCGTTGCACATTTCTTTCCCAGCTCTCCTTGGATACGCCAGATTTCTTGTCGCTCCAATGCAAGTAGATCTATTGGCTATTGCTGCCACTGTGAGGATTGCAGGTTCAGTAACCGTGCGGTATGCACATGCAGTACTTACAGCTGCTCTCCGTTATACGGCAGCTATCCTTCCCCGATACCAAGCAAATCTCAAGGATTCAACCCAGATTTCAGAGCCATACAGGAACACTGACTGAACCGTCGACATGAGAAGGCGTCGTTTACTGGATTTTGGACCTTTAATGTAGCAGCAGTCGGTAAGCGTGTCTACAAATAATAATAATAATAATAATAATAATAATAATAATAATAATAATAAAAACAACCAAGTTTTTTTTAGTGAGACAATAAGTTGGGAGAAGTTTGATATTCCAAATGCCGGGCTGAGTGACTCAGACGGTAAAGGCGCTGGCCTTCTGACCCCAACTTGGCAGGTTTGATCCTGGCTCAGTCCGGTGGTATTTGAAGGTGCTCATATATGCCTAAATTCCGGCACCTTGGCGTCTCTGAAAACTGTAAAAGAGTAGTTTGTGGGACATAAAGCAAATAACATTAAATTAAATTAATATTCCAAATGAAAAGCTGAATAAACTAAGTGTATTTAGTGAGACAATGTTTAACAACTTTGTAATTGACTAAGGTTATTGGAACAAATTTTGAACAGTATTAAGCATGCCACATTTTAATATAGGTATTAATTGAACTTTTCATGACAAAATAAAAAATATTTTTGGGCATATTTTCTCCGTAAAGAGTTAATATTAATCAGTAATTTACCGAGCTCGATAGCTGCAGTCGCTTAAGTGCGGCCAGTATCCAGTATTCTGGAGATAGTAGGTTCGAACCCCACTGTCGGCAGCCCTGAAAAAAGTTTTCCGTGGTTTCCCATTTTCACACCAGGCAAATGCTGGGGCTGTACCTTAATTAAGGCCACGGCCGCTTCCTTCCCACTCCCAGCCCTTCCCTGTCCCATCGTCACCATAAGACCTATCTGTGTTGGCGCGACGTAAAGCAACTGGCAAAAAAAAAAAAACCCGGTAATTTGCAGTCAGTTACTGTACACCATCTTTTGTCTCTCTTGGTGGTGTCCCTTTTACTTTATTTCCTTACCTTAACATATTTGCTGCCATGTGTATCGATTTGATTCTTTTCTAGAGTACAAATTGAGGCCATGTGTATAATTTTGATATACGTGCGATGTTCTGGTTTGAGGCCTGAGTATAGTCTGTATACACATTTGCTAGATACTGTAGAGATACATATTTAGGTGGCCTCGGAGATCGCAGGCATATCACAAGCAGCAGAAAACAGAGGAGTTGCCTGGAAGTGTGATTTATCATATTAGATGAGGCAGTCTGTGTGATAAAACTGTTCTAAATGTTGGTATTAAAAAGAAAGAGGGAGAGAGAATAAATATCCTTCTGATATCCTACATTCAGACCTGCTGTTTTAAAGTGGTGGTAATTCAATCAAATGTGAAGAAAGCAAGAATGTTTATTGTTAAAAGGATCAGTGGTTTGAAGTGAAGTGTCCTCAAGTTGAGACAAAGGACAATCTAGGAATGAGCATGTTGTTGATACAGTCATGATGTGTTTCGATCAGTAGAGATTTCGTGGGAGGCTATTAAAGTCAGCTGTGCGGGAGCAAAAACAATTTAAGAGTCTAAGATGCAGCACTAACTGTGAATACTTACAGCAGCTTGCAGGCTGAACACTGAAATGCATTGCACACTGTACCAAAAGTGATGTTTTCTTTCTATGTTTTATTTATTTATATCAACTGATAAACTTTCTTCTCTTTAGAAATAAGTTTTGAAGTAGTCTCGCGGGGCTGAGTGGCTCAGGCGGTTGAGGCGCTGGCCTTCTGACCCCAACTTGGCAGGTTCGATCGTGATTCACTCCGGTGGTATTTGAAGGTGCTCAAATACGTCAGCCTCGTGTCGGTAGATTTACTGGCACGTAAAAGAACTCCTGCGAGAGTAAATTTCGGCATTCAGCATCTTGAAAAACGCAAAAAGTAGATTGTGGGACGTAAAGCCAACAACATTATTTTATGTAGTAGTCTTATTAGGTATTATATCCGAAATTCTGCTTCTAATAAAAGTGAGTTTATGGATGTTGGCATTATATGAGCCTTTTGATTTCTGTAGCTATACATTTTCTTGTAATTGATTTTACAGTCAAGCATGTCAGGCTATCAGAGACTTCTTTTGGTTAGAAATATAATGACAAAATAACTTTTGTCAGTTGTATGATTGATTGAATAACACATGGCAAGGATTACCATATCAACAAACACAAGAAAATTAAATAGCAATAACACACGCACCAAATGAAATAATACAAGGAATCACGATAAACAAGCAAAATAAATAATAAGAGAGGGAAAATAAAATTTGGAAAAGCAAAACGTATTTCAAAGTTACCAATCAAACAATGGACATATCATTTAAATATCGCCAACATGGCACTCAAACGGCTTACAGGAAAGAGAATACCAATCCAGAAATCTCACCACAAGGAGCACACCTAGTTAAAATTTTTAGTACGTCCCAGTGATAAATGAATAATACGTAGACACATACCTTAAAATTACATATATATATGGGAACAGTAATATTTGTACTTAATATGAAATTTTAAATAAATGAAAGATATGAACATAAAAGGGAGAAATAAAATTTACAGTACTAAAATTAAATTAAACAACTAATAAAAGTAATATTACATGACCAAAAGAAATATATTAAAATGTAGTATTTACAAGAGTAGCAAGATTTCCCATAGCAACTTACCGGTATCGATCCATGCACTGGTAAACACCCAAAAAAAAAAAAAACACCTGTTTAAACTAATTCTAATGTGGAATAAAATCATTTTTATGCATAAATAGAGTTTTAAGTAGATACATAGGGACACAACGAAAGGGGAAACCAGTTACGAGTCAACCCAGACGCTCACTAGTTAGAAGTTATTTTGACAGTTAAGAGTGCTTAAGATCTGTACACTAACTTCCTTCCCAAATATAGTGCAAGTTGTGAGTCCCAGTGATAAATGAATAATACGTAGACACATACATAGGAACCCCCTCTCCTACTTTTTGTAAGATTGTTGTAAATATGCTGTATTGTACCATATTAGCCTGAATGGAAGATAAAAGGACATAAAAGGACCCTGAATTTTTTGAAGATATGTAAAGAAATATCTGTCTAAAAATGGATGTGTGTGTGTGGTTTATTTTTCCCAGTATAGCTTTGGAATGTATGGAGCAATAGTGGAGCAATTTCAACCAAACTTGGTACACATATGACTGCTATTTGGAGAAAAAAAAAAAAAAATACTGTGGGAGTAAGGCACCCCCTAGCATAACCAATATTAATGTTGAATCCATAGTTTTCAGGGTCATTGAGATGAATTAACCCACTCCTGATGCTGTTTAATTCCAAGATGAGCCCCCATTGGGGTGAAAATTAAAATGTCCAAAATGACCAAGCTAGAGTTAAACCCTTAGTTTTCAGGGTTGCTAAGCTGATTGTGACAATCCCAATGTAAGTTGGAATCATGCATGTCATATCTGTAGCACAACATGTAAAATAAAAGGGGTGAAAAATAAAAGACCATAACTGCTATATTTTTCCGGGTAGCTAGTCTGATTGTGGACAGTCCCAATGGCAGTTGGAATCGTGTGCATCATATCTGTAGCATGACCCGTAAAATACATACAGTTATCACAATTTTATTTAATAAGTGAAAAATTAAATGTCAAAAATGACCAAGATTACCCTAGTGTTGAATCTACAGTTTTTGGGTTTACTAGATAGATTGGTAACAGTCCCAATGACAGTTGAAATTGTGTACGCCATATCTATAGCACGACGCATAAATTACATACAATTATAACTTATTTTTATGCTGTATTTAAAAACCTGTAAATAAAATTACCTTGATTTTACAATAAAAATAGACTTGATTCAGTTTTCTGTCTAATAGAAGACTGGGATAAATTAACACTTGGGCAGCACTGGTACTATAGCTAGTTAAACAATAAATATAATTGCAACATATTCATACTCTCTTATAACTAAGACTATTTACCCCATCTGCCTTGCATTGAATATTGACCAGTGCAATTTACAGTTTGTGTCAATATCAGGCAATTAGGGTCACCTATCATTGAAATATTATCAAAATGAGATTACCACACCTGATGGACAATTGTTTCAAAATTGTCAAAGATGATTCACAATTCTTTACAATTTGCAACCTAATGTGTAGTATTTGCAATGCAGTGAATAAATCAGATATGGCAGCAGTTACAAAGAGATTTGCAGAAGCAATGTTATCACATTGGTATTCAATAAATTCAGTTAAATAATACTATATACAATACCTGTTATTTTTCATGTTATTAATATTTTTATTAACCATTTAATTCAGAAAATAGTCTTTCCAAATACAACTCACGGCTTCTCGCTCATTGTATTATGCTTGATAATTTAACCCCCTTCAGCTGGGAATTCAGTTTATCTAAATCTTACCCAAATGGGGAGCAGTTTATTCATATGATATAGAATATGCTGTTGTGATATGTGATGATGCATATCTGATGTTTAGATTCTTAGAATCATGAAAATTACTTATTTTGTACTGTGTCATTAATAATGTAACAAGTGCTGCAATTTTAATTTTGTCATACTAAGAATAAGAATGACAAATGTCTTGCCTTTAAATAATAATAATAATAGTTTTATTGCAGCCAAATGGCCATGTAAGTAAGTACATTAATTCTAACATTTCCACATAGGTCTCATTCTTCTGAACAGAATTTAGTCAATGATTTTCCTCTATTAGGACATGTTAAGACGTGGTATCTATCACATTCACGATCGCACAATTTACACATGCATCCGAATTCAGGTTCATGAAATGTTTTGGTTTTGCAAAGCTTAAAGTGAAAGCCATGAACAGCCAATCTAATTACAATATGTCTTAATTCGTAGTTCGCTTCCATCCATCCCCGCGTTGTCATAGCATCTGTTGCATAGAAATCTAACCAAATGTCTTCTCTTTTCTGCTTCAGTTCCGTAAGTAGTCGATTGTAATTTGTCGTGGATGGTAGTGACATCTTGAAGCGTAGCTCTTCGATCAGGAAAGATTCCCTTGTCAGAACATACACAAGTCGAGATAGTGTATACTTCGAAAGCCCCAGAGCTCTCTTTAAGTATGCGGCTTTGACTTTCTCTATTCGTCGTAGACTATTAATATTTAGGTATTCCCAGACGAGTTGTAGACCATAGGTGATTATAGGCACAACTTTAATATTGAAGAGTTGTATCGCTGCTTTAACTGACATCTTACATAAATCTTTGATTTCATTCACTGCTTTAATTGCCAAGATAGTCCTATTCTCTATGTGTTTTGTGAAAACATCATCTCTGGTTTGGAATATGACTCCCAGGTATTTGAAGTGACTAACCCTTGTTAGTTCTTTACCATTGTAATGGACTCTGTCAGTCACTGCTGGTCTTCCACCTTTTCTGAAAATCATGTGGACAGTCTTTTGGTCATTTATGCTGAGATCAATTTCATGTGCCCATGCTGCCAGAAGATCAAAGGACTCTTGCAGGTCCTTCAGCCGTTCTGCAGCGAGAACCATATCATCTGCATATACATACAACTTTACACCATCCTTGATGCATCGCGTCACATCCGAAGTGATTATTGAGAACAGAAGAGGACTTAGAGGATCTCCTTGTAGTACACCATTGGTCTGTGCTATTGCATCTGATATTGATATGTTATCCTGTATAAATACTGTATTGTTGGAGAGAATGTCTTTGACTATGACCGTCAGGTAGTGACTCTTACCAATTAATTGTTCCAACTTTGTCAGGAGTATGTTCCTATTGAGCATATCGAAAGCTTTAGAGAAGTCAACAAAGATTGCGTGGAGCTTTCCACCTGGTACTCTTAGTGCTTCCTCGATATCTTGTTTTAAACACTCCACCGCTTGCAGGGTAGATCTACCTCTTCTGAAACCAAACTGTTGCTCTGGTATATATTGATCCACAAGTGTTGTTAGCCTGTCAGTGAGAATTTTGGTCATTACCTTAAAAAGAGTGCATTCGAGTGCGATACCTCTGTACGAGTCTGGATCTCCCATGTCCCCTTTGCCCTTGTATACCATTTTGATGTAGGATCTCCTCCAGCTATCTGGTATTCTACCTCTCCGAAGACATTCGTTCATCAAATAAGACCACGTTTCTTTCAAAATTGGAGTCACCGTTTTTAAATGTTCGTAGTAAATCTGATCAGGTCCACAAGCCTTTCCATTTCCCATGCTGTGTATAGCGTTCTCGATATTCATTACAGTTATAGGCAAAAACTCAGTTACATATTCTGATTGTGTCTGTAGCGGTCGAGTATCTTTAACCTGAAGCACTTGACACATATGTTTTTCCTAGGTTTCTGTTGGTATGTCCCTAGGGAATTTTGGTTTTCTTGGGTTCAGTATTTTATAAGGATGTCGTTCAGCAATCTTCTTTATATCTAGCATTTCTTGGTACTCTTTCTTCTTTTGTTTTATTAGCTGCTTATAGAGCCTGCGAGAGAGTGTGTATATTTCAAGGTTTTCTGGAGACGGAGAATTCAAGGTAATGTGTAATTTATTCAGCGTTTCTTTCCTAGCAGCATAGCAGTCTGAGTCGAACCAGGGCTTTGCTTTCCGTTTGTATGGATCAAGGTAATGTGTAATTTATTCAGCGTTTCTTTCCTAGCAGCATAGCAGTCTGAGTCGAACCAGGGCTTTGCTTTCCGTTTGTATGGATCTGTATACTGTATAGCCTCCTGCATCTGGCGGTCTAATTCTAGAACAGCTTCGTCCAACATACCGTCCCTGATCAGTTCCTGTACTATTTCAAAATTTGCTTCTTGTATTTTGGCAGAGTCAAGTGTCCTTGTGGGGTAGAGTGCTGGCATTTTCTTTTTTCCATCTTGCAATAAAAGATTAAAGTTTGTTACTACTGGCAAATGTTTTCTAATAGCAATAGGGATGACCTGTTGGTGCGTTGGATGGATGTTTTGCAAATTCGTAAATACAAGATCTATTGTACTCCTCCCATTATATGCTACGTATGTAAACTGATTTCGCTGGTTGATTAATTTTAAGCCTTCTTCTTCCAAATATTCCATCACACACGTAGTTTTAAAATCTGGCTTGTCAATTCTACAATTCATATCACCAGCAAGTAACAATGGTTCATCTGGGTCCAACTTGTTTAAGATAGTACCTAATCCTTCTATTATGTCATTCACTGGGGAGTGTGGTTGGTAGTATAGGCATGCTATGGAACATATTTTAGTTCTTATAAACAAGATGTGCTCTGAAGAGTGTATTACTTGAAAAGGCGAGAAATCGCATTTTAATAGGCACGTGATTCCACCTTTTGGTCTGCCTACATGCTCCTGGGAGGCGAAATTATGAATTGTATACATGCCATTTGTGGACCATTCATATGTCAGCATTGTCTCGGTTAAGATAGCAATATCGTAAGTCATGAAGAAGTTATCAGGGAGCATATTGCTTGCATTTGTCAGGCCTTCTATATTCCAAAGTAATGTCCTAATTTGTATCTGTGTGGTGCATCTTGTGCATTCGCTTCCACTATTTGCAACATAATTACTGCTAGTCAAGTTTGATTCCCTCAGTTCTCCTACTCCGAAACCGATACTGTCTTACGAGCACTCCTTTAGGCCAGAATGCGGGTGAGCTTGTTCGTTCTAGTTCATCGAACCGTATTCCAATTTTAAAAGCTTTAAAGTAGCCTTTACTTTGCAGCTCGTCACACTGTATTTCACCTGTTATACCTTGTTTCTGCATATGCCTTTTAAGTTTATCAGTTGTGGTATCCCGATGTAACTTTCCCACGTAAAGCCAGGCTCGTCTTTCTCCTGCTTGTAATTCTGTACTTGAAGGGTCCATGGTGCCCACAACGGCAGTACTGTCCTTTCTGACTCCTTGTTGCCTTTTAGTTACCTCTTGGTATCCCTCTCTAAATTCCACTTTATATTTGTCATGAACTTGCTCTGTTGACGGATTTACACTACATTCTTCAATCTCATATTTTCCTGGATTGTTCTGCTCCTTGCCTAACGTATTTTCCCGCCTTTCTCTAATGATTGAGGAGTGAGAATTGTTGTGAGCTTCAAGACTTCTCTGCTCTAGGATTACGGATTCATCATATAACTTCGCAGTTTCCTTCACTGTCGTCAGTAGCTCTGTTTGTTGTAATTGAGCTTCTAGAATAAGGGACATTTTCTGCATCAAAGTCTCAGCGACATCATTCATTTTTTCTTTCAGCTCCTTACAGGACTTTATGCTTTCTGTGATGGCTTCGGCATTTTCCGGAGATGTTTTACACAGCCCATAGTTGTGTAGTCTGTATCTGCAAGTGTCACACATCCAGAGTAGATTGCCTTTTTTGGAATTCAATGCCTTGGCTTCTGTTACTCCCAATGGGGTACAGGTACTATGAAACCAAAGGGGACATCCATCACAGCCCACGGCGTTGTCGTCCTTTGTGAAAGGGACATTACATTTTGAACATTTTGCCGCTTCCATGCTATAACTGTTTGGTGTAATGTCCTGTCGCAAAGATGAATGTTATACCGAACTGTGTTGTGGCAATTCGAACATTATAGCACTTGCTGATGCGTTGCTAGAAGAAAGTGGTGAAGATGATTAATTAATTATATTTTGCTGAAGGTACAGCCATAGTGAAAAAATCTGCTGCTGAAGCCTTTTTCCATTTTGTTCACATAACATAGATAGAAAAACTGTAAACTAAGGGATCTTACAGGGTAATCCAATGAAACAACCTCAGGATTGCCATTTTTCCAACTGCCTAAATCGTGGTCGTAATACATAGATTGTGAAGCATTTTTATAGTACATTAATTTGACCCACTGTATACATTATCATAGGAAAATAAATCTTCTGTTTCTTCGTGGCCTTTTCCCAATTTATTGGGATTGGTACTTGCTGTAGTTGTGGCCCAGTTTTATTGCTATCTCCTCTTCCTTCCACCAACCTTATGTTCTTATGTGAGGAGATGTATTCACTATTGCGTGTTTCTGTAGTGATTGGTAGTGTGGTAGTTACGTATAAAAAAAGAGTTTTGTATTAAGGCAAACAGAAATAGTATCTGAGCCAAAGGAATTAACAAAATGCAGTTAAAATTTCCACCTGACTGGGAATCGATCCCAGGCCCTTTAAACAGAAGTCCAAGTGAAAATAGATACTATTATGAAGCATTCAAATGAAAATGTGAGTTTAAGAAAATAAGTCACCACTAGTGTTGTCACTTTCCATATCTTGCACTTGAATTACATGGCAAGTAATTGAACAACCCTACTTCAGCACATGTTAAAGAACTTGCGACCACAGTATTCTCCAAACATACTGGTTCACCATCACCAATTGAAAATTCTTCTCTATATAGGCCCCATGTCACTAGTTCTGACATTTCATGGATAACATCACTGGGTGGATCTTGTTATCTTTTTGTCATATTTACACAAAACAGAGTTGAAAGATGACATGCCAAACCAAACCAAACCAAACCCCATGGCACTACAGCCCTTGAAGGGCCTTGGCCTACCAAGCGACCGCTGCTCAGCCCGAAGGCCTGCAGATTACGAGGTGTCGTGTGGTCAGCACGGCGAATCCTCTCGGCCGTTATTCTTGGCTTCCTAGACCGGGGCCGCTATCTCACCGTCAGATAGCTCCTCAATTCTAATCACGTAGGCTGAGTGGACCTCGAACCAGGCCTCAGGCCCAGGGAAAAATCCCTGACCTGGCCGGGAATCGAACCCGGGGCCTCCGGGTGAGATGCAGGCACGCTACCCCTAATCCACGGGGCCGGCAAAGATGACATGCATGCTATAGAAATACCACTGCTGTGTAAACAATACTCTTTCAAATCAGCTACAATGTTTGGAACTGAGCAAGTGGCCATGCAGTTTGGGTCACGTAGCTATCAGCTTGCATTTATAAGACAGTGGGTTCAAATCCCACCATCGGCAGCCCTGAAGTTGGTTTTCTTTGTTTCCCATTTTCACACCAGGCAAATGCTGGGGCTGTACCTTAACACCTTAACAGCCTGTGTCCCTGCAGCCCAGCCATTTTCAGAGTCTACTGGAGGTTACTGCATGCATGAAACAAATCTTTTATATTTTCAAAATTTCTTTCACAAATAAGCACAAAATTTCTAACATATATTGTACATACCTCAGTAATAATTCTTCAGTATATGATACTTGGTAAAACAGTTACCCTTGAGCAGCGTGACCTTGCAGAGTGAACAGAGGTACCGGCTTTCCCCTCGCTTTTCATTCTTCAGGCACAGTCTGCAGTGTCTTATAGGGTTATTCTTCTTCTTCTTATTCAAAGTTGGTGAAATGGGACTCATCTGGTGCTATGACATGTCATCAGATAATCTCCATACTGGGTCCTTTGTTGGAGGTCTTGTGGACGATGAGGCTTCTGATTGCTGGTCTTCGGTACTGACACTGTCCATGTCTGATTTTGAATGCGAATCAGCAAGTAGTCCTCGAACCACGTCCAGAAGGTATTCCCTAAATGTTTTCCTTGTTGTGGTCTTCACATTCCTGAATATTATAAATAAATTGAACTGTCGCATGAGCATCAAATGCATAAAAACTTTTTTTTGTCCACTTCAGGGTCTTTCTTGCGAATGGATAATAGGCCCTATACTGGTCACTCCTGTCAACACCTCCCATAAATTTGTTATATTCTACAACACATACTGGCGTCTCTCTACTTTTCCCATCCCTCTCTGACTGCACTGGGGTCATGTTATCTGGATAGACAGTGGACATCATATTTACCACTTGTTTGTCTTTCCAAGCGACTAAGAGTACATCACCTGATCGTCGAGCCTCCCTCTCAACTACCTTCAATTTTGGCACTGCTTCTTTGAGATCTTTTTGCAAGCCTCTAATTTTTCTAATTGTGCCACAGATTCTTGTTTTGGGCTGAAGGAGGTCCCTAGCCACATCAACACTATTGTAATAATTATCCATATAAATATGGTAACCTAGACCAAGGTCGGTTCACAGAGGGAAAGAACTGTTTCCTTTAGTTTGATTCCTGTTCCAGTATATATGTTTATATTATGAATGTACCCAGTCTGTGCCTCGCACACCATCCTCACCATTATGCCATATATCACAAACTTCCCCAGGTTATATATCCTAAACTTGAGGCGTCCTCGCACCCAATTATAGCCTCGTCAAGCGGAAGATTTTGCCTGGGGGTGTAACACTTCTGGGAAGATGTCACAAACATGTCCACAAAAGGTCTATCTTTGTGAAGCCTGTCATTTTCTGAATGTTCGGACTCATTGTCATTGAAATGCAGATATGTATAGTATATTAAAAAAAAACCTGTTCTTACTCATAGTGTTTGAAAATAGAGGTGTGGCGATAAGTTCTTCTGAGCTCCAATATAAACGCAGGAGTGGTTTCTTGACTTGCCCTGTTATTATTCATAAGCCTATAAATATCTACATTTCCCCAACAGACATATCTCTCCATTTCCAATTTTTCGGAGATGTAGCCATTCGCGGATTTTGTCCATAGTACTTGAAACCGTTCATCAGTCATGAAAAGAGCAGCAAATTGTAAAACATTCCAGGGTTCCCTGACCTGGCATTTAACCCCTGTATTAACACTGGAAGTTTTCAATTTGAGGAGCTGTGTCCTGAGTGGGTTTAAAAAATGGTACAGCACTATGATTTACAAATATATCAACCATTTACAGTTTCATCATTAGGAATATTTACACTCATACTGGGAATGGGCTGAGCAAGTGTACTTACTGTCTGCAGAGAGAATTATCACACTCTGGATTGAACCGTGCGCTATGTCAAGAAAGGCTGATAGCGGGCTCTTCGTAGAGTCAGCTGTCCATCGGCATAACTAGACGGCGGGGCTGAATTTGTTAATTAAGGTCACGCTACCTTCCCAATCTTAGCCATTTCCCATCCTTGAATCGCTGAAAACCTTTAACGTGTTAGTATAACGTTTAACCAGTAGAAAGAAGAAAACACTCGGCATGACACGGCTGTATAAGGTGAACATGGGCATAGATCCTTCATGCATGAAGCAGCTACCACTTCAAAGAATGTGGAGGTTCTCCTCACAGATACAACCGTGATTATGGTGTTGAACAAAATTCCAAGAGATGGTAGCACAAAGCAGAGCTCATCCTTAAAATTTTAGCCACATTTGGCAAATATTACCAGAGTTAAAAAATAATAAACATTGCCTATGAGAGAAAAGAATGTATTGTGTGGCATATGCTGCATTCTCCATTAGATAGGTTAAGAAAACCCTAAAGTAAAACTAAGAACGTACGTTGTAGACACTCCTCAGTTTTATTATGGAATGTTAATAGGCAACCAGTTTATTGGGGGTAATTTGCCGGTAGAGATTGTGCAGTACTAGTGCAACATTGTAACCACAATCCCAAATGCCACATCATTTGTTTACACCACCTGAGACTTGCCTTAAATTCAGTTACTGGAACTTTTATCTCAGTCTTCATTCCAATAACTTTGCAACTTATTGGATAACTCAAGTTTCATTTCTCCTGCATGAATTCACTAACAAACCTCCCAGTTTCATTAGGTTTTCCTGTTTTTGGTCTTCTGAATGTTTAAGAATGCCAAAACATCAAGATAATTATTTCATCATCTTTCCACTAGCATCACATGTTACACTTGGAACCACCAAACTTTTTTGCAACCTGTGCATTATTAGCACCTTTTGCCTCATTGAAAATCTGCAATTTGAAGTACATATCATAACTTCTTCTCTCTCCTTTATTTAACTGAAGTGATTTGATTAAGTTCTCCTTTCTGCACAAACCGCCACGTCTGGAATACCAAAATCAAATGCTTTACCACAAAGATGCCTGGCCAAGCTCAAATAGATCACAAGCCACATAATTTCGTTTTAAGGTTTCCTTTAGATATTTTCACTTCATAATCACAAATGTAGAATCCACAGCATAACACTAAATGTGAGGGTTTTGATATTACCATAAATCCAATGAATATACATAGTACTTATTTTTGTAAATTGGCTTTATGTCGCACCGGCACAGATAGGTCTTATGGCAACGATGGGATAGGAATGGGAAGTGACCGTGGCCATGGCCATAAATAAGGTACAGCTCCAGCATTTGCCTGGTGTGATAATGGGAAACCATGGAAAAACATCTTCAGGGTTGCCAACGGTGGCATTCAAACCCACTATCTCCCGCATGCAAGCTCACAGCTGCGCGTCTCTAACCGCATGGCCAACTCGCCCAGTGAATATAGTGCTTGCATTACTCCAAAGGTAATACTCAAATGGACATGATATCAGCATACACCAACTGGCCCAAACCTGAAGAAAATAAATACATGAAAGAGGAATAAGGTTACTCCAACATCATTCCTGTACTAGATATAACCCTGTCCAGGGTTATACCCAAAAGCTCTCCCTTTCTTCATCGTAAGGGGGACGCTGTGTGGAGCCATAATACACAAGCCCCATTCTCCTCGAGAGTTTTCTTCTCACTGATGAACTTATAATGGCGTGCTTGAATTGTTGCTAAGCTTTAATCCATACCTGCTCGAAGCAGCACTGAATGGACAGCGAAAGTTTCGTGTGTGAACACGCTGATAGATTATATGCGGGATGCAAATGTAAACAATTCTAATACCAAACTTTGCATGGCACTAATATGTTTGTTCACACTGTGTGTTAGTAAAGTTAAGTTGCTCTAAAAGAGGGAATAATATCCAAGTGACACAAATTTCTACTTCTAAAAAATTAAAAAAAAAAAGAAGAAAGTTCTGAAATAGGACATTAAGTTGCTTAGAAATGTTACAGTGGTAACTGATCTAAAGCACATGTGAATTAATCCGTTTTGAGTTTCATTCAGCTCGGCCAGAGTTCTTTGCCGTCTGATGACGATCTTGGATGTTTTTGGGATAAATCCCACCATTGGGATAAATGTTGCTTATTATCAATGCCTAAGCAGTAAGGATTCAGTACTTTTGGAAGAGTTCAGAGCATCCTTCCGGATCAAAGACCAGCTAAGAGTAGTTTCACTTCTGAGAAAACTAGATGTTGAACTTTCTAGCAACTGACTGATTGCTGAGAAATAATTGAACACCTTGAGCAAAAAGACTTCAAAATCATAATATTCTAGAGCAAATCGACAGCAACCAAATGTGGAATTGCATTATGAAACAACAGATGGAAATCGCTCCTTTGAAGACACATTGAATAACACATTTTATCTACCTCATCAAGTGGTGAAGAAAGAGAAGCTTGGAAAGATAAAATGGAGGATAGTTTTTTGGAGAGAGAAAGAGAGAGATATGAACATAACATACACATATCTCTTTACATGTGCTACTGTTCAAGCACCACACCTGGAACTCTGTACAGATATCAGTACAGCTAAAATTCTCTGGAAGACACAACCTACCCCACACAATTTATTGAGGCAGCGCAACAACCTTCCATGCCACAAACGCAGAACTGATTGAAATTTGGAAGTCTTTGACTTGGTTCCCTTTCCCATCTGTTCCTCGCCGATAATAGCACTACCTGGAAGTTCATAGCACCATAAACGGCTTGGTTGGTAGGATGGTGGCACTGTAAAGCGATCACTGTGAAAGATTCTGCAGCAGTCAAGACTAAATGAGAAACAGGCAAACACTATGCTGATCAGCATTGAAGCAATAAGTCAATTCGAGGCCTATTACTCAAAGATAAGATTGTACGGCATTAACACCAGTGCACTTCATAGTTGTGGAGGGTCTTGTTACTACACCCACAGAGTCCGAACCCGCAATGAATCAAAATCTAACCAAGAAGTTCCTCTTAAAACAGAAACTTACCAATGAATTTTGGAAATGATGGATGAAAGAGTACTTGCTAGAACCAAGGAGCTTTCATGGAATTCGACGACTACGCAGAAAATGTATTGAATTCATGGTGGTGGTGGTGGAGGTGGTGTGTTTCAAGAGAATCTGTGCCCCAGACACTTGTGAAAGACAGCTATGATTGAAACACAGCAGGAGGGGAGGGTCAATAAAATAAGAACCGTCACACTCCGACTGCAGATTGACAAAAGCTTAGCTGATGGGTTCAGCTGGTCGTCCCCTTGGAAACGATACCAGGAAACTAGTCTATGTTGGACTTTGCCACGCAACTTTGTGGACGATATGTGCAATTGTAAATATATTTATTCCTTGTTCTTATTATGATTTTGTATAAAGTATATCTGCCAATATAGAGTTATGTAAAGCTTACGAGTAATGTTATAATGTCCTCTCCTAATCATGAATGATAATAGCTCTTACAGTAAAAATATGCGATTCATGAAAGATTGGAAATGGCATTTTCTACATCAGTTACTTTCAGCTAATATTAATGGAGAAATATGACATTTCCTATTTTGGCTTGCTTGAATTGTTATGCCACTACACTATTTGAATAATATAAAGCTTAGTGCACAACGTGACCATCCCTTAACTTACAATATCAAGTTTCGAGAAATTATGTTAAGACGCTTTCCCGTTATGTGACAGTCAGACAAAAATTTAACTGAACCTTCTTTCAACTTTTATGTACCTAATCTGAGACAAAAGTGACGTATTAGGAAAAAATTTGAAATATACAGATGAAGTCCGACCTAGATGTTAAGCCCCTTTAAACAACAAGCAGCAACAAGCAATCTTATTTATATTGATAACTAGCTGATATTCGGCGTAAGCTGCAATGCTTCAATAAATAAAATGTGTTCTTTATATTAATAAATTCTAGTTTATCTAATTTTTATTAACATTTTTCTTCATTATTTTGCTTTCTTTTTAAATTTGCATTCTTCTTATTACATTTACTTGTAATTTCTCTTACAAAACAAAAGTAATTAATTACTGTAAATACAGTATGATCTGTTTTCCTATACTATGTCTGTTAATTTGCTCAAACTATTTATATTTCTGTTTGCTTACATAAATGATGATTTATTTTCATGATGCATGATGTTCATTGCAATGCGAGTATATACTTGACATTCTTTGTTTTCCCATCTGGTGCAAAAATAAGCAGATTTCTCGGCAATGAGTTGTCTAGTTACACGAACGTACATCTCAATCATGGCATGTTGGATTGCTCTTTCCAAATAACAGTCAATAAGTTGCCTAGTTATATGAACATCATAGCAAGAAAGGCACTTCATAAAACATGGCGGATTGTTCCCATCGTCCTATATACAGCCCATGGTAACCTCCTATCAAGAAAGGTACTTCATAAAACATGGCAGCGTGTTCCTATCATCCTATATACTGGACTATCATAATAACCGGGCGAGTTGGCCGTGCGTGCAGAGGCGCGCGGCTGTGAGCTTGTATCCGGGAGATAGTAGGTTCGAATCCCACCTTCGGCAGCCCTGAAGATGGTTTTCCGTGGTTTCCCATTTTCACACCAGGCAAATGCTGGGGCTGTACCTTAATTAAGGCCACGGCCGCTCCCTTCCAACTCCTAGGCCTTTCCTATCCCATCGTCGCCATAAGACCTATCTGTGTCGGTGCGACGTAAAGCCTGTAGCAAGCAAGCATCATCATAATAATAATAATTTCGTGTGGCTATTTCTAGCCGAGTGCAGCCCTTGTAAGGCAGACCCTCCAATGAGGGTGGGCGGCATCTGCCATTTGTAGGTAACTGCGTGTTATTGTGGTGGAGGATAGTGTTGTGTGTGAGTTGCAGGGATGTTGGGGACATCACAAACACCCAGCCCCCGGGCCATTGGAATTAACCAATGAAGGTTAAAATCCCCGACCCGGCCGGGAATCGAACCCGGGACCCTCTGAACCGAAGGCCAGTTCGCTGACCATTCAGCCAACGAGTCGGACACTGGACTATCATGAAATGGAGTAAGTCCCTGTCTTCTAGCGACAGTCTGTCAATAAAATTACTCATCATAAAAACTATCTATTGGATTTCCTTGAATCCACTTCCTAAACACACTCAGGATTAATAAGAATAACTTGTGGAATTTTCAGCGAAATTGGTTCAGTAGTTCTTGAGTCTATTTGGGACAATCAAACAAACTAGTTTCACACATATATATATATTATACCAGGAACGCCCATACTTAGCTGTCTTGGAGAGCATGGATTTACGCATGGCGTGTCCGGTCCATCCGGTCCATACTTGGAATGCTTACAGAGAGAGGGGTTTTTGAAATAAACTTTTAAAATTGAACTTTTTTTTTTTTTTTTATTCATTAAAGAAGACAAGTGGCGTATCACCTTTTAATACAGCCGGAGTTGGAAAAGAGGAGTGAATGTCCTTTGTGTCGTGACAGGCGATGTCCCTTGCTGCTGATACTCCTTCCTCACACCATAGGTCAGCTCTCTCTACCATGGGACCATGTGAATTCCCACGACGACTAGAAGTTCTGGAAGTTCTGGCAGATCGCAGACAGTCTGGAAGTCTAAGTTCCAGGGTTTACTCACTCGGTACGATTGTGTGCACGACTAATCATTGGTGCAGTTTGAAATTAAATTAAATTGAATTGTTTGAATGGTTCCCATGAAGGGAGAAAAGAAACATGGTTATTCTGCGTAGAATGTCAATAGAATCTATCAGGAACATTTCTTTACCATAAATGAACAATGAAAAGAGAAGATTGTGTGGTTTGGATGTTAATGGGATCAACTGTGCACTCACAAGCAAAATTCACTTGACACAGTTTTTAAAGATTTTCAAAATAAATCATTCACTTGGCACAGTTTTGAAAATTTCACTGGGAACAGTTTTAAATAAATTCAAAGTAATGATTCACTTGTGCATTTCACAGTACATGCAGTAAGAGGACACAAATTCATAAGAAGTTTCTTTACGTCTTACTATTGTCAGAATTGTATACAAGTCAGTGAGACTACAACATGTTAAGTAGAAATGTATGAATTTAGTTCCGTTCACACACTTTTGTAACATGACACTTGGTATTTACAGAATGTGAATTAAGTTCCGTTCACACATGATAATATGGGGTATTTAGTTACAAAGGTAAATAAAACTTTGTTCACTGAGACCACTTTGTTATATTTAATACTACACATAGTATTGTCAAGACCTTCAACCACTTGTATGAGAAAGTAATTCAACTCTAATGTAGAATAAATGTTAATCGCTTTCAACTGTATTTATGAACTCCTGGTCTTGTGCACTGTCTTAAAGACTGAGTCGCCGGGCTGAGTGGCTCAGACGGTTGAGGCGCTGGCCTTCTGACCCCAACTTGGCAGGTTCGATCCTGGCTCAGTCCGGTGGTATTTGAAGGTGCTCAAATACGTTAGCCTTGTGTCGGTAGATTTACTGGCATGTAAAAGAACTACTGCGGGACTAAATTCCGGCACCTCGGCGTCTCTGAAAACCGTAAAAGACTAGTTAGTGGGACGTAAAACAAATAACATTATTAAAGACTGTGTCAGTATCTCCATTTGAAGAAAGAAAGAATGGATTTGAATTACTAAGTTTGAATTCACAGTTCCAAAATCTAAGTTCAGTTGCACAGTTCTAATACAACTTAATGCAAGTCCAATGTACACTATTTGGAATATGAACTGATAGAAAATATTCAGTCTCCTTTGTACAATGGATTTCTGCCGAAGTTCATTGTAACACACTGGTAGAATTCAGTCGTCGACCGTCCTACAGTCAGCCAGCACAGCTAGGCTGTGGAATCACACACTGTCTGTCGTGTCACCTGGTCCTCAGTTTCTATGAAATTAGCTGGTCGCATCACGAGATTTTCCTATAACTTAAACTTGCGATAACTTTGTCAATTTTCCATGGATTTGCTTGAGACTAGGTAATTATGCATAATTTAGCATTGGCTACATGGTGATGTAGTCCAAACCATGATGCTAATTTTATTTATTGAGTTATCAGGCATGGAACTATAAAACATTGTAAATGACGTAGCCTGTCCTTGACTGACCAGCACCGAGCTCGCTCCTCATTCGCCAGCTGCAGTCACCTAATCTCGCATGCAGCGGGCATTTTAAACTTAAAATACTTTGAGACGGGGGGGGGCTGTATCAGCGTTCCTGGTTCAGTATATATAGATTTGTAATATTGTTTGAAGAGACATGCATAGTTATTCTCTGATGTGCAGGCCAGAAATTGAAGTGATGTTGTAAATAGTAAGTCTATTCCTCCCTAGAATGGTATATTATTTTTACCATATAAAAACGCGATATTCAGTATTTATATCCTTCAGATTCAATTTTTAAAGCTGAGATGCCTGGAGCTATTCATTCATGACAAGACAGTTTTATAATTTCATTCGCTGAGTGAGTGGGCTGTGTAGTTAGGGTCGTGTAGCTAGCTTGCAGTCGGGAGATGGTGTGTTTTAATTCTCCTATCAGCAGCCCTGAAGATGATTTTCCGTGGTTTCCCCATTTTCACACAAGGCAAATGCGGGGGCTGTATCTTAATTAATGCCATGGCTGCTACCTCCCAGTCCTAGCCCTTTTTCATCCTTCTGTCACCAAAAACCTCTAATGTGTTAGTGCGATGTAAAATACTTGTAAAAAATAAAAATAAAATTCATTCCTGATTGACAACTATGTTTGGCCACACTCATTGATTACACTGATTACCATGAATTTTTACCTCTGAGTAAATGAAAGGTGTTTGTAGTCTAGTTTTATGCATTACCGAGCTCGATAGTTGCAGTCGCTTAAGTGCGGCCAATATCCAGTGTTCGGGAGATAGTAGGTTCGAACCCCACTGTCGGCAGTCCTGAAGATGGTTTTCTGTGGTTTCCAATTTTCACACCAGGTAAATGCTCGGGCTGTACCTTAATTAAGGCCACGGCCCCTTCCTGTCCCACTCCTAGCCCCTTCCTGTCCCATTGTCGCCATAAGACCTATCTGTGTCGGTACAATGTAAAGCAACTAGAAAAGAAAAAGTTTTATGTATTAATTTGAAGTATGATGCTTTAAACAGCTCAGCATGTTTCAATTTTTTTCAATTTTTTTAAATAGCGTTCGATTCTTGGTTATGGCAAATGATTCTTTGCAAGTACAGTAACAATGACTGTTAGTTCAATTTTTTAAATACATGGTAGTTCTCCTCTTCCTTCTGGTGCTGTCTCCTCACAAAAGATTGGTGACCATCATGGAGTAAGTTTTCCTATTTTGTTTTTCCTGCATCAGAAATGCTATATAGTTGATGATGTCAAACCATTGTTGGAGGTTTTTCACCCGGTAATCTTCTCCATCCACATCTGTATTTGTCTTCAATGCCTACCTTCTGCCTTGCCTTCTGTGATCAGTTGTATCAGACTGTATTTGTCATTTTGGAAGCTGTGCGCTTTCCGGCATGTTGCGAGGATTAAGACATCATGTGTTTTCCTGGCACAGTGGAGTACTTCCTTCCTTGTTGTTGATGAGGTCTAGGCATGGGATGTTGCATGTTCTTGTGATACATTTACATTTCAGAGACTTGCAATTGGTTAATTGTCAACAAAGCCTTTTGTGTCTATCCTTTGAGACATCACTGGTAATGCATATCACTTAACAACTTATCACTATGAAGGATGTTGGTAGAAGGTCTGATTTACACCAGTCAACCCACGAGGCTGAGAGAATCTGTCATTTCTGTGAGCTTGAACTGTTTGTTTTTGATGGATGATAAAGTGGCTCCAAGGTGAGCATAGGGCGATGGATGATAAAGTGGCTCCAAGGTGAGCATAGGGCACATACTAGAGCTCTCCCTCTGACTTGATTTGCTGCCACTGTCTTGATGTTCTTCCAGGACTTTCCAACTGTCGCCGCCTATGCTTCCACTGTTCGCGACCATGTTTTCCTTGGTCTCCTCC